>NW_020449530.1:1757027-1865307 GCF_003343035.1 Apteryx rowi | reverse complement strand
GTGTGGCTAATGTTCTGTAAATATTTTGCGCTCTGGCTGCAAATGTTACAAACAAAGTGTGTCGGGGTAGGAAATCTTTTGTGCGTGCGGTGAAAAGCTATTCTTGCCAGCACACTGGCAATAAACCGGGTGAATAACATGGTGGCGTGCGTGTTTTAAAGACAGTAATTGCCCCGTGAATGCGAATTGCAAAGATGCTGGAAAGTTCAGTAGGATGTGCGAAGCCCTAAAGAGCACAACGCCTTCAGCAGGATGCGAATTTCTGAAGAGGGGGGAATCCCTTATGCAGTGCGAAATCTTGAAAGGGGGTAAGGTCTCTCAATGATGCAACTTCTTGCGAAAGGGAACTCCCTTCCCCCTCCTATTGAGGCAAAACCATTAAAGGGGGAGGCTCTCCGGCCGGCAGCGCAAAGTCTTGAAGGAACCTGAATTTGCAATGATAAAAGGGCCAAGGCACTAGCCTTTCACCTTTGGAGACAATTAGCATCTGGCTTGCTTCAGAAAACGAAGTAAATGTGGGCTCCCCTTTGGTTCCTAGAGCACGCTTAGGGTGGGGGAGTTAACATCACTCGGAACAAATTAACCGCTTTTGGGGGTCGCAAGGGGGAGAGGAGTGCTTGCGGGCTGGTGCCGAGGGCGTCACAAAGCACCACTAGCCCACTGAAAACATTGCCAGCAAACCTCCGCGCGCRGGGACGGCCTGCTGCGTTTTGCAGAGACTGGTTTTAAAGGGTGACGTTTTGTACCAGGGCCAGTGGAAATTGCGGTTAAAATCTACGTGCTACAAGGGGACACGTACAGCTGTCAACTTCACATCTTCAGGTGTGCGGAGTGCTTCTCCTTCCCTTTGCCTGCACGGTACGAGCAGTCTAGTGCAGGCTGCTTAAAAATTTGCTCTTCCTTGAAGTTCACCATCTTGTTACCTTTTCCCTGGTGTAGTTGTTCCCGTCTCATCAATGGTTTCAGGGATATCTGGGAATGGTGTGCTGCACAAAGAGCCTACACGGTTTATGGAGTGAAGCCACAAAGGGACTTAGTAACACTTTTTTTTCCTGAGTGTTGCTTTATGTGATTCTTGGTTTGTATTTTATTCAGCTGCATAAAGAAGGCTCCTCCCTTGGTTTCTCACTTAGGAATGCCAGTGTCCCTTCTGGCTGTCTCGCAGGATATTCTGGTGTGTCCCAGGTGGGCTTTGAGTTTCAGGGGCTTCTGAGTAACACAGAGATGGCCATTCTTCTAGGCATCTAAGGAACGCTAAAACTCAAGGCAATATTGGGGGAAAAAATAGCTAGTCACCAAGAATGAAACAGTGCACTCATCTACAGATGAAATTTTCTTGCTCTAGCTTTGGTTATTGCGGGAGGCGCACTTGTGGCTGACGGCAAGTGGTTTGAGACGTTACTGTCCCCTTGGTCAAAAGTTACTGTCCCTCCTCTGGGATGCGGTAACTGAGTGCCCCAGTCCATTTTGATGCAAAGTAAAACAGGTGGGTTGGAGCGAACCTGTTTTCTGATGTATTGAAACAGAAATGGAAAGCTCACGTGGATCACTTCAGAGTATTTCAGCTGAAATGCTCTGACGTTCAAAGTGCTTTGTAGCAAACGTTTGTCCACCTGCATCCCGTGTTGCTACAGGCCAGCCTCGCTCAGGATGCAGTCGGTCGCTCCTGAAGGATATTCTCCCCGACGGGGAGGGCTTAGGCTGGTTCTCAGGCAAGAACCTGGCTGGTACCTTTTTATGCTGATGTTAGTGGAGAGTTTGCTTAACTCCTACAACATTGTTACAATGGTGAAAGTTTTAAACTAACCCTGTAATTGTGCTGGTAACAAATACCCCTTGCTTTCTCAGTTGCTGAGACCTTACTGCACTGTGAGTTTCACTGCTTTGGTCACTGCCGTTCCCAAACTGGACAAAATCTGATCTTTGGATATTTTTTTTTAAAAAAAAAAGCTGTTATCTCTTGGTTTGTTTTTACACCCACCGCCACCACTTTGTTTTCTTCTGGTAGCTCTGCCCGTATTTGGGCAGAAGGCGCTATGGTGATAGGCCATCTGGACCTGTCCCACCCTGACTGAGCAGATCTGCTGATGATATTTGAAAAGTTGGGGGTGGGGGGTTAGTACAGTGAGGCAGCATGGAGCTTTTCTGTTTTTTTTTTTCCCCCTTTCTAAATGCAAACCTTTTGCCCTGTACTTACTGGCCCAAAAGAAAGCGAGCCTTCCAGATGTGGGTTGCCATCAGCAGCTGGATGTGTCAGAAACCTGGGAAGCAGATGTTTTATTTTCTTTCGCGCGGACCGCGGTGTAGCGAGGGACTGGGGCAGGGGTGTCCGGAGTGGGAATAAAGGAGTGCATCCATCAGGCCGGGCCCCGGGCATTGTTTGGGGAGGGGGTGGGCGCAGCCAGCCCCCACGCCAGCTCCAGCAGATGCAGGCGCCTGACGGGGCGCGGGGCTCCGCTTTTCAAATCTCCGCAGCATCACACAGCGATGGGCTCAGGAGGGGTTCGGCGACCACCAGGTCAAAAGTTCAGTGGGCCACGAGCGAGTGCATGTGTGTGCGCTGGGACACGTTCGGGTTCACGCTGGGTTTTGCATGGATCTCTAAGGATGACAGAGGGGACTTCTGCGTTCTTGGGATTTTTTTTTCCCCCTTTATAATGGCTGCCTTGTCAGCCATCTGCTGTACAAAACTTCCGTGCCACTTCAAAAGTGGGCTTTTAGTTGTGTTGGTTTGGTTGTGGTTTCTTTCCTGGTGGCTCATAAAATCTACAGCGAGTGTTTGCCCTTATCTGCTCTAATAGTATTTCAGGGTGAGAAGACCTGTCCACACGGGGGATATCAACCTTTTTTGCAGGCTTGCCTTGGTAGACAAAAAAAAAGATGCTTTCCACAGTCAAATTAGTGCGTGTGATGATAGGAGGCGATTTGTTTCCCTCTTCAAAACTGGACTGCTGTGTGTGACAGCTCTTGCTACAGTCTCTCCTGGACACATGCCCTCCCCTGTGGGACAGAAATGCTCCTGGTAGCTGCAGTGATTGTTTAGGTAGAAAATATTAGGAGAACATTTAATGTTTTCAACTGTATTTCAGCACAACTGGGAAAAAAAAAAATGGAGAGAAGCCAGAGCAGCATGGCCACCCAGCTCTTTGGCATGTGCTCTTGAGAGCGGTGGACTAAACCATTTAAGAACTTCTGCCTTGGTAGGTCCAGAGGAGCGATTTTCAAGAACCTGCTTGAAAATAGTCAAAACGTTGTTAACTTAGTTTATTTGGAAAAGGGGAAAAGCCGCATTACATAGGGAAAACATAAATCTTTTCCTGTGGTTTTTAAAAGCGCCTTTGGGCAAATTGCCTCTGCTGTTAACTTCACTATGGCTTTAAGAAGCTTTTCCTCTCCTCTTTCCCCTTCCTCGCACTTCAGGCTCTGGCTCTACCTTTAGCTGCTCTCCTCCCACCTGAAGAGAGCACTGCTGCTCTTGCACTCCTCTTTTCTCCTATAGCTCAGTATCTGCCATTTCAGGTCTTGGACAGGCTCTTTCTGTCAGGAATATTTTGTGTCTGTTACAAAGYGGTGGCTGCTACTGCTCCCATGGGTCCCTTGAGAGGAGGAAGAGTGTGGGGAGAGGTAGCAAGGGAGCTCCATGGCATCTCTCACCTTCCCACCTCTGTGCTGCAAATTTTCAGCTGTGGCTGTGTGAGGGAGAGAGCAAAGAAAGAGTTTTTTTCTGTGCAAGTCAGGTAGAACTGTTAAAAACAAACAGTTGTTAACATGTTAAACTTCAAGTGTGTTAGAATTTTAATATGTAGACAAATGTATCCTTTTTCTAGTGAAGACAGAATGGCCAGCTATGCTTGGACTTCCACTGGCCCATGGTATTATGTCATGTTGGGTCTTACTGTATTTCCTCTGTGGAGTTTCTTGCTTTCTGCCCTCTGGGTGGGTCCTGTGTGATCCACGATACCAAAATGCTCAGCCTTCCTGTTCTGTCACTGCTTTGTATGGAGTTAAATGCATAAGCAGTGTGCTACAAAAACTGAGTGTTAAATCTTCATGCCTCTATAGGTCCAGGACTGCATTGTTGTTTGTATTGTAGTAGCATGTACAGCATCTACTGATGCTTCATCGTCCTGGGTAAYAGCTGAGATGGCCAGGTAGTTTCTGATTATAGGACTTAGAATCCACTTAAGGCAAGTGCCACAAGTAGGTGTAACATGCAAGTTAAAATGTAAGTAAATTCATGTAGGTGAGCTCTGCTCACACAAGATAAGTTGGAGGTAGTTAAAATGCTTTTCAGTAGAATAGTTCAGATGTTAGGATGTCCTTCTCACCGTTTGCCCGTTGGTGTTAAACATCAGAGTGGAAGTGAGTGGACATCAACTGCTTGGAAAAGGACTGAATAATGGATTTGCTCTCTAAAAACTTAACTCTAGCTGGAGTTAGCACTTGGTTTTAGAAAAAGGAAATTGTTTGAGGAAGGATAGAGCAATTGGCAGTGTAGAGACTTGCACTGTATGGTGAGTAGACAGAGTTGGGAAAAGTGATGATGGGCTTCAAACATGCAGACTAGGAAGTGTCAACCTCACTGTGCAGAGGTATCCATTTATGGACTGCTATGTGAATTTGGGTTATATACTGCTGTCATTCCTCGGTGGAGGAAAAATGTGCTGAAACATAGGGTTGGTGCTGTTTTTATTGCTCTTTCTACCTGTCCCGTTCACCGTTCGGTTTTGTCGCTTCTGTTGTCTGCGTCTCATCCCTCTTCCCATGTTTTGGTAGCAATTCTTACTTTGCTGGGCCTCACTTTTGCCGCCTTACTTACTCTGTTCATAATAGAATCATTAACACTCTAAATGTCAGTATTAGGCTTTAGAGTCCATTGAGATTAATGGATGGGGAGGCAGAGAGATACTTCTCAGAGCTGTTGTTTCAAGTGGTCTGCAAATTGGAAAGCATTATATCGGTTTACATTTCACATGCAAGTCACATTTTCACAAGTGTAAATCTTAAACTTTTTAACCACTGTTTACATTTTCTATAATGAGACTGTATAATTGGATGCAAAAAAAAAAAACCCAAAAAGGAATAGGTAGTTTAGGAGGCTGATATGAGAGTTAAAACCTTATCTTAAGCCTCTGAAAAGAAACCAGAAGTGACTGCACACAGAAAGAAGGGTTTCTGAACAATGGGTAAGGAAGGTTATTTTGACAGCAACATTTTGAATGAATCTGACTTAGGTGGCAGGGAAGTCAGAGAGAATGACTGCAACAGTCTAGGGCAGAAGAGAAAGAGGACCTCCATGAGAAATTCAGAGATTTGGGTAGAGTACGTGGGGTTGATACTATGGATTTTCTGTGGTGATTAGTAGTGGAGGCAATTACCTCTTCCAGCAGCACAGCGGACTCTGAAAAATCACGTCTGTTGTTAGCTGAAGTGTTTGTGCACCCACAAGTTTAACAGTTTAAGCTGAATTGGTTTAGAAAACAGTTTAAGATAATTTAGTGTAAATCCTCTGCTAGAAAAAAAAATGTTCTGTATAGTAGTTTAAATATGACTTAGCAGTTTGCTTTGTTTACAAAGACTTGACTGTCCGCAAACCTATACCAATTTAATGAAGCTGATGTAAACCATTGCATGGTGCATCTAAATTAGGCTTCGAGTTTATATTCTTTTTGGAATTTGCACTAACTAAACCAGTTAAAAGTAACACCTTAAAAGTGTTGCAGCTTTATATGTAGACCTGCTTAACTGTGGTCTTTCTCTCCCTGCGAAGAATACTGTAGAGCTGTGCCATTCTGCCCCTGGCATCTGTTAAGTGCCTGCATGAAGGGTGAAGAATTAACTTTTGTAATGGCAATGGATGCTTTCATAGGCTTCTTTCAGGGAAAATCTCCTCAAGAAAAGGGCTAGGGAGAAACGACAACAGCCAGGGAGTTCAAAGTTCCTGAATTAGAAGTTTATAGTTTTAAATCTTACAGTAGATGTTTATGAAAATTATTTTTTCCCCCTCGTTACCCAAAGAAACAGCATCTGCTGGGATTGTGAGAACAATGCAGCCCAGTGATTCCTCCTTCCTTACAGTAGAGAATCCTGTTAAACACACAACACTGTGCCTTAGAGTGTATCCTTTCAGCAGGCTTGTTCCTTTTAATGGGTGCCCATTCCTGGGGTCTCCATTGTTTCATCAACAATAGCACTAGGGGCAGCTGATTTGGTTGACAGAAAATGTGTTAATTTAACAGATCTATTCCCTTTAGCAAGTCTCCTTCCTATTGTGTCCCCATTCTCCCTCCCTTCCTTGCAAGGAAGGCCGTGTTAGCAGATCCTGTTAGGTGGAGTACTCCTGTAATTAGGAGGGGTTTGGAGTCCTTTGTGTAAAGAACAGAAAACAGCTGATAGAGAAAATTGATTTTGGTGCATTTTGTTTGTCGCCAGAACACATGTTTTTGCTGTACTTTCATGTTTTTTGTGTGTGTGCTTTTAAGTCAGTCTTTACTGGGGACAGGGGAATAACTTGACACTACAGACTAATTACAGTCAAGGTCTTTACTTTGCAAATGTTGCTCTGAGGTGGCCTAACAGCCATATGTGACTCCTTTTAAAGTTAGGTCTTTATGGACTCTTATTTTTTATAAATGCCTAGCTAAGATACCAACTTTCTCCTGAAAACAAAGCTGTTAAATATCATCCGGGTTAGGAGTGCTGAAGGCTGGCTGGAGGGGATGGTATGTAAAGTTAATACCACAAGACTTGAAATGCAAGGGGCATAATGTTTCTTAGACCTTCCCTGTTCTAGGGCAGGCCACCAGTGTAACGCAACAATTCAAAGACTGATCTGATTTAGACAATGCAAACCCTTAACGCTAGGTGTACTTAAACTGGTTCAGCTTTTGCCTGTATTGATTTAGCTTATTTCAGTAACTCGCTGCCTATGTGGGGGGCATTCCTTTGTTGCTTTTTAAATCAGTGTGGTTAAATGGGTGCGTTCGGCTCCGCGGAAAGGGCTGCATTCGCGCTGCCGAGGGAGCTGTGAAACTTGAAGCTTTGCTTTCGTGGGCAGCCTGCTGCCCGGAGGAAGTCTTGCTCCCTTTCCAGCTCTCACTCTTGACTCTGGGGCCATGCCCCTTCGCCGGCGCCTGCCCTGCGGCGCACTGGGGCTTTGCAGGGCTTGGGCAGGGTTGCTTTCCTGCCGGCGGCGCTCGAGGCAGCATGGGCGAAGCGGTGCGAGCGTGCGGCAGAGGGGAGTGGGACCTCGTGTTTCCCTGGTGGTGAGCTGCTGGGTCAGTCCACCGTGGCCCTCGAAACTCTTGCCTTAGTGCTGCTTTGGTCGCTGGGGCTCCTGGTGTGAGAGCAGCCTCGGAGGGTCTTGTTCCCCCTCATTGGTAAAACCATCAGTTCTCTGACTCTTCCTCCTGTTATGTCTGCTTTAAGGGAGGTGGAGCTTTGCAAGGCCAAAAGGTAGGAAGAAAGAGCTGGGGCTTTTTTGTTGGTTTTTTCTCCATTTCAGGTGAGCCCTGTACACAAGGAGTTTAGGCAACAAAAATGTTTATACATCCATAACACAAAGCATAGAGGTTTGGGGGGGGGTTTCCCTTTCTTGCTGGGGTTTTTCTTATTTGTTTTAGGAGGCAAGAGGTGAGAGTTCAATTTAGGAGCTTGACTCTTAATAGAGCTTGTCATTGTTGCTAATATAAAACAAATGATGAGCATGTGAGAGGAGTCAGAGGCTCCCTCTTCTGGTGTGCTGTGAAGGTTCAAACACAAAAAGAAATTTGGGGGGGGGGGGAGAAGCCCGGAAAGAAAGACCCCTTCCATGTTTTTTATATGGTATTGTAAAACCCCAGTTAGGCCTAACCCTTACTGAATTAGGCCCAAGATATAGCTTGCTTTGTGACACCTGAACAGGTAACCTTAAGGGGCTCTGTAAAGGCAAAATGCTTTTTCAAATGCAAATTCATTGCATTTGCGAGCACAAGCAAGTCCTGGCTTCATAGGGCTCCTGGTCTGAACGTGGGAGATGGCAGCCCATCATGTCCTCACATCTAGCTTTCCTCAGTGCCCTTCTTCATGTCTCCTCCCAACTGAGTCATCCCCTTGCAAAACCCTTACTTCATCCCACACTGCTCACCTGCTGCTGCTTGGCCCGTTAGTTAGCCAAACCTCGTGCAGGCTGTGTGTGCACTGGCATGCAAACATACAGTCTGGGGGTGGTTGTCGGGGCCAGGTGTGGTGAGTGCTCAGCATAGAAACTGTATGTCCAAGACCTTGGCACTCATGCCGCTTTTGGCCAAGAACACAAAAGTTATTGGTGGGTGATTGATAGAAAATGTGTGCATGGCATAATGTTTTACATAAAGGTTTTTAGAAAACTAGTCCAAGAATTTGGACAAAACATGGTTGTTGAGTTCCCTCTTAAATTAACATGATTTCAGGGGATTAGAGAAGTGACCTTATATCTGTCTTTATTTTTGTATTGTTCATTGGACAGCCTGTGATCATATGGCCAGTTTCACTGTTATACTAGTGTGGACTCATGACCGGGTGTCTGGTGGAACCAGAGGACATGTTCTCAAGCATTCATCCCATGGCAGTTCCTGCCATCCTTCACTGATGGCAGTAAAACTGTTCACCTGAATTAAAAAAAAACAAAAATTTTTTTTTTCCTCTGAGTTATGTTTAACCAGGAGCAGTTCCCCAAGCTGGTTCACTGTGTAGCCCCACAAAGGGTTGCACCAGCATAACTGAAGTAGTGGCACAAGAATGGAAACAGGCAGCAGGGAGGGGAAGGGCTTTTTATAGCTGACCCTTCTGCTGAAAGAAATGCTTGTCACACTGCAGCTCTGGGTAGCAGGTGGAGTGAAACTGTGCAGGTAACAAGAGGTCACGCAGCAAGGGGGGGCATCTGGAGAAGAATCCTTATCATCCTTTGTAAAAGATTTTGGGGGTTGTTTTTCTGATACTAAATCAAGATTTGCTCTGTGTGTTTTTTATATATGTATATATATAAAAACATATTATAGATATACACACTATACATAACACACGCACACATATGTATATATACATGTGCTTTCTAAGAGTTGACATTCTTTAGAAAATATGAATTAAAGTTCATGGCTGTCCTTCAAATTGTTCCTTCCAAAGTCAGGCTGAAACACACAGTTGAAATCAATCAGTTTAATTGTCTTGCACAGAAACAAAGTAGTGAAAAGTTTGATTACCCTTCTTAGAATTTCAGGTTTTTGGGTTTTTTGAACAAACAAACCAACCTTTTTTCCCTAAAGTTTCTTCCAGGCTCTGGTCACCCAGCATACGTGGGTATCTATCCACCAGGATTTGCTTGCCTATTGGTGAGAAAGTCTGAACTGATTGCCCTGTRGGACAGAGCAGCCATGTAGAATAAGCAGGGAATAGCTGTCTCAATTTCTTTTCTTTCAGCCTGATACAAGGTGCCGAGGCACAGAAGACTACTTTGCCCTTAAGATAATTGTGTGTTGGAGAGGATCAAAGGGCTTGAGGGGGTTTTTTGGTTGAAAGAGGATTTTCTCCATGGACMGCTGCAGTAGTGCATTAGTAGTGCAATGGATTATCTTTCCATGATCTGTAGGATCTCAACCAGCTATTGGGGGGCCCTGCCGAAGGCTGCTGCTTGGAGGAGGCAGAGTGAAAGTCCCTGGTGATGGGAGGACCTGTGAGGCCCCYGAGCTCGGACCGCTTGGCTCCCCTGCCCCAGCAGGGTGGTGCTGGATATTCTTAGGCTGCAGATAGTGCTGGAGCATGGTGAAAGGGAGCACAGCTCTTGGTTATGATTAACTGCAGCTGATGCCCAACATCCACCCTGTGTGGTGATGGAAGTGCTTATTAAGGAATGTGAGAAGGGAGCTGATTCCAGCTGCTGTGGTGCCCTRTAAAGGGCAGTGTGTAATTTGGGAGGGTGTTACGACTTCCTCGACAGAACAAACTACTCACTATAGTAAGCATCTGCCCTGCCAAATGCCTGGACTTTCTCATTTTGGGAAGTTTTGGATGATGGCTGATCTGCAAATAGCTGCAGCATTGCATGGGTGTCTCTTTGCGTGTGCGGATGGGTATCGGTATCCTGTTCATTGCTTGCGGGGGCACATGCAGTCAGACCTGCTGACCGTGGCAAGGATGGCAAGAGGTGATGGGATGGGACTTGGTGCTATCAGAGGTGGAGATCAGGTCATGCTTTGCCTCCCTGACCTGGTTTCAGTGCTGGGGGACGCAGGGTGGGAATGTGCACCATGGGGTTGTCAAGGAATGCTGGTCCCCAGGTGGCTGCTTCAGTTGCTTGTGCTTAAATAGGGCTCGAATTGCATCTGTGTGCTGGTTAATAAGTGGTGAAACAGCACTGTCTTGGCAGGTCCTGTTGTGTGTTTCTTGAGGTAGCAGGATGCCAGAAACACAGGGGTAACAATAATATCTGGGTAGCCAATATACTTACTCTCTCTTTAGAACTTCAATGACACAAGTTTTATCACTTTTCTTTTGTTGTTCTTGTTGTTTTATAACTTGTAAAGCACAAGCCAGAGGAGCCCAGCTTGGATTTCGGGACTGAAGTTTTTCAGGAGGGTGGTTAGGAAGACTTTTCCCTTGGTAATTGTAAGCTGGACTGGTTTCAGCTGAAATTTTTAAAGAATTAAAGGATGAACACGGACTTCAATATGATGTTGTGTTCTTTTTCCTTGGAAGAGTAACTACAATTTATAATCATTGCCTAATCTGTAGCCAGTTGGCAGGAAGGCTGTTAAGGGATTGATTATTAGTGGATGCTTCATTGTGCTGTCCAAGCCTGAATTTCTTGATCTAACCAGTTTCCTTCATTTGTAATGGCTGCAGTCAGCAAGGAGAAGAGGGAGATGTGTCTTCCCATTTGGCAGTCTTATTTCTTGTTCATGGGATRTGCTCAGGAAGAAAGGGTCAACAAAAAGTGTCAACACTTCAGCATTCTCATAGAAAGCCAGCTGTCTAGCTGGCTGTCTGGAGACTGCTTGCAATTTTTCTGCTGCCTCTTGGGATTCTCTCTAAGTGCATTCATTTTCCATGTGGTGACTTAACAAAACTACTGCCATTTGGTGTGGGTATCCTGGAGGCTGTGTTTTTTTTTTCCTGGGAAATGCAGCTGGAGAGTGGAAGTGTCACCAGAAAGGTGATCTAGCTCTCAGAAACGCGAGTGTCCTGCAACCCAAAGGAGCTGTGGCAGCTCCTATAATTGTAACTGAGTTAGCATTTGAACTAGCAGCAGAGGACACGCAGCAGCAGAGTTGCAGCAGCACAGGATTGAGCTTGGACAGCAAAGTCTGTCCTTGGGTAAATACTCTGGTGGATAGGTCATGCTGAACCACATCTTGCTGCAGCTAGGCTGGTACCAGTACCTGGGCTATCTAATTAAAAGTTAGTACGTGCATGGCCGTGCAAAAAGCAGTTGTGCTGCTGTACTGCAGTGAAGTACCTAGTATTACTGCTTAGGAAGGGGGATTTCTGAGCAGGAGCAGTAGTGCCATGAAGGGGCAGCTCCTGCAAGTGGTGCAGTGAACTTGAACCAGGCTGCTCCCCTCGGCTCAGCGCTGCGGCAGGGGCTTCTGGCACGGGACTTGAGGCTGAGTGATAGCAGTGGGATGAAGACAGCTGAGCTAGTACTTGTGAAGCGGAGGGGTCAGAAACTCCATGCCAGGTCTTAGGAGCACGGTCCTAACCCTCTGCTTTTCTCCTCCTTTCCTCCCCCACTCCCAAGCCCCCTCTTGTGCTGTGTGGAAGTGTCCCAGTTCTTGCAGCTGTGTTAATTGTAATGGGTCATTTAGTCCTGAAATCCCTGTTTAAAAGGGGCAAGTCCTTGCCTCGTGTGACAGCTGCCGCCTTGCACTTTTCCCCAGGCTGGAAATAACTGCATATGACACAGGAGCAGAGAGCAAGGTGGGGGAGGGAGGAGGTTTTTCTGGCTTACTCTTAGCGCTGTAATGGCTTTGCTGTGTGACTCTTTTCCCATGTGGACCATCGCAGAGTCATGCCCCACATATTTAGCAGCGCTCTCAGCTGGCAGTGCCTAGGTGATACAGCGACGGTCTGGCGCTTGAGGCGCCCTGCTCAGAGGCCACTCGTGGCCCTGGCGTATTCATGGACATCTGGGAGCAGGAGGCAAGGGGTGTGCAGCTGCCCGGGAAGCTGCGCTCTGCTGTGCGAAGGCAGAGGCTGTAGGATGCAGGGTGGAAAGGTTTTTACTCTCCCTACTCTCATTCCCCTGTCCAAAACTCAAAGCCTCGAGCTCATGGAAACCTGGCCAGCTTTTCCCCCTGACTGAAGGGCTGTCTCCTGATTGGAATGACAGCTTTGAACTGGAAGACATTATTTCATTAGCCTGCTAATCAGATGCAGAGATTACCTGATTGGCTACTTAATAATTAAATGAAGTTGCCTGTAATTCTTTGAGCACACACAGAACTAATTAAATTAACCCTTTGCTGCCCTCCATGCCTGGGGTGCGCTTGTGTGAAATGGAGAGGTCAGCTCTTTGAATGTGGGGACCGTGAGCAGAAGGGGGAAATGGCTGCGATGTAGCCAGGGCTGGACATCCCAGGTGTGTTTCTTGCACAGAGCATGGTGAGGACAAGTAGATGCGTGGTTATACCCTCTCACTGAGTTGATGTTTGGTATTTTACCTGCTCCATGATCAGTATGTCTGGCAATGCTCTACAAAAAAATCTTATCCTCAAAAGACTGGAGAGTGCACTTGGCTTATGGAAGCTGGTGCCCACACATGTGTGGTAAAGCAGCCGATGGCTTTGTATTGGCTAGCAGAGAGCAAAGTATCAGTGAAGAAAGATGCACTTCACGGTTCTTTAGGAAAAGTAGTCGAGTGAGGTTGGAAGATGTTCTCCTGTACCTCTGAAGCATTCTTCTTCCCCATCCCCACAGACACATAACCCCAAACAAGCCAAATATCTCTACGTTTTTGACAGAATTCCACTAATTAAACTTACTGTTAACTACATACTTCTCTCTACTGCTTCAATGGCTGCTTGAGGAACTGCATTTTGCATGTGCTTACGGGAATACAGGTGTATCTCGTATAGTTATGGGAGGACACATAGGTCATATCAGTGTCACAACTTTCCTTTATTGTAGATTAAAAAAGAATGTGAAAAGAGCAATAGGGAGAAACAGTTTAACAGAACCTACAGTTCTTCCCCACTGTGGCTGTGTTTTTGTTTGGGGGGGAGGAAAAGTAATACAAATTCAAGCAGATTTCTCTGACTGTCCCCCATGACAGCTGACAAACTGATTTGTAGTATAAAGCTGCTGATTTCTAGACCAAACATCTGCTTGTCGCTGGCAGCTTGCATTCCTACCTGAGTCTGTAGTCCCCCATGTTGCAGCTCCACTGTTACCACCTCCAATGCTGCACCCCAGCTTCAGTTTCTGCAATGCCCGAGGTGGGCACAGGGTTTGAAATTTATAGCAAAAGGCTGATATTTCATAACTCTTGCCATATACGTGTGAGAACATTGTTATACTGTTGAAGACACTCTGCTTTTGATTATTTCATTGCTAGAGTGAACAGGCAGCATCTATAATTTTTTTGTTTCAGTTTTTAGTACTGAGCAYTAGGCTGAGGCAGCAGAAAAGCCACCTTATAATCCAGCTCTGCTCCCTTACTGCTGTCGCCTTCTGGACTTTGCCCATACATGTTAAAACAAAACTGTCAAATTAAGCACATTTCACTGTCATCCAAGACTAAACTTGGCAGAAAAGAGCCCTCGGACCTTCTGGCCTAAGTTAACCATGGCTGGCTTCAGTTCCCCTGCTGTTGAATTGCTGCTCATCCGTTCTGAGCACGCAGAATGGCTTTCCCCTTCCCCACGGCCCGCATTGCTAGACCTGTGCTCTTCCTCTCCCTTGAAGGTCGGTGGTAGCTGTAGTGCCCTCAGCATCAGCCAGCCCTCAGCGGAGGGATGAATGCATGAGCCACTGCTTTGTCTTTAAAATCTGGCTTCCACGTGACAGGCAGCCAGAAATGCCTGTGAAAACGGGTCAGGAGACAGAAGAAAACAGGGAGGATGCGAAACAAAAGGGCAGCTTTCAGGGTAATTAGACAGTTTCAGCGCTCTGTCCAGTGCGGGGCATTTGCTTGTGAGAAATGATCTCCCGTGTTGACTTGCTATAGATCCGGGTGCACCATCAGGGTTGGGAAGAAGAGCAGAGTAAGCCCAGAGAGGGGCTGGCCAGCCTCAGGATAGCACGTTCCTATTGATCCCTGATATTAACAGTCTCCCCTCGCAAGGCAAGCTGTCGGACCTGTTTTCCTCACCAATTGACTTGTGCTCTCTTCTCCATCCCGCCCAGCCAGAGCTAGGGCACCTGCCTGCCTCTTAGGCTGCGTTTCTGGTGGGAAAACTTGTGTGCATTTCATGAGCAAGAGGGCAGGCACAGATAGAAAAAGTGTGCGTTTTGGGGGAGGTGGGGAAAAGCATGTTCAGTGTATGGCAGGGTCAAGCTGGAGCCCAGCTGCAGAAACCAGTTAGGTTTTAGCGTTCTTAATACTTGATGTTATCTTGTGTAAAAGAGTGGTAAGTAAGGCTGGCAGGTCTGTGCCTGATCAGTTGTTGTAATAAAAAGCTATTTTCTGTAGAGATTTCTGAAACAAAGACTATCATAGTGTGTGGTGGAAGTGGCCATTTAAATGCATCTAACCATAAAGATGTTGCCTGTCTGCAATTTTAATATCAGAGCTGTGGGCCACGCTCATGGGGGGGGGGGAATCGTGCTCCATAGGACACTGTATGCCTGAATGTCAGAAATTCAGTTTAGGGGTGGTGTTGAGGGAGGCTTTTGCCTCTTCTTTGCCTTCCTCTTTGTTTTTGTTTATGGGTTTACAATATGAGATTAGCATTTCAATGTTACATCTCTGAAGCAAAGGCCCTTGGGGTGTGGTGGAGAGCTGTGCAGCTTAGCTGGTTGGGATTACTGCTCCTCTCCTAGCAGTGGTGGTGCTTCTCTGGCTCCAGCAAGGAGCAAAGCCCAAGGCCTTGTATGTGTTGGAGGTGTGCTCACATTGTAGCCATCCACTCAGCAGCACTAGTGCAAAACCTGTAACTGGCCTTGTTTTCAGCCAAGGATAATTTTGTATTGTTTTAAGTTGTAGCAGAAGTTCTAATAAAGGGACTCTGAATCCCAAAGCTGTTCACTTTTTCTGGCTGTAGCTGCTGATCTAACACAAGATACAGAAGCTTTATCTTTGGGATATCTGATTTTTGTTAATTGGTCTTGACTTCTGTTTGATTTGTTAGCCAGTTTGTACAATGAATATGGAGTGCTATATAAACAATATTATGTTGTCCCGTAATGTAAGACAGTTGCATGTGGTTGAGCTGGCAAACCTGAGTCTACACAAGAAACTTCAAGGTAACTTTAGGACAAATAAGTTCATATGCTTATTGCTTCTTTATTATGAAGAAAATGTGAAGTTTTCATTTGTTTTTAAATCCTTCCCCCCAAATGGTTATGATTAAAGTGGTTGTATGGCTTTTTCCCTGTTCGAAGAGGGCACTGTATTCTCGCATAAAGGTCTGTCTCTGAAATCTTTGCAGCTTGTAGCTATTAACAAAAAAAAATGTTCTGAGTCTGAGTTAAAAAAGTATTCCTCCAAACCAACCTTGGTTGTCTCAGGTCAACTTCTAAGTYTTTATTCTAATATATAAGATTTTATGACAGTTATTACTGTGTGCTGCCTCTTTCCTCCTGCTAGAGCACTCACTGTGCACACCTTCATTCCTCCCTTCTGGCCATATAATTGTTTGTCTGCTGTCTGGGCAAGGAGTCGTTCAGGGTGCCGATGTGTTAAGCTGCTGAGAGAATAGGGAGAAATGGGATGGAGGTATTGTTAGGCTGGAAGGTGTTAATTGGTGCTCAGCCACTTGTTT
Source organism: Apteryx rowi (assembly GCF_003343035.1). Taxonomy (NCBI): domain Eukaryota; kingdom Metazoa; phylum Chordata; class Aves; order Apterygiformes; family Apterygidae; genus Apteryx; species Apteryx rowi. Next base: position 1,849,372 of record NW_020449530.1, on the reverse strand, counting down.
GATTTCTAGACAATTGCAGCAGTGCTTGAAGTTGTGCCTGAGCTGAACAAATGGCAGGGGCTCTGCGAGTTCCCCATTTTCTCCCTTCTGAGTGTGTGTCCCCCCACTCCAGATCAGCCCAGTTGAGCCAAGAGGATGAGCCTGGATGTGTAGGAGTTGGCTGGTGTGTGCTGCACAGGCATTGTCACACCGCGCGTGAACAAATGCAGAGCAGCAGCACAGGGTGGGTAGGGGATGCTGTACTGCATGGGGATGTTTCTGGCTTCTTCGAAGCAGAGGACCAAATGCACTACAGTAATGCATTTTCTTCTGTGGTGTTTCCTGACTAACAGGAAGATGCTCAACCCTGTCCAGGACAGAGCACTCTTGTAGGAGAAATATCCAACTGCCAAATAAAACCTCTTTTTTGTAGTCTAGGGCTCCTGCCCAGAAAGACTGCAAGTGAGGGTCTCTATTCCTTCTGTAGCAAGGGTGCACAGGTCTGACCTGTGGCACCAGAAGAGTAGCTTGCTCTTCTGTAGGTTGAAGAGGAGGAATCCTGTGCTCCACTGACCACACAGCTGGGAATTGAGGGACCACTCTGATTTCCCTGTCCAACCACGAGAGCTTCTTCCCAGATGCAGGAAGAAATGGGATGGGGCTGGTATCTGCTGCAGCTTGGAGACAGGTACCTTTTAGGCTGGATGTATTCATGCCTTCTTCCTGCACTAAAAGATCCAAGGTGTGTTGAACGTTACTGAACTACTTTTGCACAGACCCCCTGGCATCCATATCCACACATGCACCCAGCCCCAAATGCTTTTGCGTCACAGTCCTTTGGTCTTTGTGGGTGGAGTATTGCCATGTTGACGTCCTGCCCTGGGTGTCATGGCCTGCTTGGCCGCGCTCATCGTGGTGCGGAGCTAACTTTGTGCTACACCATACACAGAGCGTGGAGAACATAGTGAAAGAAGGCAGCTGAACAGGGAGATGGTGCTAAATGGAGACTGAGACTTCAAAGTGTAAATGATCTGTGGTGAGCATTATGATTGGAAAGCCAGTCGAGACTGACTTCAGGAAAGACTGACAAGGAAACCCCAAAATAGGATCACAGAAATGTGTAGTCAGAAGGAACCTCTGGAGGTCTCTAGTTCACCCTCCTGCTTGCAGTGAGACTGTCACCAGCAGTAGATCATGGTTTTGAGGATGCATAATGCTTTCCTCTGTTCTTTTCCCACCTCCCAAAACAGAGAGCAGGATTGTCACAAGAATGTTTTAAGATAACATTTAGCACTGTATAGTCTAAAACAATTTGCTGAAATACCAGATTGGGCAGGAGGGGTGATAGAAAGAAGGGTGTTTAGTTCTGAGGCAAGAATACACCTTTTGGTTGGTTGGTTTTTTGAAACTCCACTCAGATTGGTAATAAGGGACAGTTGGAAAATGCCTTTTTTTTTTTTTCCTCATTCTGCAGGGAATAGTTTGTCTTTGAGGGTGGCTCGTGCCTGTGCTCTGATACCTCATTTCAGGAGTCATTATGCGAGCACTTGAAATGGGACCTGTGGGTAAGGAATGCAAAAAAAATAGCAGCTGTTGCCTTACCAGACAGGAAAGTGTGGGTTTTTTTGTTTGTTTTTGCTTTTTAGGGGGAGGGGGGTGTCTCTTGGTTTGTTGTTTTGTGGGAGGGGGGGAGTTTCTTATTTTAGCTAAGAGAAGATAGCCCAAGAATTGTCCTTTGTTTTTTAAGACCAAGTTCATTTCATCTAACTTTACATGCCCAGCACCTAGGTGACTAGTCTAGCCCCTGGTTCCATGTGTATTTTTCTGATAGCACTATTAGCTGAGGTAGTCCCTGTATCTCTAGCAGCACCTTCTCAGGTGCACCAGCACAACTGTTTGTGGGGCCACACTGAGATAGGTCAGGGAGCTCATCAGGCTAGTGGATAAAAGCAACTCAACTCCCCTTCCCTCCAGTTATTTTTCACCTGGATCAGCTTTATGAGCTGGTTCATGGAATGGCCCTGCAATCAGCTGTGCCGGCCATACTGTAGTGTGTGAATTGAAATAAGTGGTGGGGATCAGAAAAGGGGCGAGAATAATTTGCTGAATGTGGACCCTGATGTCAGACTGGTCGTGCAGGTTCTCATCACGGGCTGTGGAAAGGAATAGATGTTTGAGAGATGAGAGGAGCCTATTTTAGACTGGATTGAATCCTTCTGGAGGTGTTCCTCTCTCACTGTAGATGATGGAGAGGAACTGCGTGCACCTGCTCAGATGACACCTAACTCAAGCCTCGCTTTGACACTACAGGAACAGCCCATAAAATGGTGCTGTTCCTGTATGCTTTCCAATGTTTCAGCGCTATAGGGACTACTTCAAAGCACAATATTCTCTCCTTGCCTGCTAATGTAATTTGTACTTGAGCTCAAGTGGTGGCAGTGGTAGAGAAGGTGTCTGTTTCAAAACACTGCTGTGGCAGGATAGTGAGGGTTTTATTGCACATTATTGTCTTCTGTGTTGAAACTGATGCTAAATGATTACAAATTCAATTACTTGACAGGAAACTATAGATTTACAGTTGTCTGTGCAACCTTTAATCCATTGCCTTGTACCTGCAAATGATGATTGTTTTTAATTAGTGTCACATGCTTTTTCCATGGGAGAATGGCAGTGTTCAGTTTGTAGGACAGATGGTGCTGAGAGTATAAATCAGGGTTGAGCATTGAATGAAGCTGTTAGCTATATGATTCTCACCTCATTTACTGAAGTTTGAAGGTGGGCAGGAAATGAGAGACGGGGGCTGCTACAGGAGAAGAAAGGGCTGTCATTTGAATAAGTGAGGGTGTAGTGCCATGTTTCTTGTCTCTCCCATGGCAAGGCAGGTCTGAGGTCCTTTCTTCTCCTCTCTTTTACTCCTGCTCCTAGACCAAGAGTTTACAACCCCTTTTTGTCCACTAGTACAACTTTGTGGGGCTATGCTTATGAAGTGGGGGGGGGGGAGAAAAAGTGATTGAGGCTTCAGAAGCTAAGCTGGAATTTCACTTTGCAAAGAAGCACCAAAATAACTGCCAGAGGCAGTGTGCTGTGACATAGGGATAGAAGAGGAAGGGAGGGCTTTACTGCCAGAAACGGGCTGATGCAGAGTTGCATGCTCAGTTGCATGTTGCACTCATCTGCTGCAGAGATGTAGACTGTCGTCTTCTGGGCAGTCAATTCTGCCAGATTTCTCGCTGGCAACCTTCATTCACCCATCTTTGTGCTCTTGAGGTCATTATTTCCATTGTGTGTGTTTAGTGGCAGCACTTGCCTCCGGAGGAGCTGGGGACACACGCTGCCTCTCAGCTATGGCAACACAGCAGTTTGTGGAGGTATTGCGTGAGCCGAGGGAGACCAGGACAGGGTCCTTCTTGGTGTCACATGCGGCCCCATGACTCATGGTGTTGGCCATGCTGTGGAGGGCACAGCCCCATCCCCTGTCTCCATGGCGTGGTGTGTGTGGGCCCCTGTCCCAGGCTGCAGTGATCCAAATTAAGGCCACAGTTTTCACTGGTTGAATGAGCTGGAGTCGACGCCAGCTGAAGGGTGGCAGTGGGTTCCAGTTGGTGAAAAGTTAACCTGGTTAAATGTGTTTAAAAATCTGAAGTGGCAGAGGGGTGTGTATGCCAGATAACGTGGCATTTTGGGTTCAGGACTAAAAATCCAGAAGCTATCTTTAGTTGTATTGTTAAGGTGTATCTTTAGAAAATGCTGAGAGCTTACTGCTAAAGTTGAAATTGGTAACAATAGCTGGGTCAAGCGCTGCAGGAACGAGCCTGCCTCTGCCACAGGCTCTTTGAGTGGCTTTGGTCAAGGTACCTGTCTTTTTCTTGCTTTCCCTGCCTTTGAGATATATGACTACCTACCCATGTTCTCGTAGTCCTGGGAAGACTAACTGTTTAAATTCTGTACTGTTTTGAATGCTGCCATAACAATGCCAAGTGTGTTTGCAGGATTTTCTTTCTTTCTTTTTTTTTTTTTTTGAGGGCAGACATCTTAAAAGTTGAGGTGCAGTCACTGGAAGCTTGAATTAAGTGGTGTATTTTGCAAGGATTGGTCATTTCTTTTTCAATTTCTCATTTGTCAAATAGGATTAAAAATCATTAACTTGTAAAGTGGTTGAGAACAGAATTCATCTTCATTTGATTGAGATACTCTGTGGAGGACCACCAGAGGAAAAAGTCTATGAAGCGATTAATAGCTTCTTATTTGGTGGCAGGGATTGGAAGCTATGCAGTGCGTTAGACATAAGGATACATAAAGAATGAGAAGGATAAAAATCAATACTGAACAGCTGTCTTTACTTTCTGGTTACTCTCCCCCATGTACTGAACGAAGTGTAATAGAGAAGTAGGTGATCACTCATTTAATAGCTATTATAAAGTGTTTGAATGATGGGACAGAACTTAGGTTATTTTTGTAGTCCTAAATGTAGCATTTCCTTCTGTCACTGAAATTTTGTTATGGAGGTTCAACAGTCTGCATAGATGATATGAAAGAAGTAGTAATAAGTGAGACAGTATGGCAGCGTAAAAACCCAAAGTACTCTAGTTAGCAATGAGTTAAGAGTGAAATGAAGCTTTGTGTGCCATCTTTTGGGTGAGGAAAAGAGTAATAGGGAAGGAGGGAAAGGGGGGGACGTAGTAGCCTGAATGCTTATCTGGAATTGGTAGAGAATGAGAATAGAAGGAATTATCTGGATCAGTGATATCAGAATATCACACTGGTTGCAGATTTGAACTGTACTGGTATCAGATGGCTGTCTGGCTCTGTGATTACCAGCAGCTTCAAAGTTACGGAATATGCAATTCTGATTCAGAAGACAGATGATTTTTCTGATAGGCATCTCTTGGACCTAACTTTCTTTTAATAACCTAACTATTGTAGTCTCAACAGCTCTGTGGTTTGAAAAAATGCAAATTTCTGTATGTCTGATGAGGTAGACTGCATGGAATGGATATTCTCAGTAAGCTGGCTGGTGCTGCACAGTCTCTCCAGGATAATAGAGTCTGGGAACAATTAAGCGGCAGCGTAATCAGTTCCTGGGGGCAGGAGCATACCCTCTTGCTTTTCAGCATTCCCTTGGCTGACTCATGAACTCTGTTGATTGACTTGGGAAGCAAATGAATCCAGCTCTCCTCCACAAGGAAGAGTTATGGAGGCAAGGTGGTGAGAGGAATACATCAGATTACGGGCAGTTCCTGCCCTCTCTTCTGTAAAATGTGTGGAATTTACAGTGGCTACTTAGCAGCTAAAGGAGTAAGGGTTTGGGTTTTTTTCTTTTTTTGGCCTTGAAGTTCTGTCCATCATTTAAGTTAAGTACAGCACGTTATAGCTGGGAAATGCTCAAACTCAAAGAGGACAATCTTGGCAGTTTGCTAGAAAACTGACTATAACTGACTACAGTTAGTTGTCAAAAAATAAATGTATGCAGCCATATAATCTGCGTGTACTTTATATGTATCCTGGTAAATGAAGGAAATGGCTCATTTGGATTGACAGTTTATGGGGCTATCCTCTTGTTATTCAGCTGTTCCCAAGCGAGTGACTGGAAACTTTGTTTCAGGGGATAGCCCTGCTTTCAATGCACTTGGTTTTTCCATGTTTCCTTCCACCCAAGGATCCTAAGGGCATTAATGTCAGGTTAATGAGTATAGTCAGGCAGGATGTCTGAGAGCTGGGCAGCGTGCTTGTTCCTCAGGTGAAGAATGGAGGCACAGAGGGGTTAAGTGACCTGCCACAAGCTTCCCGTGTGATCTTGGGCAGCTTGCAGTGCAGTCCGGATCATCTGCCTTCCAGTCCTCTGTGCGTGAGACACAAGAAAGTTTAAGGCACAAGAACACTCAAAACATTTCTTGTTTCTTTAGCAGGCTAACTTAGTTCTTTTGCCAAAAGTCTCTATTCTTTTTTCCTTTAAAAAAAAAAAAAACTTGATGTATTTGGTGGTAATACATTTTATAAAGTTATGCAGTCTCTCAAGCACAGAGAGAGCAAAAAAACCCTGCAATACACCAAAGTGCACACAGGGAAGAGATGAGCTGTGTGAGCAGGGCTTGCTGTTAACTAAATTTGGTTTGCGGTGTCTTACATTCAGGGATGAGAAAAGGGCTGGTGGTAAATCTAACTCGCAGAGCCTGAACGGGCCAGTGACGGGGGAAATTGGGGTGGGGGGGACAGAAGAGACAAGCACATGGAAAACCAACTTCTGCTACCTCAAAAACATGCATGCAGAATGATAGCGGGGTGGGTGCGGGGGCRTGCAAGTTAGTAACATCCCAGAAGCTGGAAGAATAAAATGAAAAGGCAGCAGGATCAGCACGCAGATGAAAGGCAGCCCCTTTAACACTTGCTCCTGGACTCTGGCAACTCTCAGCAGTTGGCTGGAGACTAAGCTGGACGGTCCTGTGGAGCTGCAACAAAGGGACGAAACAAACCCCCGTCCCCCGGGGCCCCCCTCCCCGACAACGCGTGAAACAACTTGATAAATGATTGCTCTGTCAAGGGACGAGGGGATGGAGACGTCTGGGAGCGCAGGGGGAATGTATCTAATTCAGGCGCGCGGGGAGTTTGGGGTGGGAGAGAGGAGAAGAAGAAAGAGGGGCAGTGGGACCGGGCTAAGGTGGTCTCCTGGTCTTGCAGGCAGCGAAATTAATAAGTATGGAGAAGTCAGAAGGGGCGGGCGGCACGGTGCCGGGGTTTCTCGGCAAGGGGCTTCAGAATGGTTCCCGTCGCCCGCCTGCCCCTCCGTCCCTGCCTTGCCTCCAGCCCCCCAGCCCTGCGCACTCACATTACCTCATTTAATCGGGATGGCAGGAAATACAAACCTCCCCCCGCTGCTCCCAGCCCAGTCCAATAAGGGCGGCCGATAGCATTGAAAGCTGCAGAAACAGGAGCCCATGGCCTGGCTCTATTCATGGGAACATTAATTACCCTAAAACAAAAACAAGAGGAGTTCACAGCTGGGGCTCAACACTTCAGATTCCCCTCCCACCCTCCCCTGCTGCTCCTCCGGAGTATGTGCGCGCCAGCTATTTATACAGTCTCCTCTCACAAGCGATGGGTATTGGGCCCGGAGTACCTTTGGTTCCCGACCCTCCACTGTTGGGCTTTATCAGGACGGTGTCACTGGCTCCGGCGTTGCACTAGTATTTCAGAGGCAGCATGGATGCAATCCAAGGGCAGGCGCACTGTGCAAAAAGCCAAATGCCACCACCAAAAAAAAAAAAAAAAAAGACGGTGGCTCACCAACAGTTTGATTTGCTGTGTGGTAGTTTTGTGGCAAATTGTGGCAGCTGGAATACAAGCAGAGTGGTCCTGTGCAGTCAGGAGGGCTGCCGAAGGAAACCTGGGCTCGGATGGCTTAGCTTGATAACAATTATTAGAAGTGAGCAGTGGGGGAAATTTCGCTGTGTCCTGCTGGAAGCGAATAGGGATTTGGTAGCGGCAGAGTATTTTCTCCCTGCCCCCCCCGTGGGACTGGAGTGGAGAACTTAATTTAGAGCACTCCTGAGCTGCTGGTTAATAAACGCTTGATCCAGGAGGCAGCTGCTGCTACCACTTAGAAGGTGACCCAGAGCCCCATTCCAGCATGTCCCAGGCCACTATGTCATGAGCACCAGTTGCCAGGAATAGAGAACGCAGCAACATTTATAAATAAATAAAATAGGTTTTGAGTGTACTTCTGTGTTCAGTAAATGAAAAAGGGTCTGAGTTCATGAGAAATAAATGCTAAATTTTGTTCTTGTTTTAGTTATCGGATTACTGTCATCTATCCAAGCAGCGGCTGGCTCTGACTTTCGCTCTTGTGGCACATCGGCAGTGAATATTAACAAAAATAAATAAAATAGGAGGCTACTTGTGAAAAGGAGTGTTCTGAAGCACTTGAAAGGCAGTAATTGCCAGCTGTCAGCTCCAACTATTTCTTCAGAGTAGGATTTAACCTCTCTTGAGTGTTGCTCTTTCCGTTCTCTCCTACGCCCTCTGCCCCAGTATCTCTGATGAGCTTAGCAGTGCTTTGGCACAGGGTAAGGAGGTTACCTGGAGCTGAAAGCTGCAGTGAAAGCATTGCATTCATTGAGGCTACTAACCCTCTGACTTTTCAATAATGATACAGGCTAAAGCACCTGAGTGCTTAAATCCCTCTAGCACCTTTCCAAATTTGTCTTGTGTCCCTGGAAAAGCAAGAAATTCTCCCACAGTTTAGAGGAAAATAATCTTGGAACAGCTGCAGGTACACACAGGAGCTGTGAGATATGCCCCAGAAGTGCTGATGGGAGCAGCATGTCTGTGAATCCAGCAATTCGTGTGCAATTTTGCAGTGTAGCCACTTGCACTCATGTTGAGTTGAGCCAAATGGTGTTCAGCTGAGTTAAGTAGAGACCTAGTTATACTGTTGAATGGACCAGTTCAAGCACTGTTGCAGATTAGGGGGGTAGGGATAGGGAATTGGACTCAACCCTTCTAATGTCCTGTCTAGCAGTAAGAAGGAACTGCTGGTGACTATGCCTGCTCCTCTTGGTCCTGCAAAGCCCATCATTGCTTTGGTTGCTTACAAAGATGGTTCTCAGCCTTGATAACTTCTGTTTTTCCTTGCACTTACTTTTGGAAAGAGGGCACAGTTTGCCAAATATGCCCTGTGTTTAAAAAAAAAAACAATGTGTAGAAAGACTCTGTGCTATTTGGTTTGGATCACTGGGAAAGGAGGGGAGAGTAAGAAGAGGTTTCATTGTGATATGGCCTAAGTTATAAAAGCGTAACATTGACAACTTTTAGAACATAGGCCGTATCCTACAGGCTAGCAGGGAGCAAATCTTGTCCTGTAACCTTGGATTCTGCAAGCATGTACAACAGTGCAGGAGAGTAGACACAACCCATTTTTTCATTATTACTGCAAGATCTCAACTCATGTAGGACACCACCATGTAGCATTTCACCTTTTCCACCAGCAGCCTCATCTAATACTCTGGGGCAGTACCCTTCTGTAGAAGGCCAGAGAGGACAACTGAATGCAGTGATTTCTTTTAAAGCCCCAGCGATATTTTACTGGAACTTGTAGTCCTACCTAGTGGTAGGTTTTTTTAAAGGAATCTTTAAAGGAATCTTTAAAGGAATCACAAAAGGGAAGTATTTTTTCATGCAAGACATAATTRAACTGGAATTCATTGCCACAGGATGTTGTGGATGCCAGAAGTCTAGATAGGTTCGAAAAGCAATTAAACGAATTCATGGAAGAGAAGTTCATCGAGGGCAATTAAACACAAAGATACAATCTCTGGCACAGGAAGTCTTAAGCCACAGCTTGTTGGAAGCTGGTAGGGGGGAAGCCTTATGCTATGCTTGCCCCATTCTTACACACCCTCTAAGCATTTGCTGCTGGTCACTGTCTGAAGCAGGATATTGGGCTAGATGGACCTTTGGTTTGACCCGGCATGATGGCTATATTCTTCTGTTGTGCTTCAGACAAATGTAAGGTGTCCCATTTCTGCTACAGAAATGCTAACAGCACGTAGAGATTCATGTGTCCCTCTGGAGTCTTCTTGGCAAGTAAAAAGTGAATTAAGACTAGATCTTCTGGTAGTGGGGGACAGCTGTGCTCACGAGGGAAGGAGGGAGAAAGAGAGAAAAAGGGACTGCCCAACCACCGTCCTGCCGCCACAGCACACGGTATGCAAAGCGCGCAGGGTGGTGTTTGTGGACAGGTTCCAGACATTTTACATGCTTCCAGAAAATCCTGCATGAGCCCTGTCTTCCAGTAACTTGCCCTCCTCTGCCAACTGCTTTCTCCAGTGCATTCAATACACAAGCAGTCTTTCATAATGGATTTAAAATGAGACTTAATGCTGATTAGTAGCATGTAGATACACAGACTAAAGTAATTCTTTAGATGGGAAATAACACGACTTTTAACCTTTCCTTTAGTTTCATGCTTCCTGAAGCTTCCTTTGGTTGAGAAGTTTAAGTGAAGCAGTGTTAGTATGACATTGTATTAAGTGCTGTTACTCAAAGCAGATGATGCCTAGTACTTCATTATTGTAAGACGTTTGATTTGTTTCAATAATGTTGCTTCATTTACACTGATAAATGAATTCGGCTGTAAAAGCAATAACCAAAAAAACCCAGGTCTTTCGTCCCCATTCTGGATATGCCTGTAATTGTAAACTGCTCCGCACTGTGAGAGGATGTGTATCAGGGTGCTATAGGTATCAGTTAGGTTCTGTCTTAAATTCATTGATGATCCAGAGACAGAAATGAGCAGTTTACTAATTAAATTCTTGAATGTTAAAAATGCTAAAGGAGTACTACTCGATAGGACAAGAGCCTAGAGAGATTAAATGTGTAGATAAAGAAATTCAAGTTGAAAAGTGTATGCTGTCATAACTGGASATAAATGATCTCAAACAGAGCTACTCACTGGAAACAGTTGAGTTGTGAGAATGAGCGTGTCATGTCTTGTGACTTGTGGCCAAAATCTCAGTATTGAATGTTTTACTTAAAACCTCAGTTCTTGAAGATGCTTTGAAAATGTGATCTAAGTATACCACCAATTTAGAGAATCAAAATGAACCCAGTATTTATTACCTTAAAAAAATAAATTGTGAATCCAATAGGTTGTGTTTGTTGTGGGCTGGACACCTTATTTTGAATGTTTTGGAACAGTAAAGCAGACCAGTAGTTCAAAAGAGGCTGTAAGTACATGATGTTTTTTTCTTAAATGTATGTTAATGCAAAGGAAGGCTATTGGCAGCATGTATAGGAGTGTGATACCATAAAATGTAGTAGGACTGGTGCAACTCCTGCCCTTTTGTGTAACCATGTTTGCCATGTTCTTGTTTCTGAACACCTAAATACTAAAAAGATTTAAAATTTGTGAGGAAGTCATAGAATATCAACAATAATAACAGTGGAAGGATGATCCTATTGTAAAGAAAGGTGGAGAGACCTCAGTATATGCAATGTATCTGATGTTCACTTGTATCTAAAGGATACAGACACCAAGAAAGCCAASGGAATTAGGTGATAGAAATAATAAGCTGAGCTGAAGGAGGAGAAAATTGGTTCTGAATACAAGGAAGGGCTTCTAAGCAGATACAGGAAGCTCCACTCTTGAGACATTCGCACTAGAATAATACGTTAGAGAGAGAAATAGGTGGCAGAGAATATCTCCCAAATAGTCCAGGCTTAGAAATGGGATCCAACATGCCTTTTGTATCTCTGAGTTTCATGCTCAATAAAGTGAATTGGAAGATGGTGGATGGTTAGTATTATGAATCAGTAGTGGGTTCCTCCCACTAACCAATGACAGGATTATTTGACAAAGAGGAAGCGTTTGTGCTCTTCAGACATGCTTTCTTTTGACAGAACTGAACTAAAGAGCTAAACAAGTGACTCAGGGTTTTACTGGAGGGTATGAGAAGGAAGTAGACAGCAGATACACTGTGGTCTTCTTGCTGTGTGAGTCAGTGTTTCAGGATTCATTGTGAAGGACACAAGCTAGCTTACTGTGCTCTGTGGTCAGTTTTTGATGGAGATACTTTCCCTTTCCAATATTTGAGGAGATGCCAATCTTCTCATTGTAATTCATTTGTCCTCCGGGGCTGGATGGCTGTCAGGGTGATAATCTCGTACCCACCTTTCTTTTTGCCTGCAGTGGCACAGAGTGGACCGTGCTATGTGACCTTCAGAGCAGATGTGCAGCCCTCCTTCCTGTCCTATCTGGCCCTGTTTCCATTGTCCACTCCAGGTTTTGTCTGTGCATGTTACTGCTCAGCAACAGCTATTCCACTTTAAATCCTCGCTCTGATCTGAATGGATATTCAGGTGTAGGAAAGACCTAGGCAAAAATTGTCTCCTATTTGGTTTGGRTGGGAAGAAGCAGTTACAGTAACTGTAGAGTTGATATCACCTCCTTCCACTTTTCAGAGAAGGCTGAAAAAATGAATAGTTTTAGACATGAAAAGCTCAGTTTCTCAGCATTATTTCACCTATTCTTGTGCTGACTCAAACCATCTTTTCCTTGAATGTACCCCACACAATGAAGTTAAAATCATGTCCTCTCCATTTCCTTCCTCTTTCATGTTGAGATATTTTCATGTCCAGGGTTTGTCTGCCTCCTCACATTGAACCTCCCGAGCAGGTCCTGGATGAGGCCAGTGGCCCGGCTTGTTCTCATTTCCTGTCCTGAGTCATACCTAATATTAGATACTTTAGAAGAAAGAGTAAAATCCTGCAAAGACAAGTGGGAGAGCTGCAGTATTCTCTTTGCTCCTGTTGCTGACATTGTTGATGCTTTGTGGTTTTTAATCTTATTAGGGTTATTGCTTCAATAAATACCTTGCAGAAGAGAGTTCTGTGGGTTAATAATGTATGGGTACAGCAGTATTTTCTTTCATCACTTTTAAATCTGTTGTCTTTTATTTGGTTGGACAACTCCTTGCTCCTGTCTCATTGGGAGAAAAAGAGGGTGGGAATGGAGCATAAGTGCATCCAGATGGGTTTCTCTGCCTGCCTTATATATTATATGCTTGATCATTTCACCTCTTGCTCGTCTCACCTTGAACGTAGCCCAGAAATTTGAAAATCTTTAGAATTCTTATTCAGCAAACTTTTTTTTCTGAATCATAGGTCATCCAAATTCATGCTAACTAGGGCTCAAAGAGTCTGATCTTACTGTGATTGTAATGTATGTATTTTGTAAATAAATTCTTTGACAAGCTTCTTTCTAGATCTCTAACTTTTGTCAATCCTTTCTGGACTTTCAAGTTTCTGATACTTCCTTTTGTTACAGAGACAGAGCAGAATGTAATGTAATGATTTTTCATGACTGAAATTGTTTTCCATATCATTCTTTATCTATCTTTAATACAAGTTACACATCTGGTTTGCGGTTTTGACAATGACTGGACACTAAGCAGATGTTTTCCCTGTGCTGTCCAAAAGGGCACTTAGATCTTTCTCCAAATGGTTACAATTAATTTAGAACCCATCCATGTCTACAATTAGTTAAAACTCTTCATGCCAATTTGCATAACCTTGCACTTTATGTACTAAATTTTATTTGGTGTAATTTGTGTAGATCCTTCAGATTTTTTTTCAGAATATTCTCTACTCTCCAGTTTTAACTTACCTATCGAACTGTATCATCCACATTTTTTTTTCCTATTTGACATTGGATGTGCCCCTTTCCAGATCATTTAATATATTAAATGTTGATCATAGTATCCACCCCTGGGACTTCCCCCATTAACCCTCTTGAAAACTGGCCATTTATTCATGCTGTTCGTTTTTTCTAAATTAGCTTTAATCTATTGACAGATGTTTACCTCTCACCCCATGACTGGTTTCCCTAATAGGCTGTGGTGATTAATATTACCAAAGACTTTTTGAAAATTCAAATTAATTCTATCTACCAGTTTTTCTTTAACCGCTGTCCTGACTTTCCTTGTAGAAAATATGGAGGTGCCAATTTTTCTTCTGTAAATACCATGCTAATCTGTGCCTCCTGTACCCATTAGTCTAACTTTTGTAACTACATGGTTGAGCCATTTTGCCTGGTGCTGAAATAAGGTTCACAAGTATCTGTAATTACTAGGTTCATAGCTGTTTTTTATTCACAAAGTTGCGGTATTCTCTCCCCTGCAGCTTTGCCGTCTACTATGTAATTTTAATGATAAAGCTGCCAGCAAAATATGTAATATGCCACTTCATTCTTACATTGTTTGACACTCAGGCAAGTGCTACCTAGGCCAGTTTGTTTCCAATTCGAATTAATTTTATGTGACTTAAGGCAATGGGGAAGGGCTGCCCTGTGTTTTGACAGAACCTGTTCTAGCGCTGCGTGTTGCAGATGCCTCTCACGCACCTGGTGGCCAAAGCAAGGGCAGAGAACMTGGTTAGGCTCTCGGTATCTGCATTGCCCGCTAATATTGATCTCTTTATTTTAACGAGTTCAGTGTCTCTTGTAAGGTTCTCACTGTGGATACGCTTTAAAAAGAGGTATTTTGAGTATCGTGATAATCCCTTCTCTTCGAATGTTGAGGAAGATTAAATGGGTTTGTTTAAATTGTTTGCTTGTTTAAACTGAAAGGTGAAAATCTATGATAATTTTTCATTTAAATATGATTTTAATAATTTTTGCTGTTTATGCTTTAGTAGAAGTTGGATTGTTGCTTGATCTTGCTAAGATGTTGAGATTTACTGCCAAATTTCAGCTTTTACATTAAATTCAGTACTTTTTTTCTATAAACCTTTAAGCCATTTGTGTCTATAATATACATTTAGTTGGATTCTTATTTTAATGTTTTATGTTACAAAATCATGACTGTTTCTTCCTGTTTACAGAATAAACCATTTACTTGTGATCTGTATTAACATCCTTTTGGATAAAAATTGGAATTGAATTAAAAATGCACTAAAACTTTTTAAACTGATGTGATGAAGTAGTTTAGTATTAAATTGTGTTCAGTGAGCTGGGTGTTACTAAAAACAGTTTTGCCCATAAAACCAATTTACTGCAGTTAGCCAACCAACCAGGTTTGTTGCTGGTCCTCAGGTCCTTCAGGGCTCTAGAAAATCATGATCTCAGCCTCTCACATACAGTTTTTGTTCAGAGACTGGAAGAAGTAAGTAAATTTTTGGCTTGGAGCCCAGTGCCCGCCTGTGCGCTGAGCGTTGTGCCTGGGTTAGGCATTTGGCAGAGGCACTGCTGACACCGGTGCCAGCAGTCACCTCCTCCCACGCACTGTGCTTTGTTGCCACCAGTGTGCGCGAGCTGGGCAGAGGAAGGTTGATCCGTGCGTAAAATAACCCGGCAAAGAAACCTCAACTAACTGGTCCATTTTGAGATTGAAAAACCATCTTGATTTGTCATGTGGCAACACCAACGCGCGGGGAGAAGTTGCTGCAGAGCTGGGAGTGAGTGGTGGGTGGGAGGCAAGGAGAGGACACAGGTAGGGGAACGTGGCATCAGTCTGGCAGTGAYGCTACAAAGTTAGATGCGAGATTTCATTCAAAGTGAAAGGAAATGAAGTATGTATTCTTTCAAGTGCTCGCAGATGGGATCCACACATGTTAAGGCTCAATTTATCCTATCAGTAAGGTCTATTCTGGGCTCTTCCCTGTATTTTCTGCCAATTCAGTCTGTGAGTTGTTTTACACCTTTTGGCAAATATTTGTTTTGGAAGTTTTGAAATATATCTTAAATGACTGATATAAGTCAGAAAAAGCTTCAGTCCTTACTGGTTATTTCATTTCACATTTCAAATTTAGCTTTAGATAAGTATRACTTTAAAGGTATTAGTGTATCTTAAGTATCTGAGTGTAACATCCAAGCAGAACAAAACAGCCTTTTATTGCTGTTCTTGCAGATTTTGCAGTGGTGTTGGTATCCCAGGTCACAGTCTGTTTATATCTCCTTTCATTATATAGAGATATCCATATGATATAAGGTTTATATTCCAGAGTGTTGGGAATTTCTTTTCAGTAGAAATTTTATATCTTTGCAAAATTTAAGTTAAGCATTATTTCTGTATTTTTAAGTATCCAGTGCATCTTGGATGTGGATTCAGATATTACAGTACTTGTCACATTGCACCCAATAACCTTGTTTCTCTCTCACCCTTGTAGAGCCATGCTAACTCCTTTGCAGAGTTTGCAGTGTTATTTTTCAGAGGCATTGCAAGCTTTTCAGCTCCTTAAATGTGCTTTCCATGTCTTATTTTGACTGGCAATATCTCTTCTGCTCATACTTGAACAGGTTTAATTTCCCTGAATTGATTTCCTGAGATTAAATTATTTCCTGCGTACTCACAGCTCTATACTTTGGTTACATCCCATTCTTTATTTGGTTCCAGTAGCCTGTGAAACGTAGTACTGGGAATGCAAGTATTCAGCTTTTGCTATTCTAACTATGCTTCTTCAGACACTACAGCGCAGCTCAGATGTTTAAAGAATTCAGCCTCACAGCTTTCCTGTGCATTAACAAAATATTTTTTTAGTTTTATGGAACAACAAAGTGAAATGCCCAACATCATGAAGGAAGTCTGTGGCACAGCTGGGACATGAACTCTGATCTCCCTGTGTCTGTCTAGTGCCTTAATTACATGATCATCTCCACTGCCTCATCTGAAAATCATCTCTTGAAGTTGAACAAGCATGTCAAGCTGCATTTTTCATCTCCCCCTCTCGTCTCTGCTTATAGCTAGAGGCATTGGAGAAGAGTGGAGTTTTTACATGTTGGGAGTCTTCTTCAATACCATTATTTTATCCCTTCCTTTTTCTCTCCCTTCTTACATCCCAAGTCATGTGAAATCAAGTCTCTATTCCCTTCTGCATCTGAAATACTCTTCTGTGTATTTATACGTATACCTGCTGCCAAAAATTTCATCCATAACCTTCATTTTAACTCTATAACAAGATTTTTCAAGGCCTTTATTTTCCCTCCTCTGTGACATTCAGCTCTAGGCAACCAGTGTTTTCAGTGTTTGCCATACGAATCATGTTCTCTCCTGTTCGAGTTTTGCTACCCCCCTGTCCCATTGCACATGGAATACAAACTCTTTTTTGCCTGGTAGACAGGAAYGGATGTACGAGGTTAGTTCAAAGGTCCGTCTGGTCCAGCATCCTGTCTCTTGTTCTGTAGCAGATACCTGGGGAAGTGTGTCAGAACAGAGCGATCGAGCAATGATACTTCCCCAGATTGTGCTCCCAACCTCTGGCTCATATTTGCAGCTCGGGGACTTCCTTTTGTATTAAAAGCCCTTGATAGGTTCTTTTCTTCCGTTAATTTGTCCATTTGTTGTGTGAACCCATGTACACTTTTAGCATCCATAATATCCCGTGACAAGAGACTGACAGATGAATTATTCCTTGTGCAAAGAAGTGCCTCCTTTTGTTTGTTTTTAACCTGATAGTTTCCTTTGATATCTGCCCATTCTTTTCTCAGAAGAGACCATGAGCACTCATTTGCCTTCACCATGCCATTCCTGGTTTTGTGGACCTTTATCTTCCTGCATAATTGTTTTTCCCACAGAAGCTGTTTCATGCCTTTGATCATTGTTGTTGCCCTGCTCTAGCTTTTCCAGTTCCGCTTTTTTCTCAAATGTGGGGACCAGAACTGCATATAGTGTTCAAGATGCAGATACACTCTGCATTTGTACAGAAATAAAATGATGTTTTATGTTCCTTTCCTAGGCATTCCTACCATTTTTAATTCATTTTTGACAGTTACTCTGTTGCTTCTGCTTTGAGAGTTCTGCACACTGTTGTTGCCCAGGTTGCATCTCAGCTGACCATTTCCCACTCTTGCTTGTGGCCTGAGCTCTGCCAGCTACTCTTGCCTCACCAGAATTTCCTTTTTCCTCTTGCTTCTCCCTTTTTATGTTTCCACTCTGTCTGGAAGAGCTTCCTTCCTCCAGTGTTCCTGCCCACCTTGATCTCCAAATTCCTGCCAAAGATTCGCACTACAAAGCCCTTCAAAAGCATCTGCTCTTTCTTCTCTTATCTAGCATACCAGCAAACAGGCAACTTTCTAATATGCTAGAAGGAAAAAATGCCTTTAAGATTTGTGCCAAGCTCACAGAAATGTAAATTCACATATGTATATCAAATCCACTCTTCTTTTTTCTCTTTTCCTCTTCACCATCTGTCTTCTAATCTGGTTTCTGTGTGCATTAGCGTATAATTTTACACCAGTGCAGATAATTGCAAGTTTAGCCCCAGTTTGCAGTGTTTAAAAATGTCTCACATTAACGGGGCTTAATCTCATCACAGTGTGGGTAAAAGCTCAAGGAAAGAAACAGTTTAGGGAAATCTGGGGCCTCGTGTATTCCTGTCTGGGAGTTTTTGGACAGAATTCACCCAGATGATCTGTGTAACTTATGCATAATAAGTCTGATGTTTCTTGTCTGTCTGGGACCCGCTGCACCGCTGATGCACAGATGTACGATGTGTTTGCCTTCCAGATGTGCTTGGTTGTACATAGACTCTGCGCACAGCGAACACACACACACGAGCTTGGAGATGCACTAAGTGCCTTGTGTTTGCTTCTTATGTTGTACGTTACATCCGCACATTAGCCTTGCTCCAGAGTTGTCCTGGATGAGCGTTGCTAGCTGGAACCTGCCATAGGGTGCCTTCCTGCACAAGTCCTACTATCGCTGTATATTTTAAACCCAGCAAGGGTGGTCAGTACAAGGGAACTCAGTGCTTACAGCAGTATGAACTGTAGCTGCTGTACCTTGTTTTAGATGATTACCCTGACTCCCTAAAAGAGCAAAGTCCCTCATATTTTCAGTGTAAGTGGGAGGCTGTGGGCTCTAAGCATGTGCAAAATTGGGGCTTGTGTTGAGGTGCTCCCATATGGACTTTGGAAATTGGTCTGCGCTGGGGATACTCATCCTGCAGATGGGGCGAGTGGGGCAGGATAAATGTGCTACTCCCACCACTGTCCTCCTCTACCAGCAAGTCTAGCGGTGGGGTAGTTTTGAAGATCAGCAGCATTTCAGGCCCCTGACTGGGGGGGTGCTAGCAAGGGCTGTCATTAAGGTTGTGTCATTAGATTTAAGCATAGAGATGGGATTCACAGAAAAATACCAAAAGTCTTCCTCTAATGTATAGCTCTGTGCTGTCTCCTTTGGAATAAATCTGCTAGCTGAACATTGAATTAAATCAAACTAAATTAGAAATGGTTTAATGCTGCAGAGGTCTAATCTGAGACTTGTTAGACTTGGTTTTAGTGCTCTGCATCAGGTTTCCCGTGTGATCTTGGGCAAGTCACTTAGCTTATCTGTGAGAATCCCACATGGTTGCTGTGAGGTTAAATTCCGTAAAGATGCATGAGGTCCTCTTGTGTGTACATTACTGGGCTTAAATAAAGGCTGAAGATAAAATTAATGAAATGGGCACTTCTTTGTTGGCCCTTTCTCTGTCCCAAATGATTTTTATGGTTGTGGCTGGAAAAAAACAGACACTTAAAAATTTGCTTATAACTAAATCTCACTAAAATACTTTCATAAGCTGTATCTGAATAAGTGAGGTTGCACTTAAATTATCARCAGTTGAATCTAATGTATATGATTATATTGACAGTGTGGTCTGCTTCTGTAGTAAAAGTGGCTCAGAGCCTTTCTGACTATTTTAAAAAAAAAGGGACAGAAACAATCGGTTACCCCTGCTGCCAGGAGAAGGAAGTATGAGGGCTGGGTGTGTGGGTGGACAAAAGCTTAATCTCTCTCTCTCTCTCTCTCTCTCTCTCTGTTTTTCTAAGAGTTTGAACTAATCAGTGTTAACCAACACTGAAACATCTAAATCATAAATCTATTCAGCTACTGAACAACTCCCAACAACAGACAGCAGATTGTTGTGCCTTAGCTATCCACGGCTGTGCTGTGCCATCCCTGGCATTTATTTCATGCATAACACCTTCTCATAGCTTTTGCAGGTTTAACAAAATTCCCATCCATGGTAGCTCCCTTTCAAGGTAACTTTAGGCAGAATATGAAATTATGGCAAGAAGTTCGAGGACCAGTGAGGCGGTCTGCAGACTCGTCCTTCTCCCGTGGCCCCCCAGGAGCCGAGACTCCTGCTTTCCGCTATTGTGAGAATTAATCCCTTAGTGTTCCTCGCTGCTTTACCTTCTATATAGCCACTAAGCACACAGTGACTGAAAAGTTAGATGCATGCTCAAAAGAATGAATAGCAATGGATCAAACTTTTTTAGCTCTTTTGCAAGTGCTGTTATGAAAAAATAGCCGATTGCTTTATATTTGAAAAATAACTGATACCTCAATTCACCTGAAAGAGTCAAATCTGGAACTTCTGGAAAATTTCCCCCTTTTCAAATCAACGGCAGATGGGGAAAAAAGAAAATTCCTGACTTTGCACCCTAACTAGAAATCGATATAGGGGTAGTTCTCAATGCTGTTCCTTGATTGCTGGCTGTAGATATGGTTCTGTGCTGATTAAGGGTGCCTGCTGTAAATGCATAGGTGGAATTTTGCTGCAATTCAACTGAGATTTTTTTCAATGCCAAGATTTATTTTAGAGAAAAACAAAGCAACATTTTATTGTTGTGATTTGATAACTTTCTTCTGTGCAAATAACCCTAGAATGAGCAAATCTTGTAGCCTAGGATGCAATGTGGGGTTTTTGTGCATTTTTTTTTTCTTTTTTGATTGGCTGGAAGTGGCTTGGAGGTTACTAAGTTAAAATGACTTTCTGGGATCCCTYTGTGCTAGAAGGGAATGAGTCGGGAACAGTCTTTAGAGCTGAAGTGTTGCTAAAGCCTTATTATTACTAAGATTCGTTCACAAGAAATGTTATCACCCATCAACACAAGTGCGATTCAGTCCCCATCAAGCTTTGCTCTGGGGGTAACCAGGTCAGAGTCGCCTCTGCTCATGGGCCAGTAGATGTTTTGAACAGTAGTGGTATATGAATGCATTGATCAAACTGTTGGTATATGCAGAAACCAGCTGTAGACAGTCCTGAAAGACGTGAATCTTTGAATTCTTGTGGTGTATAGTAAGTATAAGGCTCTATGTGCCTTCTTTTAAGGATGTTTGGTAATCATAGGACTGTTTTGTACCCAAAAGTTTGCTAGGCAGTTTGTCTTATTTCAGCCCACCCCTTCTCCATGCTGCCTACAATCTAGGTTTAAACAAACAAGATAATGTGACAAAGATAAGTTCCAGTATTTATTTGGAGCTGTTTTATGGATGACTAAAGATTCTTTTGTTTTATTTAAAATTTTGAAGGAGATAAATATACAAAGAGTATGAAAGTTTGAGGGGAATGGAATTCATATTCTGAGAGGAAACTCTACACCGATATTTTTTTTTGTAATAGGATCAGTTTATTCCTTGAAACAAAGTGGTGGTGATTATTCCAAATGCTGCATGTTCTGTTTTGTCTTGCACTTTTTGATACTTTTGTATATTTTACCTTTGAAACTCCTGTTGTTTATTTACTTTATTTTATAGTCTTTAAGTTGTTTTTAACATGCTTGCAGTGAAAACAGATCCTATAGAGAAAATGCGTTCTTTGAGAGTCATCTAACCAGCATAGCTTTCTCTAAACTGGAATTTTTCATAAAATCTCTCAGTTTTGCCCCTTTGGAGCACCTCCTCTGGACATAAGTGCTGAACAGGATGAGATGTTTCCTTCATTGCTGAAAAGTCTTAATTTGCAATATTCTAGTTCAGGGTTCTTGAATTTATGAACTGCCTGGTGTAGCTGTGCTTGCTGTCATCTGTGGGACTTACAGTTAGGAGAGTTTTGAGCAAATGTGCATAGACAAGGGCCAGCCATCCTCTCCTGTTTTGAGAGATCTGTGGATTGTAAAACTGACTCTCATTGTCCTACAAATATTAAGCTGCATGAGAGATTTAGGTATTTGTCTATATTTCATATCTATTGAAAAACAGCAGAGAACAGTCAAGTGGGTTGCCTGAAGTCACCCAGCCTGACAAAGCTGGGAATAGGCTTCCTGGCTCCAAGTACTGTACTTTAAACTACAAGATTAGTCTTTTTTGAAAAGGATAATCTGTATGTTCAAAGAAGGCTTTATAAAGCTCCCATTAACCCTGGTGCTGTACTTAGTGAGGAATCTAATTTATGTTCTGGTAAATGAAAGCAGTTTCAAAGACCTTAGTGCTGCAGGTCACTGTCAGACCTTCAAGGTCTGTTGCCACCAGTTTAATTTTTCTCCCGCTTGGATTCTCCTCTGTCCATCGTTTCTAAGAAAGGGGGAGAAGACTGTCCTCCTGAGGAAAGATTTCCGGAGACATCAAGTTGCAGCTAACTGAGAACAAGGTCCACATGTGTTTTTTGCTATGCTTAGTTAATATACAGAATGGCTGATGTTCCCATTTCTTCCTTAAAAGAGCAGGAGAGAGTGAGCAAGGGAGAGAGACCTTCTGGTAGAGCTCTTTTTATTGCATTTTATCACATAGTCAGGATCTGAAGATCTGAATTCCAGTAGCCAATGACTGGAAATGTCCTTTCAAACTAAAATGTTGAACTTTTGAGTTTACCCCTGAGTCCTAGGGCTACCTTATCTAAACGTGCTGTAGAGAGGAAAAATTTTCCAGTTTTATTCCATTATCTACACAGAACAGCATTTGTATATTAGCGAAGTAGCAATACATCATTCCCAGCATTGTTTTCACCCAAAGATTGCAAGTGTTATACAGGGTTGGGTAAAAATTATCCAACTTTGGAGGGGTGGGAAGGGAGACAAATTTAACTCTTGTCACTGAATGCATGAAGTGAGAATAAAAACCAGGGCTTTCCCAATCCCATACTCCAATAAATAACACTTTTACAAGCTGGTTATATAATTATCTGTTACTGTTTTTCCTGCTTCAGGCAGATCAACTGTTTCGTGTAACTGAAGCATTTTGTGCAGATCTTTTGATAATCCAGTGTCATCATTTGTGCACTGATTTGCAGAAACAAAGCTGGTGATTACAGTTTACAAGATACAACAGACCTTTGTTTCAATTTTTAAAATATAATAAAACAATTTTTTATTTTTTTTAACTCTGGATGGGAGGGAGGACTTAGGAGGAGGGGAAGGTACTCTGAAATAATGTCTGTAGAACAAATGTTACAGCAATAGACTTAGTTTCCTCTGCGTCTGGGCAATATTTTATTGTCCCTCTTTAAAATTATGACCCTGTTTATAATACATGTTTTATGACCACAGTTAGCATTAACATTTACAGACATAATTATTATTATTATTAACGTTAGTAATAATTTGCAGTTTCTGGCAAATAACTATTATTGCGGAAACAGCTAAATGTTTATAGCAACCTGTGAATTTAGTGGCTATAAAGACAATATGAAGTCCAGCTATAGGAGAATTCCCCTATGGAAGGTATGTTGAAGAAGATATTCAGTCTGTGCACTGGAAAGATTGAGACCTAGAAACACTTTTATCACCTTTTCTATTGAGTACTGTTGCCAGATGTGGAATAAAACCTGGAGTGTCCATTTTCTAAACCCACAGAGGGCTTTATATCATTTCCCGTAGTGCACACAAACACGAGCTGAGCTCCTGCCAGACTTGGGTGGAGATGGTGGTTCACTGCCGGGTCTGGCCAAGAGGTGTTCGCCAGGACGGTTCACTGATTGCCTTTGCGTTAATGTCAAGTCACTCGGAGCATGTCACAAAAAAGCTTTGTTTTTCTAACCAGACCCTTCTCCCTGCTAAATTTCCCCCAGCTGCGATTCGAGGAATGTGAATTCCTGCGAGGTTCCTGCTTCTTCTCTCAGCTGCTCCGCGCGCCCACAGCAGCCGGTGCCATCACTAGGCAACATTGTTGGGTCCTGTTTGGCTTTTTTTTTCTTTTCTTTTTTTTTTTTTTCTTTTTTTCCAACTAGCATCCTGTGACAGATGACGGCTCAGCGGAGCAGGACAGGTCCGCGTGCTCAGCAGGAAAGCCGAGGAAGCGTGGGATTGCAGTTAGGAGTGGGAGACCAGCCCAGGAACGCGTGCGGGATGCACACTGGATAGCGGCCGTGGTGGGGGGACAGATGCTCTGAGCTCTTACTCAGCTTTGAAAGCTCTGGGGTGCTTTTACGCATATCCAATGAAATACAGATTTTTGGACTGGACTGAAGGTAGGGTTTAAGAGTGCTGGAAGAGATAACTTCTCCTCGGATTTGTTTTGGCGTTGGCGCCTGCAGCGACATACATTATAATGATGGCTAAGATAGAGCTGTGTGAAGAACTGTGACTCTCACGTTTCGATATTTGACAGACTTAAAACACCATTTCCTGTGACAAGCCTATCCCCTAGTGTATATACCTCTCATTAATATGGTAGCATCTGTGTTTCCCATAAAATATAATAATAGGAAACCTGTGTGAAAGCCATCAATTTTTGCACTGAAGTATGGCTGGATTGTGTAAGCTTGGGACAAATACAGAGATTCTGACAGATAAGTAAGGCAAGGCTTTTGCTCTCTAGAGTAGCACAGAAGGAGATTTAAGAGAAACACAACTAATAGGCTTCTTTTGTACTACAAACTGATAAGCAGCGGAATAGATCTGTATTTTTAAAACTATTTCTTAGACTTATTTGCAACTAAGCCTGTTGCAAATATGCAGTTCCTGCATCTGAGTGACCGGCCAGCTGTGTAATCAGGATTGATGCTGATAGGCATGTATTTTGTACTTTTCAGATTTTTCTTTGCTAAATTAAAAATATATACTGAAACTTGGATTTCAACGTATCACCGCTGTGGAATTCATCTCTCGCCACGTGCTGTGAGTAGAAATCTGTGGACTACCTGCAGGTAACTCCAGGCTCTGTAGTTAGCTCTTCTTTTGTTTGACCCAGAGTGAGGGAGAAGGATTTTTAGTGCTGATAGCACTTTAAGACCCATCTCCCTGCTGAGTCACAAGCCAGGGTTTGTTTGTGATGGGTACGCTGCGGACTGCACTCGGGCAGCGCAGCAGCTGAAGGGGAGTTAGAAGAATGGCTGGCTGGGGAGATCAGATTAAAGAGAAAAGCAAGGCTTTACAGCCTTTTTTATCTCAATGCATTTTACCGTTTCATCCTGCTTTTTCAGGCAAGGGTGAGCAGGAATTTTTCCCCATTCAGAAAGCCAGGCCTTCATTTTAGTTACAGGGGCAAAAGGGATATAATGGAATCACCTTAATTCTTAAAGGATGATCTGCGCTTTTTGGTTTTTTTGACACACACAAACGTAGTTTTTCATGACTCACTTATCAAGTGGCAGCTAATAACACCCTGGAGGGAGGGGGGCAATGATACGAGTGCTGGAGAGCCGCTCTTCGCTTTTGCAAAAGGACTTTCATGGTGCGAGCGTGAAACAGCTGCATAGCTTGAATACCATGTTGCATCAGCAGCGCATGATGGCAAAAAGTAAATTCAAGGGTTTTGACAGTATGAGAACTAGAAAAGTGGAAGTTGGCTTAGGTGTGTCAGCTTGGATATATTGAGAATTGTGAAAATTCCCTTTAAAAAGTTACTTCCCCAGTAAGTCTTGAAATCTTTGCAGAAACTTTAGCCAAGCAATCCATTCCAGATTTTGGTGTTCATCCTTCCTCTGCCCTGTGCTCATGCTGAGCAGATGAGCGCAATGGCCAGACCTAAAAGGAAGAGCATCTACAGTCTGATCTCATCCTCCCTTGCTGCCTTTGGCTGGAGAGGAGGAGGAGCCTTGAAATCGGATTATTACTTCGAGCCTCTTGGCTTTGGAGCTACAGACTGTTCACCACGTTGCCAATGGGCTTAAAAGCTTAGCAGAGCTCCCACTAGGTACCCAGGAAACCTCTTACTGCAGAAGATGGTGACATTGCAGGATCAGCTGTTCTTTATTTATCATGCAGCAGAATAGTCTGGGGAGGTACCATAACTAACCCAGTGATGTTGTTTCCCAAAACAACATCCAGGACAGGTAGCCGTGCTGATGCTGTTCCTGCCTGTGTGATTACACTTACCCAAGGCGCTATGTAAAACAGTTGCTAAAATTTTTAGCCTTCAGCTGCTGGTAGTATTTAGCCAGTAAATGAAAACACTAAATCCAGCATTTGTGGAGAGACAGTTTGGGGGGGAGTTTTTTGCTTTGTTTCGTTTTGTTTTTACCAGCAAGGTTCTACTGACCTGGGGTTGTGAGAGCTCAAAATGTGCAATGCTATTATTCAGAATGGTCCCAATGGCTAGATACAACTAGTGGTGAGCTAGCTTCTCACCACGTTCCTCACCCTGTCTTCCCACTACCAAAAGAAAAAAAAAAAGCCTAAAACAGTAAACCCTACAAGTAGTTTAATAATCTGAATACATCTGACATTCCATACAAGTGCTGCTAGCCTGAGAGAATACTTCTAGGCAATAAATGATATCTTTCTTACAAGGAGGCAAACAGGATGCAATTCAAAAACTTTGTTTCCTCTCATATTGTTGTGCTTGGAGGTTATTTTCAGCTAGAGTACTGAACTTGTGGCTTGGGCAGTAGTGGTCAGCCACTTTGTGGGAGTTTTTTGCCTTGTTTTTTTTTTTTAAGGGCATGACCCCTGTACTTTGGGAGTAAAGGCATCCCTGATTAGACATTTAAATGCACTGGTGTTAAGCTTGCTTTTCTTAATTGCCTCTCACAGGTTTCTTGGAAGTCTTCCACTACCAGGTTTGCAAACCATAGGCTGCAGACCATGGGTTCTGCCGAGGCTGAAATTTCTGTGCGTCTCCCATGTAAAGTCAGCTCAGTGCCTGGTGTGATGATTGCCCTACTGCCAGCATAACTGGCTTATGGGAAGATGGCATAGATTATCTGCTTTGAAGGAAGAGGGGATTATTTTGAAAGGGAGAAATGATCTTTTGGAGGGAAACAGCATGATGTCCAAGTGCCTTGGCTACTAATAAAATTGCTGAAAAAGAGGAAGTGGCAGTGGCCTCAAGTGTGAAGTGTGCCCCCGGTGAGGATGCTGCGTTTTTGTTAGTTTCTCCATCTGTAAAATTGCTCTCTGTGTGACTGTGTGCCTCCCCTTCCTTCACAGGTGCTGTGAAGTTTCATTAAATGATTTTAAAATGCTTTGATGCTCTAGGATGAAAGCTACTCTAGAGGAGTAAAATATTAATGTCTTACTATTGAACAAACTAATCACTTGTTACTTCAGAGCATCAGATGTACCACTCCATCTGAAAAGGCTCTTTGCAAGAGCATGAAAGTATGAACCAGCAGCAGTTTTATATCCCTTAAGTGCTGACAATGCATAAAATTCATAACAAATGTGATTCTTGTCCCAAATCGCTTACACTGCAGACGAGATGACCTAGGCTCAGAGGAGAGAAAGTGTTATTATCATCAGTATGCTGCTATGGGGCATGAGGGAGACTAGATTGATCATTCTGAAATCTATTTTCAATACAGTTTAGCCACCCAGTGTGAGCTGTTCGTATTTGTTTGTATTACACAGCAGTGAAAAATTCCAGTCGGAGAGCAAGCCTCCGTGTGCTGTGCAAACAGGGAAGGGTCTCTGTCCTAAGGGAGTGACAGAGACAGCAGCTTAATGCAGACCGGTGCAGTGGTCTCAGAGCACCAGCAGCCTGGTGTTTGCCCAAAATCATTAAGCGCCCTGGTAGAAAGGCTAAAGAAGCATAAAACCAAAGTGTGTCTCTAAACCAAGCCTCAAATTCTAGCCTGACCAAAAAGCTTCATCAGTGCTGGAAAGAGTTTGTGTTTTCAAATCTGCTGGGACTGAATTAAACCAAGTTCAGTGTTTGTGCAACCCCTTTCGCAGCAGAAGGGAGCTGCTGGAGGAGAGGAAGGCTGAGGTTATCCATCGCACTGCCAGCACCGTGGGGGAGCGTGGGGGATTTGTTCTTTGCAAACAGCAGTGATGTGGAGGCAACATGACAAATTCTCCATGGCTTTCTGTTTATAACCATCTCCTTAATATAAAGCTGTCATCTCACACCTCTGCTTAGCTCTGGAGTAACATTATGCCTCTATTTACAACGCGCTTGAAATAGCCTTCAAAGTCTGCTTGCAGAAAGTTAAGGGAGGGAGGTAGAGATTGCGAGGTTACCAAAGGCACTGACAGACATTAAGGATTGACCTGAAGAAACAGGAAAAGGGAATTCTTTTGCTGCTCGTGTTTTTTTCCCCCTCCCCAAATCATATTTCTTTTCTAACAGGATAGCTTTTCTCTCCCCTCAAGTGTTTGTTCTTCCCCCCTTACCCTGCACACACCAGTCTGACAGCTCAGATAAGGCCCAATGGACTACTACAGCCCTGAGCGTTATTAAACCACTTCACCTCATTCCCCTGAGGCTGTGTAGGCCAGCTTGGCTCCCTCTGAGTCCCCGGTCCCCAGGGGTTGAGGTGTCCAAGAAGCTGTTTGCTTGAGGAGAGTTGCCGATTCAGTCCCTGCTGCCAGGAGGGCAGGGAGGAGATTCAGCATTACCTCTGGGCTTGTCCCCATCTCTGTGGAGGAGTTGGGGGTAGTATACTACCTTTTCTTGATAAGACGTTCCAGCGTTTTATGGCTTYCTGAGCTTAAAAGGGCTCCCACAGAATCACGGTAAGGTTGCGGTTGGAAGGGACCTCTGGAGATCGTCTAGTCCAACCCCCCTGCTCAAGCAGGTTCACCTAGAGCAGTCTGCCCAGGGTAGTATGGAGGCTCTTGCAGTGCCATCGCCTGCAGGAACAAGGACACAGGGAAGTTGGGAAAGAAGTGTGTAGCTGCAGCTGTGACCCGCCCCAGCGCTGCACAAATACCAGCCTGAATGGTGTTACCAAGCTGTCCGTCAGGGATGGGGAGGCGCGAGGGACTAGAGTGCTCTGCGTGTGAGGCAGGGAGTGTAATCTCTCAAATATTTGGATAACGGAGGGTGTCTCCAACTAGCGACTAAAATTAGGAGATTGTGGCTTGGAGACTCCATCAGGATCAGGAGCCATAACTTCTCTATGTGACTTTATAGCAGCAATCTAAACCTGCAGTTTTTTGTGTTCCCGGAGTATCAGGAATACCTTAGGAGTGCCCCTCATTCCCTGGAATTGCCCTCCCTGCCTGTCACTCCACACTGGGCAATTTCGGTAGGTGTTGTATTTTGAAAACTGTTTCCTATGGTGGCAGCAACCACAACCAGGGAGATAGTGGCACTGGGCTGCAGAAAGCAATCTCTGGCTGCTGGGTGGGTTCATGCTTTCTTAGGCATGGTAAGTACATCCGAAGGACATCACACAAACTCACCAACAAGCTTAGCTTGTGGTTTGACAGAGCAACCAGCCTGTGGTAGTTGAATGCTATCACCACAGCTTTGGAACCGCATCCCACTAAGATAACCAGTTTATCTCTTGGGTTTATTTGGAGATGACTGGATATATTCCACCATATGATCYGACAGACTGAGTAGTTGGATTAATAATTAAAGTTAGCTCACTTCTGACTGTAGTTCGGAAATGGACTTTTGAGGGCATCATTTTTTTCTTCTAAATCTGAGTGGAGTGCTACTGTTCACCTGTGGCTCTAGTTTTCCCATCCTCTTTACCAAACAGCTATGGCATGGCCCGTTGTATCAAAACCTCTTGTTTTTCATTGCATTGACTTTTTCCTGATGAATTGGTTGGGTATGCTTTGCAACTGAAAGGAAGATGCTGCACTTTTCTCTGGTATGTGTGGAAGAGGAGTGGTGGTCACTCCCGGAGTCCCTGCATACTGCCGGGTTTGGCTGCTTCTGCTCATAGCTGAAGGGACAGCTGGATATTTAACAGAGTGGGGAGCGGAAGCTCTTAGCCAGAGATGGGAAGCACATGTGCCAGCGTCAGGGAGTGCTAGGATAAATGGTGTTTGTTTGGAAGTATTTCAGAGCTGTGATTGTCTTCATGTCTTCCTGCCCAATCTAAGTAAACTGTATTCTTTCTTTAGCTTTCCAGAAGGCATGAATTTGCCGGACTCCTGCCCAGGTATCTCTTATCATTATTATCGTTATCTAGGAGGGGAAAAGAATGTCCTGAATTTAGTGACAGTGTTGAAATTTCAACAGATGGGTTGGGGTTGGCTCAGCACAGCCCGCCAGTAGCTTTCAGCGTTCTCCTAAAACCCTCTGCAAAAGCCTGTTGAGTCACTTCAGAGTATCGCAATGGAAAGCTGATAACAGCCGCAGTGTAGAAATAGAGCTGAAGGGATTGGGTTATTAGACTGACGGCTAACTTGGACAGGGCTTAGCTGTGCTTAAACTGGTTATGTCTATCACAGTCAGTTATAGGTGATTCAGCTTTGTGGCACCAAGGAGGCCCTGGTGCTGCAGTCGCGTACTCGGCAGTGCAGCCTGCCTGCGCGGTGTCCTCGCACCTGCTGGGCTTGTCCACTGGTTTGGAGGCCATCTTGTGAAACGAGGGCCCCAAAACTGGTGACGCCGCCGTCCGAGCAGATAGCTTGCTGGGGGCTGACCTATGAGTTTCCGTATTTAAAAAAGACGCTGTATACAACAATACCCCTGTGTTTCCTTCATCATCTCTGCACTGACACTGTTGGTAACTTGTTTTGTCTTTGCTGTCATGTTTGTGAACTCATTCTTTTGCTTTTCCCTGGTGAGCTGATAGTCTTTTCTCTCAAAAATCTGGACAGATACTGAAAAGTAGCATGCTTTGGGGCTTGGGCACCAGCTGTGCACTTGTGTGCTGTTACAGGAGTGAAGTAGCATTTGCAAAGAGATGCAAGTAGTAGCAGGGTTTAATATATATTCATAGTTGTTTGGTGGGAGCAGCTGAGCAGCGCTCATTTCCGACTCGAGCCTTTGTCACCTTCAGCGGCGCACCGAAAGGGTTAACCATAACCACCTGCTTTTGCGGCGTGGGGCGTCCCAGCGCTCCCGTGCCAGCTATTTTCGTGGYGGGGCCAGTGGGTGCCCCCTGGCCCGGGCCAGCTAGCCCTGCTGCGGGCCAGCGCTCCTGCCGGGCGAGGTGGTCACCCCTGCTCCATCCGCGCCACTGCGCTCCTTCCCAACAGCCATTGCAGGACTCAGAGGGGATTTAGTCCGGGGCTGGGGGCAGGGAAAGATGTTAAACAGGCTTTTCCCTAATGAGGTGTGACGCCAGCTGGAGAGGGGGAGAATCCTGCTTTTCTCCTGTCTGTTGCTCTCTCCAGCTACAGGAGGAGGAGGAGGAGGAGATGTGTCCGTCCCCCCCTTCCCCGCTTTCCTCTGCTGATTTGCTGCCTCTTCTGTTTCCTTTCTGTTCTGTCCCCAAAGCGTTTTGGCAAGGTTCAGATTTCTGCGCTCACAGCTCAGTGCTCAAAGAGAAAGGGGGAAAAACAAAAGGGTTGCAGGCGTGGGGGGGATGGTGGCGGCGAGGCAGCCGAGGAGGCGCGCAGCGCCCTAACCGGGCCGGGGCGCACGGCGGTGGGTGCCCAGGGCAGTGCTCACCGTGAGAAACAGGCCACTTTTTTTTTTTTTTTTTTTTTTTTTTTTTTTTTTTGGATTGTGGCGTTTCTCCTCCAGCATCCCGTGTGCCGCTCCAGCGCCTCTCTGCTCCAATGCACGTGAGGCTTGGAGGAGCAAGGATTCTTCTTCCCTTCTTAAAAATACGGGTTAGAGGATGCGGTGGAAACACGAGAGGATCCTAATTCTTTGTTCGTGATCCCAAGATGTTAAAATGTGCGTCATGTCCTCCTGATACCTACCGCTCCCACAGCACGCCGGGCATGGTGTGGGAAAACTCCAGCATTTGGATGTTTTGAGACAGAAAGCCAGAGAATCTGCCTGGATAGAAAACTGCCATGTTAGGTTAGACAGGGCCAACAGACTCATCATGGGGAAGTTAAACCACCTCTCACTGCTCTTGTCCTATCCCAGGCAGCAACAGAAAAGAAACAGGCAAGAACTTTATAGGTCAATGTGTCGGTGTTGCTTTTCAAGGCAAATAATCACAACAACACTTTGATTGTGCCTTAAGCATAGCCTTGATGCTGAGTGCGATGCATGGCAGGGACCAGAGGACCCTGGGGGATTGCACACATGCACCAGCAGCACTGGGGAGCGGATTGCAAATACAGGTCTACAGAGGGCCCAGCAACCTTGCACCCACTAACGATGGGCCTTCGTTAGCCCCGTGCAATGCCGGTGCTCGCTCATCCTGACGTGAGAGAGAGCCCATTAACTCAGCGCGCCCTTGGGCTACTGCAGCGACCACACTTAGGGGTGCACCTTGTGGGTTCAGGAGGGAGAGAGGGAGGTGGGAAAGTCCTGTGCCAGGTATGTGGGGAGAGGTGGGTCGGCGCGACCCTGCGTGTCCGTCCTGGTCGGGGGCCGGCACCTTGCCCAGCGCCCCAGGAATGCCCCATATCTCCTCCACGAGCGACCTGTGAACTCCAAAAATGTAAAAGGTCACCCCTGGGCTTGGAAAACAATCCTGGCAGATACYGGGCTATCTTGGCGGGTTGTGGCCACTGTTTAATGAGCGTTAGTCAAACAGTGGGCTGAAAAGGCTCATGGGAAGCAATTTAAATATTCCTGCGTACAAAAGGCTGTCACATCCTAGTGAAGGCAGGCTGTTGACTGATGGCTTTAACACACAAGCATACTGTGGATGAGGGAAAGGGAGAGGCTGAATGCAGGGTGGGGGGRAGGATATCCCAAGTCAGAGTCTCACTTTTTCCTCTCCTTTATTCTGGGCCCTAACATGTCATTTTTCACAAGCTGCAAGTTCACTGTGGTAACTTACCTGAACAGCTATGTTTTATCACATCACATCCTTTTTTTCCCCCTCAGTTATGTTTTGTTA
Organism: Apteryx rowi; assembly: GCF_003343035.1. Taxonomy (NCBI): domain Eukaryota; kingdom Metazoa; phylum Chordata; class Aves; order Apterygiformes; family Apterygidae; genus Apteryx; species Apteryx rowi. The sequence continues at coordinate 1,817,104 of NW_020449530.1, read as the reverse complement.
GAAGGTAGATGACCGCTAAAGTCCTTTAAAAATTAAGCAAGTCAACACCTGCAAAATATTAGCTGCTTCCTGAGTGAGTTCAGTTTTATGTATCTCATGATCTATTACTGTTATTAATTATTATTTTATATATAGCAATGTTGTCACTCCATCCAAGATATGGCAAGCAATAACTGTAGTTTTTGTATTAACTTACCATTAAGCAAGGTAGTCAGCTAGAGGCCAGCACAGAGGTTCTTGGGACTTTTCCTAGTTCTGCAGCACGGTCACCCTGTCAGGCTTTGGCTGCCTTTTGTCCTTTCTTTGCCTCAGTTTCCACATATAATAAATGTTTTTAATATATACTTCACAGGACAGGTGTCAGGCTTCTGCTTATGAAGCTCTCTGGGTATCATGCAAGAAATAAATAAGAGTAGTGTTGATAATGAAAATATGCCATTAATATCCTTCCAATAAAATACGACAAGCAGCATTTAATCTGCAATCTATTATCAATAACTTTATTATTGCAGTTACCGCGGTCTAATAAAAAAGCACTTTCTCTTCTTTATTGGGTAAGTGCCAAAACGTTTATCCTTTATTCTCTGGCCATTAACCTTTATTCTCTAGCCATTAGCTTAGCCGTTTGTATAACAGTCTGTTGAGTAACATTCAAGTAGGAATTTGTATTGAAACCATTATTTACTCTGAAACCCAAAAAGAATAGGTTCTTATGGCTATGTTATCTATCCATATTAAATCCTGTTAACTGCTGTATACTGTGATGATCACTCATATGGAAAGTGGATTTTCTTGCTGTGAGTGATTTTCTAGCTTATAAACACAACTTGTCTTTAGTTAACCTAGTAATATTTTGAAAACAAAGCTTGAAATTGCCAGTCAAAAGGCAGATATTTTCTCACAACATGTGCAAGATATGTATTAACTACTAACGTTTGGAAGTTTATCCTTTTTATGGTCCTGAAATAATCTGTGATGCTCTCTACTGTTCTGTCAAGGGTTGAGAGTTTGGGTCAGGTCATGTGGCCTGACATCCCGTCTTTCTCTCCTAGTGAAAAAAATGAAGAAAATCAGAATTCCTGGAGGAGTGGGGGGGTTGAAGCATTTGCTCTCCAGCTTTTTCACCATTTTCTGGCTACCTATCTGAAATTGCTACTTCTCTGCCTCAGTGGCTTTTTGGGCCACAGTTTCTGAGCGAGTCTTTTAAATGAACTCACCACTACCACTGTTAGTGAATGGAAAACAAAGCAGCAGAATGAAACTGTTAATTCCTGCCCATCAGCTGAACATAGGAGAGATTATGGGTTTCTTAGTAAACTGTAGTATCTCAGCCTCACTGAACCCTATTTTTCTGTTTTCAGACAAAAGCATTAGTCTTCTGGCTGGAGAGTATCATTCAGTAAAGAGCCTTTCAAGGTCTTCCCATTAACTTTTGCAATGAAGAGGTAATAGGAGGCAATTTTAGCAAAAGCTGAGGGTGGGTGAATTAAAAGTAAAAGGAAAAAGAAACAGTTTCAAATTTAATATTTTTATATTATTATTTTTAATGATGAGAAGGGAGTGGCTGACCCAGTGTATGCTCTGCTGCTGTGCAGGTACTTTAGGCTGCTTGGGTCTTGCTGGTCCTGGTCAGCTAACAGGGTATTTTGAGGAATTAGTATGATGGTTGGAATTATTTTTTCTCTCCTTTCTGCTCATTAGGAACTGGAAGCTGCTCTTCACAGGGATGATGTGGAGTTTATCAGTGACCTGATCGCTTGCCTTCTTCAGGGTTGCTATCAGCGCAGGGATATCACGTGAGTAACCTCACTCTATGATTTTAAGTGCTTTGCAAGGGGAGCTAATTAACACAGTCGCAGGGATGTTTCACAGCTTCAGAGTGATGACATGGAAGGGATYGGCAGTCACCAGCAATCAGGCCAGATTCTTCCCTAAGTAGAAGGGAATTCCAGCTCCCCTCTGACTGAGTTGCAGGCTTTTAATTTTACAGACCTGTTGTTAAACAAACGTCTGTGGAAGAAAACATGGTGTTCAGATCCCAGGCAAATCTGGTACCCTGCTGTAGCACTAACCCATACAGAGAACGTTCACATCTGCTATTATGCTCTGCAGTCTATGTGATCAATTTAGTGACATCACAGTAAGCGTTTAAATCATCACATATGTCTTCAACATTTTTATGTGAATTGCATAGAATAAAAATTGCTGCTATGCAGTCACCTTACCTGCATGGAAGATCCCACTGCTTTACAAAGGGACAAGTTGGGCAGCAGGAGCAGTAACAAATATTGTAATTATTTTCTTGGGAATAAGAGGAGCATTGGAATCAGTTCAGTTGTAAGATGTTGGAAAGGACTTTCAAGTGTTCTCCTGATGTTTCAACATCCAGAAACACTTTGTTAGTGTCCACCTAAGTAGCCTCCCAAAATGAAACATTTGTAAAACATCTTTCTAGAGGGTTGACACTCACACAGTGAAATGTGCTCCCAGTGATAATGAAGGCTTGTTGCAGTGCTTTTTATTTGTTCTTCTCCTGTGAATCCTGCTAATAGCAAGGCATAATTGTGGAGATGAAGACATCTTGGCAACTGTTACTTTTGCTTAGAAGAGGTGTTAAGCAATCCTGCTCCCTAAGATTCCCCTGTTGTGCAGAGGTTTAGGCTGGTATGTGGGCATAACCATAGTCCTTGCATTGAAGGCTCTATTTCTAATTAAGTGCTGTTGTTCAACCAAAAAAATCCTGTACATAYGTGTGTGTGTGTGTGTGTATGTCTGTATATTTGTCATTTAAATGGGTTCTCTTGCATTTCTGGGTTGACATTCAGCATGAGCAGGTATCAGGAACCAGGCAGCTGCGCTGCATTTACTATCTCTGAATGAAACTGATGTGATGAGAAGCTTGACTGTAAAGCAACTGTAGTCATATATACCTCCTTCATCTAAATATCCACAGAGCAATACCATCTTGCCTATAAACATGTAGCCAATTTATTTCTTTACACAGAAACACCAGAAAGTAGTGGACAAAACATTTAAATGGCTTGAGCATTTTGGTGCCCAAACAAGAGGTTTCTCACAAATGTAATAAATCCTACATTCTGAAGTTCCCCTAAACAGATCTAAGAGCGTCCACCTAGCAGTTGCACTGTTTAATTGCCTACACTTCTCAGCTGTTTTAATTAACAAAAAATCAGGGATGAATCATGGGTGAGTCGTTAGGCATTGGCAAGTTGTCTGTTGGGGAAGTTTACACATGTAGGCGTGCATATACACTCATGCACAGTTATATGACTCACCTGGCAGCTCAACAATGTGTGGTTATTCAATGGTGTGTGTAGGTCCCAGCCTATGCATGTGTAAATACCACCTTGATTAACACTGAGACGTAAAAGATGGAAGGAAGTACTGTCATTACAGAATGAAGGGAGGGTAACGCAAATGCATTTTTGTGTAGTCTAGTCAGCATGCATATGCAGCATAGGTTGGTACCTGTGTTGCTGTTAACGGTATGTCCATGCATGTTTGAGAAGTGCTATAGGAACTGGAGGAGGACAAAGTCACGCAGTGAAGTTCTGAGAACTTACACCTCACCCAAAGGTGATGCTAGGAAAAGCATGAGGTGCCTGAAGAAGAAATGGATGATTGGACAGTGAAAACTGTGGCCACCTAAGCAGTGGCTACAGTATAGGGGAACTAACTCATGGGTAGGGGAATAAGAAGAAAAGTATTTTCTGCAGAGGAGATGGAAGAACAGCACAGCAGAAACTGTGTGGTGCAAGTGGCTGAAGGAATAAATCAAGCAAATTGTCCGTAGCTGCTGGGATTTAGGGAGGTGGGTTCTTAAGCATTGCAGAAGAAGCAATACGGAGGCTAGCTGGAAACAGAATGGTGCTATATGCAGGGGGATGGCACGAAGGAAGAAACATCAAGAGTTAGTCTAGATATGGAAATCTGTAGATGAATGTCAATAAAAATGATTCATTTCTCAGAAACAAACTTGCCCCACTGTTTGTTTCATGCTTACAAAACCAGCCATGAAACATTCATCCAAAATAAATGTATTTTTGAAACCTAATATTCTCATTGTTCCTTATACGCTTATTTCAAATATATGTGTTCTCTCTAGCCTGATTTCAAGCAGCATAGGCCTTTGCTGATGCACAGCTTTCCTGCTGTTCTTAATTTATCCCCCATTAATGGTAAGAAGTTGAACCTCTAATTGATTTTTGCTTGACTGCTCAGTGATCAGAGACGTGCAGATAGGAGAGGCACAATTTTTGTGGAAGAGCAGTTTAGAGCTGGTTTCTTATGATGGGCCAGGGTTCCTTAGTTCCCTGTTGCAGGCAGGTCAAAGGTATCTGTCTTGCATGGAAAATGTCAGCAGTTTCTTGGACTATCACAGCTACAGCAGCAGTATTACTACAGCAACTTCTACAGCCATTTGTGCTCTGCTTTCTCATGCCGAGCCTGGGCTGTTAATCTTGAGGCTATAAACTTTGCTCCCAGTTGCACCTCGGAGGGGAAGGTAGCTGTTCTCATCCTTGTTCTTGCGCTGGAGCTCTGTGGTCCAAGCACAGGACACTGAATATAAACTTCATGTAAACCATAGTTTGCCTCCCTCTCAGAAGAGTTTTGAGGTTTAATTTGTACAGTGTCTTACCTCTTTGATGGCAAAAATGTTATCTGTCTATGCTTTCTCACAGTCTGTCTGGGAGTAGGTTGTAGTTCTTGTCACATCTGTTTTGACGGCATGCAGAACTTACGACTGAGCTGGGTTGCCTGGCTTTAATCATGCATCATAAAGGGGTATAAAACTGTCACATACCTTTGCTAATTATAATGTGCTCTCAAGTAATTTGGGAAATGGAACCTAGCTGAGAGCCCTTCTAATACACAATTTAACATGCTCTAGTTTGATATGCTTATTGGTATTTGAGAAAAATAAGATTATTAATTTTGTAGGGTTCCGTGATTCTTGATTTTCAGGTAGAGCAGTGTGGTTTGCAACTTTTGCCTTGGTTTTGATACTCTTTATGACAGAYGGTTTTTAAAAGGAATTAAATACAAAAGAGAAATTGCTTTTTGCCTTGTTTGGTGGTTTTAGGGAGTCTTGACTGTAAATTTAGGACTTCTTTTGAGTTATGGATATTTGTGTTTAATTACCAAGATTACTTAATGGGATGCCACATGACAGTCTCCAAATAGTTGTTTATCATAACCACAGCAGTTAGGAGCACTGTTGATTGACCTGGATCTCATTGCATTAAGCATTGTAGAAGAACAGAACAAAAAAGGTGGTAGTCTGCATCTCTGTGATCTGGTAGTCTTCATTTTGCTATGATCTTGCCTAGCACTGGATGGTTAGAGCACTTTGCCACTGCAGTTTCACTGTTCTTTCCCCTTTTTGTTCTGATCCAAGTAAATATCATTCGTAGTATTTATATACCATACATAGCATTAACTACTAACCATGTAATAACTAATATCCTTGAAGATTTTTTGTATGATCTCACTGCTCAGTTTTGTGTTATAGGCATGATTTGATTTGATGCCAATGAGCTTACCCATATATTTTTCCTGCCACTAGCTTTTGTGCAGAGACATTGAAATGTCTGTTTTCTTTTGATGGTTTCAAAATGCAACTGCCTGGAAAGTGAGGAGTGACAAGGGAGAAAATTCTTAATAGAATATGGAGTTTATACAAAAAAAAATTAAAGCAGTTTGAAAAAATACTCTTGCTCACTTCAGAATCTGCTCTGATATAAATTGGGCAGCTGCATAATCCCTAGGGGCTGCCACTTTAATTCCAACAGGAAATGCGACTTGATGACTTGTATCAAGACAGGAAGATCAGAGCTGCAGCTAACGGCAAAGGCCACAGCAGGAGCCTTCTGCAGCTGTTTTTAAGTAAGAAGTGATGGTGTGACATAGATGGGTACATTCAACTAAAATAATCCAGAAATGCTCCTGCTGTTCCGCATTTCTTTAGGCAAAACTCATTCTTCCCTGCTCTGTTATTGCATATTTACTACTTTTTTTCATGTGATGGCATAACAAGTTTCAATGACTTTATCATATTTGTCATCAGGAGCTGTATATTATTGTGTCTTCAGAAATATTTTAATCACTTTTTCTTACAATGTATTTCACTTTTTATTTATCCAAAGTGGAAAAAGGTGCCAGAAAGTGAGGAAGAACAAAAACAATATCTCTGCTCTCATCTATGCCCCATGAGACTCTTTTTCTTTTTTTCTTTTTTCTTTTATCCCAAGAGATTGGTGCATCACTCTAGCTAGAAACGATCTAATTGACTTCCCTGGCATCACAGAAGGCATTTGCTGGCTTAGGAACCTCAATTTTTTTTATTATTATTATTTCTTCACTTAATGCCTTGGAATATTTTCCCTGGGGAGATCATCTCTTTTGCCCCTGCCTTCAGCTCTTTCGGGATCTGTAAAATAACCTTGGAATCTTTGGCCTGTTGTTTGCACCTGTCTTTTTTGTTCTAATATGGGTAATAGGAGGACATTCCTTCACTCCTCCCTCCCCTGCAAGATTGTCTTAATTATTTTTCTCGTGTCCTTCATTATGGCATTGAGAAATACTCCCAATATGGTCTCCGAAGAACTATATTCCCTGCTTGTTGAATTTCCAGTTAAGAATGCAGCCTCTACTCTGGTTATTTTATAATTCTTGTTCTCTAGTCACTTATTTTAGCTCTTGTCTGAAAGAGATAAGAGATAATCTGAAATCTTCTAACCAATTGGAGCAGAATGGCTGTTTTTGAGGACTGTGTTTAATAGCTCTGAGTATTTCACTTCTTGCTTATGCTTTGTCATGCTCATTCATCTTTGTTCTTTATTCTGCGTGGACTGTGTCTTTAAAGCATATTTTGGGGGTTGCCCAGGCCTCATGTTTTGGGAAAGTGTCTACAATAAAATGCTTAAAGTTTTAAAATTGCCCTTCTGTACATGACTATGTGAGCTGTATCCTTTCAAGAACTGCTTTATTGTGGTCTCGCCTAGGGAATAGAGTTGCAGGTTGACTGGGATAGCTGGCAAACCAGTGCCAGGTTTTCAATCTCATAGATACTGTAATGAACCAGGCTGCAGAAATAACTAAACTAAGGTACCATGACAATCCAAAGGGATTCAACAGTTCAGTCAGTGCATAACATCTGGGGCAGATAGTGTAAGCTCAGTCAAAGCAGACCTGGGGAACAGCACCTTTGGGAAAGAGTTTAACAGCCGACACTTACAGTTGTGCCGGTGACCTTGATTATAACAACTATTCCAATGGCTCAGTCACATATCCCCTTGCTAACTCTGGATCATATTCATGAATGCCAAGTGAATATCAACAAGATCAGCATTATTTACAGTCTGACTTTTAACAAGTGCTGCCTTKCATACATCACGGAGATTGGTGTATGGCCTCTGGAATCAACCCAGTATCATCAGTGCAGGAGGTATCTTGAGGGGGCAAGAGAGATGAAGTGGCTACATTGCTCATCTTGAATCCAATATTAATATTTATTATAATAATAACCAAGCCATGCACGGTGAGCCTTTTAAAGGGTAAAAAGTGAAAATGAGGCAGCTGGCAGGTGTTGGGGAAGGAAGGATGAGATTACAGCAGTAAAATAACACGGTCATTCAGAGATTAATGAGTAGCACAGTGGAATAAAATTATAGAGTTCAAGTATAAATAAAGCTAAGTAAATGTCTTTGACTCTCAGATGGATAAAATGAATCTTTAAAGAAGAATTTGAGGAAAAGTTGGTAGCACATTCTGGAAGTACCATTCCATATGTGTGTGGTAGTGAATGAAGAATGCAAATGGTGGAAGAACAGAGTGTGAAAGCTGTGTGTTATTGCCAGGGCAGACGGATGAGAGACAAATAGATTGGATAACTGGGGAGAGGAAGTTATGCAAAACATTGACAGGACAGAAGAGGTGGCTAATCTTGAAAGGATGAATAAAGCAGAGTCAGTGAAGGGTCTTGGAGACTGCAATGATGTCATCTTGCTGCTGTCAGAATTTGGAATATGAAATGGACAGATGTATTTTGAGCTCTTGATTTTGCAAATCAGATACTCCAAAGAGGAGGAAGAAAGCAATAATGAAGAAAGCAGTTGAGAAAGCAAGTGAAAACATCTTCTGTTTAGACAAAAGGAAAAAGACAAAGAAAGAACATTGGGGAGAGACGGGCAGGATGTATGAATCCTCTCCATGTAAAACTTTTGCCCTAATTTTTGAGCCTTGCATTTCAAAATAGTGATGGTCCAAACCACTAGTGCAGGATTTCTGTTCCTGCACAGTTATTTTTGTAGGCCACCTCCAGAAACTTAGCCAGGTTCTGAAACTGAACTTTGGCCCAAGAATATTGTAAAAGTTCAGAAATGATTTTCTTGGAGACTCTTTAGCTCCAGTGAGTGGAGTGAGCTCCAGCTGATGAACAGCTGGGCTGGATGCTGGCCAGGTGCTAAGCTGCTACAATGATTTGGTGTGTCATATCAATCTCTATCCTCAATGATGTATACTTTCTGTTTTATCTCATTTTACCTTCCATCCTTCCTCAGTTCCCTTCTGGTTCAGCCAGCAAACAAAGGTAGTTGGAACCTTAGAGAAAAGAAGAGGAAAAAGCCTGCTCTGAATCCACTCCTAAAGGGACTTCTTAGGACAGTGTATCTGTAAAAACTTGTTCTTTTACATTGTCCCAAGAAAGTCATAATCTGTGGGGCTGGTTCTAAGTAATGAACTTGCTAAGCTTTTTTGCTTTAAGGCAACCTCAGGCTAGGTATTTTTTGCCTCAGAAGAGACTTTCTTCTTCCACATGAAGCATATTTTTCCATGAACAATGAGGCAAATAAGGACTTGTTTTGTATGGATTTATGCCATAATACATGCATGTCTCCTATTTCCCCATCATCATCAACACAATAACTCTAGTTTCTTCCCCACAGTGCTCATCGTCACTGCAATACCCTAAGGTCCTCTCTACAGCCCCTGAACAATCAGAAGAGCTTATGGTGCCATAATACTGTTGTGTTTCCTTATGGCTATGAATTGGGAGTATGCTTTCTGTTGATGATCACTAGGAATAAACAATGCAGCATTGAGTTGGCTTCACTTGTTCTTAAAGGATCCAGGAATGAATAGTAAGTAATGATCCTCTCCCAGTCTGAACATGGAGCACAGTGAACCTCTTTCCTATTTGCTCTGGAAGAATGAGAGATATGTATTTGGGGCTTTAAGTTGATTGTCTCTAACTCCCAGCGTAGATTTGCTTCTTTTCAGAAAGAGCATCACCATCCAAAAACAGCAGTAGAAAGAAAGAAGCATGCAGGTGAAAATCATCTAGCACAGATTAAAGGCTGGTCAGATGCAGGTGAGGGTAACTTGTGAGAGAAGTGAAATGCCATCACGAATTGACCAAGGCCTTTACTGTCTTATCAAGCCAGTTTAGAAGGTGAGAGTCATAGGTCCTTTGTCCTGGACCATTCAGGCAGCTGTGTTCATTCCTTGTGAAATACAGGCTGGCATAGCTTGGTCTTTATTTCACCACCTCTGGAGTGGTTTGTTGTTGTGTATACACTGTGTGTGGCTGGTTGTCAAGGTCACACAACACAGAACCAGGAAAAGAACCTGATGCCTTGAAAGTCAAAGTGTGTGCAGTGAGGCAGAGGAAGAGAGAGGCAAACAGTGACAAGAGCAGGGTGTGCAGCAGGGATTCTCACATGTAATTGCATCTGCATGGCAGAAGTTTCCTTCTTTAAGGACTGCATGTCTATTCCAGGCCAGAAGGGTATGTACCCCCTATACGCCCAATGTACATGAATCAAAGTCTCCCTTAGCAGCACCCTTCAAGGCAGTAGCAGCAGCCTGCATCTTACCAGGCCTCTCACTCCATGCCAGGATTGCCCAAATCCCACCCCTCAACAGTTAGCTTTTCCCAACATACTTGTTTCCATCTTAAGCACCCAGATCCTTCTCTCTCCCTTTTTATTGTATCTAATAACCTGTAAATAGTTCTTCGGTTAGTTAATAAATAGCTCTAACACAAGGGGTGGGGGGGGTTGTTTTTTTTTTTTTTTAATCCCTTAAGGGATTGTCTTTTGTTATTCAAAGCCCAAGATACTTGACACAGAAGCAATGCAGAAGCCCCCAGGCTTCAAACACTGTCTTGGCTGTGGGAACATTATGCCTATAAGTGATTCCCATCCTCACTGTCTGATAAGCCTTGGGGAAGAACTGCCCAGAGAAGAATGCATCACTCCAAATTCCTGAGGAGCACTGGGAGGCATCCATCCATGCTGGGAGGCCTCCACCACTGGGGAGTTACTCTCTCACCTGCTGATCAGGGCCTTTAATGATCGACATTTCACCGCGCCTGAGGACCCTCCTGCCTTTGTCTGACTTCCTTTACAAGGCTGAAAAAACTCTGGCCTCCTGTCTGAGAACAGAAGGCACCTCCCTTTGTAAAGTTGTGCTCAGAAAGGTCCAGGACAGACAGTTTTGTTTTGAGGCCCAAGAATTGCTCCTCGAGATCTAAAACAGGCCCTGGGAACTGCTATGTCTCAGATTTATTGCCTYATGAGTATGTGTTCTGAGGAGAACCTTGGTTCTTTGCTTTTCAGTTGCATCCAAAAAGCGACATAATTTGCTGATACCATTAAGTCTGTCAGTGTCATCAAGATTGCTGCCTGCTGATGTGCCTGTAGTCTCCCATTTGGCATTGTACTGCTTAATTTTCTCTAGGTGATCTAATGTTTTACCAGGAGACCAGCTGTGCCCTATGGATTAATGCATTCTTTCTTCAGCTGGCTCTCCTACTCTGTACCTCCGTCTTGTGCACCGATATCACCAACTTAAATATCGGTCATAACTATGTCTCCTTGCCGTTATCTTCCTGCCCTTCGGTACCAATGTATGCTCCAGTGCCTTCAGTACACATTCTGGTGCTGACTTTGAGACTCTGGACCTCCATTCTGCCTCCTGCCATTCTGCCTTTGCCAGCAACTTCTGTTATTCATCTTCTGATTTTGAGCCTTACAGAAAACTCTGCACTTAGGGTCTCAGGAGATTCTTACTGCTTTATCTTAGCATACTGTCAGGGAACAATTCTTATTCCCACTCTAGGTGCAGTGGTAGATCTCATTGGACAGGGATGGATTGGACTCCAACACTCCTCGGCTCTCCAGCCCTATTTATTAGTATGCCAGTGAATTCATTGCTTAATGAAAGTCATTTTCCACAGCCAAGATCAATGTCACCAATGTCATCATGTGGTAAGAGCTGACATAWACATCTTCCTTGAGATATCCCATAGTATCAGCTATCACCTTAATACAAAACTTTCTTCAGCCATGATACAGAGAAATTTTCAACTCTATCATTAACTTATCGTGGGGGCTGGGGATGAGATAACTTCTTTCCTTGGTCCTTTCCACCTTGGACATGATGTGTGACTGCATCAGCACTGGTACCACCCTGTTCTAGTACTAGCTCTGTCTCTCTTTCTAGGCAAAGCTTCAATAACTGATATTGCCTCTTTCTTGGGCTCCCTTGGCTTAACAGACTGATTCCTCAAGGCAGGAAAAGAACAGCTGACCCTGCTGGGTCATGCAGCTTGTCTCCTTCTCCATGACTACTGGACTGTCCACCAAAGTGAGCATCCCATGTCATTCAAAGACTTGTATTCTTCCTCTGTCAAATATTAGAAGACTTTTTTGGTAGCTGTTATTTTGTAATATCCAGTGCTCTTTTCCAAGAATCTTTGCTCTCAGATCTTTGCTCTCTGATAAAGGAGCAGAAACTCCTCATGCTTGCCAAGCTCTCAAGTCGTCTTCCCATTCAGACAGGCAGGATATGTGACAGACTGTCCTACTATAAGTTTTCTGGACATTCCTGTATCTTTTCCAGATGCACAGTATTTTAGAATTCCAGACATATCTCAAGGAAATAAGGTCTGTAATTTTAGGTAAGAAGAAAAAAAGAGCTGCAATATCACCTGCTTTCCTCCATGCCGGAGTTGTGGAGCATGCTGCAACATGATGGTAGGAACATGCATACTAGTGGCTGATTACAGAGCTGGTTTCCTCTTTGAGTTTAAACCATTCCTTGCTGCTCTCATGGGTTGTACATCACGCTGATGGCAACTGATTTGTTGTTGTGCCCTTTGACTCATGGTTTCAGGGTAGTATCCTAAAGGTAAGACTGCATAAACTGTGAAGTACAGAGTAACTGTGGGGTTAGTGACAAAGCTGGGCAAGTGTGCTTAAACACACTTTTGGGGGATCGTGGTCGTCCTGAATCTATCCCAACAATATCTATGGAAAATAGCATAATTACACTTAATTAACTGATATTTGTGCAGTGTTGCAACTAAGGAAAAAGACAAATTTTTAAAGTGTCTCAAATCATCTCCTTTTTGCATTCATTCAGAGTAGACGTTCTTTTCTGTGCATCTATTTCTACCTTACTTCATACTTCACAAATATATATAGCAATATTGTAGGCTGACCAGAGTAATGTTTCAGGATCTTTTAAAAAACTGGGTTTTTTTTTCTCTTTTAACCCAGTTATCCAAACCATTGATTTGTCATCATCAGTTTTCACTCAAAAAGCAGCATCTGTAATTGAGGGGGGAGAAGGGGGAGGGTCCTGCTTCTCTGTCCTTACTATAACCCCAAAATCCTGTGTGCATTGAGAGCACAAATCTTCCCTTCTTGGAGCCTGTGCAAAGACTCACTGAGTTAGAGAGAAAGGTTGAGATGGCAGTGAAAAACAAACAGGAAGCCGTCATGTTTTAAATTTTATTTTATCCCTTTAATATTCTCTTAATCTGTCTAGGCGGTGATCTTATGCATCCTCCTGCTCCTAGGGAATTTCTCTTCCTATGCTACCATATGTCTTCAGCTGTTGTTTGGGATGTTTCTGGCTGCTCTGGTTTTATTGCTGCTCGTATTCTTTCTTCCCTTCCCACTCCCTAATCAAACAACAGAAATATGCAGGCAGGCCCTGCTCCTACCTAGAATCAAATGTGGCCCATCGCCCAGTGTGCCTGTAGTTTACCATATGCATCTTCCACATCCTCCAGGTACTGCATAATCCACCAGACTTGGCAAAGTCTCTTTTCTTTCATGGTTTGCCTCTTCACACAATTGGTTTCTTTCTCTGGCTTACTTGTCCAAATAGGCTGCTACTCTCTTGAGATGGGGAAATGGATGCTGGGCATCTGCTCCTTTCTTCCTGGTACTGCAGTGTAGGGGGAGGAAGGGGAGCAATAAAGAGGCAGATAAGGGCAGCAGGGAGCAATCTGGTATAGGTGAAAGAAAGGCCATCAGTGCCTTCAGGTTACTTATTTCCTTCAACAAAAATCACATTCACCTTCTCATGTGGAAGGAGCTGGGGTGGAGATACAGTGTGCCTCATTGTTGTCTTCTGCTACCTTGACATATTAGAGGTAGGACAACTGAATGGTAAGACTTGTGGCCCCTCCTGCTGGTCCTGAGGATGGCAATGAAAATAGAGCAGCCATGGCTCACAGAAGGGTGCTTGGAGCTCCTGCAAGCAGGGAGATGGAAAATGACAAGACAGTTCAAAGTAACAGGTACGTGTGATTTCTCCTGCCAGTGCTGCCTTTCTCTCACACAGCCCAATTAACAGGGGTCACAGAGCACCAATTAGCTGCCTCGGCATTTTGTGAAYGTAAAGCAGTGAAAAATCCAGAGTGAATGGGGGAGAGAAGATCAAATAGACACTTATCTCAGCCCTCCTGCCTGTCCCTGGCATTTGCCAGCCTAAGGGAAAAACCTTTTCAGAACAGGCCAATATGGGATAGTTTTATATCTGCTTCAGTATCTCTGATGCTTTTCTGTCTTTTAGCAAAACAACAAACAAGTAACTCCCAGCAGTTGTGTCATGTAGAGGGTGTTTGCTAGATAAAGGCAGAATCACAGGAAAAGCGTGGACCACAGGCAGCTAGGCAGCTGAGAAAAGTTAGAGCATGCCTTTTGCTGCTTTGGCTTATGAGATGAGTTCAGTTCTTCCAGCAGTTTTCTGCTTTTGGAAGAGTGGACCTACAGCCTTGTGCTTCTTGTGTGAAGGAGAAGGAGTCTGTATAAGGTGGAAAGCAACAAGTATCAGCTCATGGCAGGCAAAAGGGTGTCTGTATCTAATTCATGAGTTGGTTAGTGTGGCCTAGTAGAGTTTGAAGAGCCCAAGCTGGAAGCTTCCTTGATTGTTCAGCGTTTCTGTCAGGGCTGCGGGGAGAAGTCTCCATGTGCAGTACTGGAGCCTCCCTGAGGGGTGAGCAGCTGTGGTGACCTTGTGGTTTCCCCTTCTTCCTTTGTGCTCCCCTTTTTTGGGGGTAGCACAGCAGTACTCCCACTTCAGCTGTCATATTCAGGTTAAGTGACTGCACTTGCTTCTGTCAAGCCAGCACATGCTCCTGTGGTGTGATCCCTTATTAGACTAGACAGCCCACATCAGCTCTCCATTCTCTCCGTGTCCCTGGAGACACTGTCTCGCTCCATAGCTGTTCCTATTCTACTTCTCTGTGGGATACAGCATATCTGCCAGCTCCCCTTCCAGCTTCTCCAGTTTTTAGTGTATGGAAGATTGCTTGAGGTAAGATGAAGGAAGATGAGGAGCAGGACTGGAATATTCTTAGCTGCTGACAAACTTGGTTTCTCTCTGCTATTTCTTTCCTCTCCTAAATATGAATGGTTTTAGAGTTCAGCTGGGAAGGCAGTGGATTCTCTAGCACCCAGCTGGGTAAATTAGATTTCCTTAGCAAGATCAAGCAGCCCTTCTGCTGGAGAACCTCCTGTCCTACCTTTGTGTTGCCATGTTGGAGGGAGGGTCCTAAATTACACCAGCACCCTAATGTCTCCTCCTGCTATGTGGTCTGTTCAGTGTGCTCTTGGAGGTTGTCTCAGTGCCACATTCAAGCTCCAGAGGCATGTTGTGGGGCAGGTGGGTGGATGGCAAGGAACGGGAATTGCTAGCTTGCTGAATTTACCCCGCTTTTTCCTCTACTTTTGTGGAACACGTGGGTGTATCTTTCAGGGGTGTGGAAACATCTAATCACTCATATTTCAGACTGCCAAATCCTGGGGTTAGACGAGACTGCTTTAGGGTAGAGCTGCTGCTATTTACCATTTACTAAATAACTCTTTTTTTTTTATGGTTTGAAGCAAAGCCATGGGTGTGAGGTAGAAAGAACATCTTCCCATGTTTAGAAGTGTGAAGACAGACTAGTGCAAGCAGAGCTCTGTGCAGTCTGTGCTTTGACTCTTGAAGCCTCTTTCTCCTTTCCTACCCTGTCAATGCTTCTGAATGGCTATGCAGGCAAAGCTATTTGAGGTTTGGGCAGCATCTGCATTCAGAAAACTAGTTCTAGTTAAGAGTGGAGGATGAGAGGTGTGCCTATACATACCTCATGATGGCCTCATATTCCAGCAATTTCTGCTCCCTTTCCAACTCTGGAAGAGAGACTTCACACTGGAGCTTTGATCAGCCCAGTTTGATTTTTTTATTTTTCCCATTTGGTGGTCTTGTTCAGGGTGCATTAATGTAAACGATCCTTCTTTTGTCCACAGCTCCTTGTAGATCAGCTAATATTCCCCAAGCATGAGTCAGAAGAGGGCACTGAAGAGCAGGATAAGCCCCGGAGTTTATTTCCTCCATCACAAGAGTTCTGCCAGGGTCCGTCCGTCCTTGCTGAGGTCTGTCATGGGGTTGGTGTGGCCAGGAGTTATTTCTTCCCTCATGACTGTTCCTTGCTGGTATTCTTAAATTCTGCCCCTGCAGGTAATGCAGGAAGCTGCTAGTTGGATTGGAAGCAAAATGTGGCTGTTAAAGCTTAAGGCCATGATTCCTGGATCTCCAGCTCCCTGGTCATTTTGCTCTGCTGCAGTGAAGTGTTTTGAGGAGAGGCCCTTCAAGGCACTTGTTGCCCTTGAGTCTCTGCCAGTCTGTTTGCCCTGATGACAGGTTGGCCTGTGGTCTGAGGAATACGTGTTTTGTGTTGGCTTKCATGTCTTCTGAGCAAGTTGCACACAGAGGGCTTGGAAGGAAATCAGGAATATACCTATCCAACCTTTTTCTCCCCCACGGAGGTAGTATCTTTTTTTCCCCTGCACCATGCCTGATTTAGTTTCTCAGTAAGGTAAATTGTTTGAAGCTAAAGTACAAGCTGGTCCATAAGCCTTCCTTCCCCACCTCAGATAAGAAAGCTCATTAATACAGTAAAAAAAAAAAAAAAAAAAAAGAGGTCTCCATTGTTACATGAGAGCTCAAGGTCAGGCTAGTAGTAGTAACTCATATTGCTTCTAAGGTCAGCCTATGCTTTCTCTTTCTGACAAGCCACGATAGATTGATCGTGGGGCCCCTTACATTATTTTTTTCGTCTGAAATAGGCTCTGCTTTTCCTGACCCTGCTAATGATGTTTGACTGAGGTCATCCCAGCAAACCCTGAATCCTTCCCATTACTTTCTAGAGGGCTTGCCTTTGTGCTGAAGCATTGTATGCTTGTTAAGAATTAAGCTTTCCTGATCTCTGCTATTGCAAAGAAGCTGTCTTCATGGGAGAGAGGAAAATATCTTGAATGCCATCTGTCAGTTAATGCTCTCATTAACACCTGAGTGACTCCCAACACCAAGCTGGTGCCTTTTTGCCAATTCAGAACTTAAAAGGTGCCAGCCCATAAGGTGAAATATCTTCAGTCCATAAAATTAAATCCATGATAAAACGTCTGTTCTGATGAGACTTTTTTTGTTTTAACTAGAGAGATCACACAGGCGGAACACAGTTCTCTTGTGCACCGTGAATTACGTGCCCAAGAAATCTTTATTCACTTATTACTGAGAACCTTTCAAAGGCAATTATTGCCTATTATTTGCCTATTGCTTGCTGAGGGAATCCAAGTCTTTTTCAGCTTTTAAAGCTTTTACCGACCAGAAGTATCACCTCTGTTATTTTTCTTACTGGCTAACTCTGTAAAAAGGAACTATGAGAATAATTATATTCCTATTTAAATAGTCTTTGAGGGAAAGGTTGAGCTCTCCCAGTCTTGTTTTCCATTTTCCTCCCTCACATTGCTCTGAAAGTCTCTTGGGTAGAAGGTGAAGGAGGTCTATTAGTGTTCCTGCTCTCTGTCATCCTTTGGTTTTGTCAGGGTTCTTGGTTTTATTCTCCAGTACTGAACAATATACTATCTGGGATAAGACATAGGTCAGGCTTACCATTTTCCCAGCAGTTTTACTTAGAGTGTTCCAGTATTTACTCTGCCGTTGCATTTTGTAAATTAAATGAAACAAGAGACTTAAAATACTGTCAACATGATAGATATTCTAGCTAGGGGGTCCAGGCAATTATTTGGCATCTGAACTTTCAGAAGGCTTATCTGTGTGTGCCAGCAGTATCTGAGCATCATTGAGAGATTTTTGTCTCTGATATTTCCAACTTCTTACCCTAATGTTTCTTTTGATCCAGTATTTACTCTCTCAGGGTTGGGGTTTTTGTGTGTTTTGTCTTAGGTTTTTTGAGGGGAGCAGAGAGGGGGAGCTTGTAAAAAAAAAAAAAAAATGGCAGCAATGGGCCTCATAGGGAAGTATGCTGTAACAGTAATTCCATACTTGGGCCATGGCATCCTGCCTGCAGGAAGTGCAGATTGACACGGGRACTCTTTTACTGAATCAGTGTTTGTTTTTGCTTTTGGTTTTTTGGCTTGATTTTGTTTACAGTTTCCCAGCCAAGATTTGATGTACTTTGGAGGCTTGAAAAATAAAAGCACAAGTGGCTCCACTTCTTTTGGGCTTGAGCATAAAAATATAAATAAGTGTGTGTGTGTGTGTGTGTGTGTGTATATATATATATATGCAAATACACACACGCACACACTTGCAGTCTTAACAGTCCTGGATTTGCTCAGAAGGGATTTCACATTGAGGTCACCCTCCAGGGTGCCTGTGGGCTTGGGGTCTATAGGTGCAGCTGTCCTCTCCCAAGCATGCTCACCCAAAGCTCCGGATAAATTTTTCCATTTATGCCATGAGCTTTGTGAAATGCTCACGCACTCCCGCTGAGGTCTCCAGAGGAGGTCCTCCAGGAGGCTGCACACAGCAATGGCACACAGGCACCAGGAAGGGGGCTTGGCTCGTTCCAGGTGCCAGCCAAGCCTCTCCGACGAAAGAAGGACACCAGCACATTAAAACCCTGGGTGGTGGGGAAGGTGCCTCTGAGTGTAGGGAAAGCTGCTGTGGAGACAGACTGCCAAATTGGGATCACCAGGCGGGGGGAGGAATCCTCGGCTCCCCTCTCCTGGAGCACGGAGAAACATCCCTCTTCTGGGACGCAGCCGTGCAGCAGATGGTCAGGCTGCCGTGCTCGGCTCTCGGGGGGTGTATAATTTCTCTGATGCTGATAATTTCTCTGGATGCTGATACCCATGTTGGGGAGGAGCCCCTCCTTCGACTTGCTCCCATCTTCTTTATGCCCTGATTCTTTTGCAGCTACTACGAAAGATCACAGGCAACCTGAGCTGCAATGTCGCTAGTACTCTTGTGGATTGTCTGCCATTGTTTCTCCCCTTTGACATGGGTGTGCTAGATCATGTCCTTCCCCCCACGCAGATTTCTTTTTATATATGGACAGGTCCACAGCATATGCTTCAAACTTCCAGCCACAGGTGTGATTCAGCTTGACCTCTTTTTAATGACTGGAGAAAGGTAGGGACTGCTGACGATGGCCCGGTGGTTTCAGAGCATACAGTTGAGGATGAGGCTGCCTGCATGCTCACAGAAAAGAAATTGTCATGAGGACATCCACATCATCCACCTAGGGATGTATCACTTAGATACACATGTATTATTCCGCCATCTCCCCACTGCAGCTATCCAAATCGTTTTCCATATCAGGTAGTGACTATAGAGCAGGGGACCTTGTGACAAGTGAGGGAAACTGTCTTGATTTTGTGAAATTTTAATGGCACAGAGGCTAATGAAGTTGGGATGGGGAGAAAAACTGTCTGTAGGAAGGGGGAAGCTTTACAGTTGCAGAGTGATCCGAAGGGAACTCTTCTGACCTCTTGTAGGTGATTGCTTTAATAGTTTTCCTTGGCTAATGAGCTGTATGGAAGATGCTTCTGCTGTATGGCATGGGGGGGCAGGGATAGAAGAGTGAGATACGGTGACAATCATTATGGCCCATGGTCCCAAATTCTTTTTTTTAATTGTTACTAGGAGCCCCAATTTGCTTTCAGGGAACAGCTGAGGACACTGAGGACTCTTTATTTTCCCCTCTGGATCTAGCTATTGCTAATTCAATGTGAAAAAGCTCTTCTGAAGACATCCAGTCTTTCTTAATCTCAGAAACTAAACAGCCATGGCCCTTGCTAATACTGGTACAAGATGACAGGAAAAGGGATTTTCCTTTGGATACATGCTCTGAAACAGAATGTATCCAAGTATGAATCCATTCCAACCGGGAATATCTGAATTTGTAGAGAAAGGGCATTGCTGACTTACCATTTCCTCTGTCAGCTGAGTGTCAGTCATGCTGAGAACATCAGAAGAGATAGATCCCATCTCATTATCTCGGTAATCTCCTGCCTTCTTCTTACCTAGAAAAGGGTTTTCAGAGGTTCTCAAATGCAGCAGATACTCTGTAGGACTTACCACACCTGCAGGTATATCACTGTCCTGTTCATTGAGTTGAGGAAGGGTAGTTGACAGAATGCATCCAGGTCATTCCACTCCTGACCCTGTCTCTTCGATTCTTGGATTTGGGTTTAATGGGTAATGCTAAATAATAAGTCACAAACATTTCTGCTTTGTCCATGGAAGAACTCCAAGGCCAGAGTTCTTACAGCTTGCAATGCTCCCTGCAGATTTTATTCTGTGAACCAGGCAGTCTGTTTCAGAAACCTTTTGCAAAGGAAAGTTTAATGGAAACAGGCCAAGAGAGACTAAGCATAGGTGTGGCAGACAGGTTGAAGACTGGGACCCCATATTTGTCTGGGAAAATGAGGCTAGCCCTCTTGAAGAGGGAAAATATAAATTGGCTAGGATTGAGAGTGACTGGGAATGCCTTGAGACATCTGGTTCCCATCTCTGGTTCTCATTTCTCTCCTTATTCAAAGCGACAAATGCACAGTAGCTGTCTTTGAAAATTGATGGGGTAGGAACTCGAAGTACTTTTGAGAACAGAGCTTGTAATGTATTGGACACTGAGATGGATGGCGGAAATTTTTAGTGTTAGCCACTTATGTGAAAGTCAGACTTGAACCAAATTGGTTAAGTCAACAGAGCCAGTCCCCAAAGGGAATGTGAGTTATATCGGCAAAGATTTCAGATGATCTTCTGGAATTGAGGGGCTTCCTGGATCAGCTTTTTTTGAGTGCAGCTAAAATGGAAGATCAAGAAAAGTGAACTCATGCAAATGGTAAAAGTATCTGTCTGATGCATGCCTTTCCCTTTTTTGTAGAAAAATTTTTAGCCAGAAAAATAGGAACAGACAAAGCCTTTTAACTTCTGTTGCTTCTTCCTGGTATCCTGTGTCACCACTGTTTTCCAGGATCCTAGGAAAATTGTTTATTTGGTCAATTTTACTGGAAATGGCCAGAGCCCGTATATCAGATCTGATTAAATAATCTTCTGCCTTAAGCTCTGACAGAGTTTCAAGACGTTGAACTTGAGCTACTGGAATTTGGATGCTCTCCATCCCCTTTCATGATGGAAGAAGCATCTGATGATCAATACAGGCATTGGCATGCTTTCAGGAAAGGAAACTTGGGTCATTATTTCTGTTCTAAAAGCTTTAGTCAAATCTTTCTTTTTTTTCTAATTGGTGACTTTAGTAAATAAATATTTACCTGATATTTAAGCTGTGTGTGATCAAAGAGCACTCCTAAAAACAAATAGTTTATAAATCGAATCTAGTATTGTGCTTTTTGCCAAGTTGAAGTCCTTGCTGGAAGTTGGATTGGGTCTTGAGGTATATAATGAAGGTTCTGTGGGAATGTATGGTAAGAGATGTAAGGTAGGTTGACTCTGCATTCAATACTTCATAAAAAAAAGGATAGTTTCTGTAGTTTTTACCCTAAAATTTGTACTTGAGACAACACAAATCATTTCATGAAACTGTCCTCCTTTATTGTGTTGACTGAACATTTTGGATGTAAGGGACTGTTTCAAGTTACATGTGTTTGATTGCTGATATCAGTAGGGCAAAACATTGACACTTGGAAATGCTAATGTTTTGCTTGTGCCATGTGGAAAAGAATGAAGCTTGCAGGCTGCAGAAACCACTAGATCCACGTGCATTCAGGCACCTGTTGTTAAATACAATAGGGAGGCCGATAAAACTCATCCAGTGAGAGGAGTTAGCTCTAGGAGGTCAGCTTTCATTTGACATGCAGAAAAACTGGCTCACAGAGAGTAATCTGCAGGGTGGTAGCATCAATCCCCCTCCATTTGGGGAGGAAGGGAAATGCTGCCAGGTGGATAGGGCTTGAGGAAATCATGTGTCAACTGCTCCTCCATTCTCACAGTCGCTGTCCAGTCTTTACCAAATGTCTGAAGCCCCCCTGTCTAACAGCTAACTTCTTGTTGACTTTTAAGAATCTTCCTCCAGTAAGATCATGTTCCTCTGTCTCTTCATTAAAAAATAATAGCTT
Source organism: Apteryx rowi (assembly GCF_003343035.1). Lineage (NCBI taxonomy): Eukaryota > Metazoa > Chordata > Aves > Apterygiformes > Apterygidae > Apteryx > Apteryx rowi. The sequence goes on along the minus strand of NW_020449530.1, from coordinate 1,795,418 downwards.
CTGTAGTAGTTAGCAATTTCTCAGGCACATGCAATTCTCTGGTGCTGGCAAAGTTCCATTAATCATATAGAGTAATCCGTTTGTGCCAAAAACCTATCAAGTTGAGCTGCCTGTTTGAGGGATGGTGGAAATGTGTACCCAGTGGTGTTCTTCCAGGCATATGGACTTCTCGTGTGTGTAAGAGTGGCTGGGTTTTAGGGACAGTGGGGCTCCGCCTTTTCTACGCTCAGGACACAATTCTAGCAGGTTAAGAGAGACTGGCAAGTCTCAGGAGTCTAAGCGATGTGGATTGTTCTTTAGGAAGTTTTGTTTTTAGGGATACATGGTCTCACCATCCCTTCTTCATTCCCTTCCCTGAATTTTTCAGGAGTCAGAATAAGCTCTTCTTAAAATATATGTAAGAGTTCTTTTAACCTTAAGCTTCATCAGCAGTCTAAGATGTGTCAGATGGGACAATTTGTAATACTTATCAATACCAAATGAGGATAAGAAATGTATATGTTTCCTTGGATTAGATGGTGAACTCTTGGCAAAGAAAGGGGTGCTTGGTGTGGCCCAGCTAGCAAGCGAAAAAGATAATTTTAGCAGTAGTGTTTAAGAAGTGCTCGAGTGTTCAGCCTGAGAATCTGGGAGTCTGGAGAGGAGAGTGTGCTCTGGCCTGAACACTATTTGTGAAGCGCCCGTGTTAGGAATGAGCCTTGCGTAGCAGGGCCCAAGCTGTGGTCTGCCAACGTGGGCTGTGCATATGTCCTGCCGGAGACGCTGGTAGCAGAGTCAGAGAAAAGTGGCAGCATCTTTGAGCTTGGAGGGAGAGGAGGATGGGGGCGGTGACAGGAGTATGGGAGGCAAGGAGACAGCAGCAGAGAGGATCAGCTATCAAAAATTTTAGAGCTGCTGACTTGGGGCATAGAAAACTTCCTAAGAGGCAGAGGGAGGAACAGGGCTTGGCAATGGCAGATGTGAGAAGCGAATGGAAAGCTGAAGAAGATAAGAGTCAGCTGAAATGGAGAGAGGCAGATGGGATCAGCCTAGTCTGCTGCATTGCATCTTGGTGTCGTAAAGGGTTGATGCCTGTGATGGCACAAGGTACTTCCCACTGTGATAAAAAGGGGATGGAGTGGGATGAGATAATGTTTAGCCTGTTCTTTCAGCTTGAAATGAAATAATAGTAATACAGAGTCCTGTAAGCTGCATATGTACAACATGAAATCCCACAGTGTTGCAGTTAGAATATGGTGCTGGTAGGGGAGCTTGGAAACCTAAACTACAGAGATACAGTGAACCACAGCTGTCCTAGGGCACAGTTTTCCTTCAAGTGTTAACTGTCTCTGTGTTGTGTTTGTTTAGGTTGTCCCCGTCGCGTTAGGTGTTTCTGGCATGGTAAAACTATAGTGAGTGTGGGGGGATTTGTTCTCTTGGYTAGATCACAGACGTTTCACAGCTACCTGGAGGACATCATCAACTACCGCTGGGAGCTGGAGGAAGGGAAACCCAACCCCCTGCGGGAGTCCACGTTCCAGGAGCTGCCCCTGCGCACCCGAGTCGAGATCCTACACCGCCTCTGTGACTACCGGCTCGATGCAGATGATGTCTTTGACCTCCTCAAGGTGCTTTGGGCAGCAGGAGTGGGGAAGGAGGAGATGGTGCAGTTGCAGGAGCTGGGGTAGATTAAGAATTCTTCCTGGGGAGGGCAGAAGGGAGGAAAGTCAGCATCCCATTTCCCTCCCAGGGTTGTGCTGTAGGTGGTGGACAGGCTGGGCATGGTGCAAGGGCATTGTGGGGTTTAGGTCACAGGTCAGAGGCATATCAGCAATGCCCATATCCTGGCGGCCCTTTTCTGTCTTTTTCTCCTGATCCCTTTCTAATGTGTTGGTGACTAGACATCACCATGCTCTTGCTGTTAAGTCGAAGAGTTGTGGGTTGTTCATGGTTTTTGAGGTGAGCTTTTGATAAGCCAGGCCACTTTCCCCGATTGTGAGTTTCACACCAGAGAAGTGTGTTTTAAGGCCAGGTACTTGGTGGCAGTGCAGCATGTTGACAGTTTGTCCTCTCCTCCCTCACTCCCTCACTTGCAGAAGTGCCAAGGCAAATGTGTAGAACTGATGTTGGGGCTCTCATCCTCTGCAGATGTGTTTCTAACACAAAAGTCACTAAGTAAATTGGCTTCATTGGCTACTCTTCCTGAGAAGACTGAATTTGGAGATGCTCCAACTGTAATGGCAGCGCTGTAGGAGCAGAGACTGTGTTGCTGAGGGATGGTGTGAGATGAAAGGATGGGGCTGAAGTGTACTGGGAGAGCTGGGGGAAAGGGGGTGGCGGCAGGGGGGAGGGAGTTTCCAGGGCGCTTCTCAAGGCTGTGCATGACTGTCGCCAGCACTAATTAGACCTTCCCTGTCAGGAGCACCAAAGATGAAATGTTAAAACGAGAGAGGCCATTCAAATTAGAGATGCCAATCTAAATCCCTCCCTGGGCAGAGAGTGAATGTCGTCTTCCCTCTGGAGTCGCATTTTCCCAGAACGGCCTGGAAGAGCAGCTGTGCTGCTGTTATGGCATGGTGGGAGGGAGGGAGGTGTTTGTGGAGGAGTGTCATCATGTTTTGTGTGACAATGTGGCTGCTTTTCAACTTGTCACCGTCTGGCTGGGTGCTCCCCGTGGATGCAGGGCTTGGACGCCGACAGCCTCCGTGTGGAGCCTCTGGGTGAGGACAGCAGTGGTGCGCTGTACTGGTACTTCTATGGCACACGAATGTACAAGGAAGACCCGGTGCAGGCGAAAACCAACGGAGAACTGGCTCCAGACAGGTAACAGCCCTCTCAAGTCCCTGCACTTCCCCCATGTCTGGGTGCATGGGGAGAAGGGGGGCCCGTGCAGCCAGCCTGACTGGAAGGGACTCTCCGCCTGACTGCTGTTGTCACGGGAGGGGAGCGTGTGGCTGCAAAGGGGGGGCCTGGGAGAGGGCTGCGTCAGTGCAGGGCGAGACTGGAGTTGCCAAGCAGAGTGCTAGCTGCCCCGCATTGTGCATTGTGTTAGAGCCAGTCTGCAGCCTTTGTGGCACCACAAGAACCTGCTGTGGAAACGATGCTGCCTTCCCCACCACATTCCTAGCTGTCTGCCCTGCACTGTGCTGGCGGCTCCCAGATCAGGCTCCCAGCAAGTGGGAATCCTGCTTCTCCTTCCCTTCCTCCCTCCCTCCCTCTCCATCCTGTTGCTACTCTGATTTAATCCCTCCTTTGGTTTAGTTCCTAGCAGCTGTTTCAATTTCCCTACCCTTCTCTCTTCCTGCCAGCCACAGTTCCCTTGCTCAGCAAATGTTTCATGGTGGTTTTGTTGTTTTGCAGGGGATGCGGGGGGCAGACGAACACCCCAAATGTTCCTGGGAAAACAGGCAAGAGACGAGGGCGACCCCCAAAGCGGAAAAAACTGCTGGAGGAAAATCTGCTGAGGTATGGAAAGGTTGTTCCTGCAATAGTTGTAGAAGGCACATGTTCCCAGAGGGAAGTCTCTCTGATATTTCTTGCCTTTAACAATATAATGTACTTCTGGGGTTCCCCCAATAAGTATGTATATCTCATGCAGCCGTAATTTCAATGTATCTCTGAAATGAAGCAAGCTCAGACTTGGTAGGTGCTTTGATCACTCTCCAAAGAAAATTCTGACTGAGCTGGAAGCCAAGTTTGGTGAAACAGTGGGTATCACTCTTCCCGCTGCCTGACTTCTGATGCAGTTCCTCTGTGCAGTGCTAGGGAATAAGGTCCTGATAAAGAAGGCTTTCACTGTTTAGTACTTGAAGCCAAAATCCTGGCCACCTGAGCCAGTACAGATTTTGGGATGCTTCCCATAAGAATTGAAATACTGTCCTTGCCAAACAGCAATCTACATACTTCACTTTTTAAAATGGTATGAAGCTATGATACATATATTGTATGTGTGTGTTCTTCACACTGATTTTTTTATGGTTTTGCTGTGCACCAAATAATTTCTGTGTTCCCCATGCTTCTACCCAGAAATGGCTGCATTTCAGTGATGTTAAGGAATGTATTTATTATATCACTGCTTCTCTTTCTTTTTGGTAGGGAGAAGGCAGAAGAGAACTTGCTAATCCGTGAGACACAGATAAGAAATGGTAAAGAGGTTTTTGGGGTTAGGGTTGATATGATCAGCTAACACAGCTCTTAAATTATCAAAGCCCAGAGAGATGCGTTTCTCAGGAAAGGGAGAGTCTTTCTGCTAGTGGTTCCAGCTGAGTTTGGAAGGAGGGGTTAGCATTACAGGCTGCTTTACAGCTGAGAGCCTGGGTACCTACATGCTTCCTATCTTATCATGGATTAGTTTGGGATGAAGAAACGCAATGTATTGGGTTACACTAGGCCTTAGGGGCCCACCTACTCACTAGAATTGATAGAAATGAATGGTCCTTGCTTCTCTGAGGATGAGGTGAATACAGGCCCCTGTTTGTAGTGGGAGCATTTTTCTTTTCTACCAAACGCACTGGGAAGAGAGAGTAGGATTAGTGATGCCAAGATAGGGAAGAGGCCTTTGATTCTCCTCACCTCTCTATCCCAGTGGCTATTGGGTGACTAGACTCGATCCTCTGTAGATGACGACTTGGGGATACCCACCTAAGGGTTAATGAGGCAAGCAGAAAAAGAGTTGGCAACATAATGTGAAACTGAGTCTGAGGGGGCTGGGACTCATTTGTCATACATGAGAATCCCTTGGCTTCCACATAACTCATGGGCTCAGCCTGCCCATTCCTCCACAATAAAAGGCAACTGGGGCATTGTCTTTCCCATGCCTCATTCTCTTCTTCCTTTGTGTTCAGATTTCCTGGCTGCTGCTCCATAGTTTGGAGGCAAAGCTGAAGCTACACAYGAGACACTGTGGGTTTTATCAGATCATTGTTTTCTGGTAAATTGTGTCACTTCAGCTGTGGAGTAAGTGCCACTTCTGGTGGCACAAAGCAGTGCATTACTCCTAGTTATTTTTGAAATGAGTCAGCCATAAGCAGCTGGCAAGGGAAGGGAAAAAGAAGGGGCACATTGTAGGAGTGGCATGCAGGTAAGCTCTCCACCACAGATTTAGCTCCCATAGCTTGAGGCGTTACAGCCCCCAGCTGTCTGCTGCCTCCTTCTGCCAAAGGAGCATGGCCAGGGTGACAGAAATAAATGTGTGGCTGGTCCTTCACCATCTCAGTTAACAGTCCAGTACATTAACTTGAACTGAAACTGATGGGCAGGTTGAGCTAATACGCTAGCCTGTGACCTGGGACTAGCACATGTTTGCTCTGCGTCACTACTTCTGCGTGGAGGTTTCTGATGGAGGGCAGGTAGCTGGAGGGAGGCAGCAAGCTCTCAGATCTTACTGGGGCAATCTAGTAGCTCGTGTGGTGGAGCCACCAGCCACTCAAATCCACAAAGTGCCTAGGGTTAGGCTGAGAGAGAAGAGGGCTCTGGGGGGGGAGGTTCTCTATATTTTTCATAATAAATTTGCTTGAAAACGCAGTGAGAAGCTGCATGACATCTGCCAGTGGGGTGTGGGATCATTTCTTTCTTTCCAGTAGCCAGTGGTTAGCATGCTTTTTTCTCGAGGGAGCTGAGAACCCCTCAGCCTGAAGGGATTTAAACCAGCATCTTCCCCCTCCCTGAAAGTGGGCCATAACCCTTTTGCTTAGAGATTGTCCTGGGGCAAAAGCTTGCAAGTTGCAACTGATGAGGCTTCTCAGTTCTCTGTAAACATTTGTGCTACAGGAACTACATTCTCTCTTTCCAGGTGGGTGTTCTAACCACCACGCTGGAGAGTCTTCCCTTCACAATTAATATTCAAATGTTTCACACAAAGCGGAACAGCTCAGAGTGTCTTGATAGTTAGGACAGGCTTCAGAGCAGTGGGAAATCTGCTTCAGATTCGACTCTGGATCAAGCAGGGATGGGATGTGAACTTTTGGAACTTCCCCCTCATCTGGCAGCCCGATGAACCCAGTCCTTCACTTCCTCTTCTCTTCTTTCAAGTGCCTGCAAACAAAATGTTTCATTTGGGTAGAATGGAAGGTTTTATTCACCACAGTAAAGGTTTGCAGTCCTAAAAATTTGGCTTATTTCAAAATAACATTTATTTTCAATGATTTTATTCTTCTGCCAGACTAAAATAATCAGACATTTGCTTTACCATACRTTCTGCCTTGGCTGACAGCCTCCATTACAAGGAACAAATTAAAACCTTTTCTCTGGTACCCTTTGATCATGCAAAGTGATGGAAAGTCATAACTGGGATGAAGGGTTACTATAGGCGTGTCACACTACCCATGTGTTGCAAAGTGCCACTGTTACATTTTGCCTATGTAATTGCTCTGTGTCTTGGCATCTCTTTCAGTGTAACTAGGGGAGGTAACAAAACTTCTCATGGATCAAGAGAACTTTGGGTCTACAGCAATGCAGTTTTTCCTTTTCTGTACACTGACAGTGCTTTCCCTCACTGAGCATGTTCTCCATAACAGTGACCACTGGCAGTATCTTTTTTTCTTTTCTCAAGCCATAATGATATGAGAAGAGAAGGGATAGAGAAGAGTTGTTAGTCATAACTGTCATGGAGATAACATCCTTTCGTGTTGTTGAAGGGTCCCAAGGGCCAGGCCGTGGGACATGGTGGCTGCTGTGTCAGACGGAAGAGGAGTGGAGGCAGGTCACAGAAAGCTTCAGAGAGAGGACTTCCCTTAGAGAGCGGCAGCTCTACAAACTCTTGAGTGAAGACTTCCTGCCGGAGATCTGCAACATGATTGCGCAGAAGGTGAGGAGACATGACATCCTGTTTACCTCTGTCTGACCGCTTTCAAGAGCATGGACGTTTGCTGACTGAAGGAGCGCTAAATCCAGGCAACTGTCACCCCACCCTGCTCCCCACTCCAGCCTGCAAGTGCCGTGGATACAGGGGCTGTTAAGCATTATGTATGGGGAGAAAGACTCCCTGTCATGGAGTGATAGGGCTTGAGTCGATCCGTGAGGATCTGGTTCTTGACTGCAAGCAGCATAAGTAGGAGGACTGAAGGGGTTACTGTCTTCAGCTATGTTCTTTTCCCTTTTCTGCTGGCAGGGAATCTCTGTCTGCTCTTGAACTGCTGCAATTTACAGCCTAGCTTTTCCATGCAAACTGCTAGTGATTTCACTTTAACTGCAGTTTCTCAGCTGGCTCTGCTGAAAGGGCGGTTGCTGCTTCAGCTGTCCTAGCTAAGTCTGCTTGAGATAGTAAGTCAGAGTCCTTAGACTCATAGGGATATTGCCTGTCAAATGAATATTTTAAGGGGGGACAGATTTGGAATGGGATCCTCCTGATAGCTGGCTTTGTACAATGAATGGGCTCTGCAGGCAACGTGGCATTCTTGGATCGAGTTCAGTTTGTTTGTTTGCTACCCTTGTAAAGCTATTAGGGATTTCATGGTCACTTCTAGCCCCCAGAGTTTCTCCCTCCAGTTTCACCAATGTGCCCTAATTTCATCCACTCTCTTTTTCCTTCCCTCAACTCTCAACCCTGTTTCAGGAGAAGCGTCTGCAGCGGACAGAGTTTTCTCCCAGGTGGATGTCTGACCATCAGCCCATCAAACCAATCAAGCAGGAGGTGAGGGGGGGTGCGAAGGGGAGGACAACGGAGGGAGGCGAGAGCAGATGCCTCCTGGGGGAAAAAATAAACCACAGCATCGCTATTCAGTGGGAAGGAGTCGTTTGAAAGTGCTTGTGCTGAAAGAGAGATGGGTGGTAATGCCTGTCAAATCCAGCCTGACACTCAGGGTTTCTATGGCGAGCAGGGAGGTGCTGCCCTCTGGATCGCAGAGGTAACAGGCCTTGCTGCAAACTCTGGTGCAGCTGCATATGGAAATCTGTGCTCAGTCTGGGGAATTCCACTTCAATGAAAGTGCTGGCATATTTGAGGCAGTTCAAAGAAAAGTTGAAGAAGGATGAGAGAGCTAGAAGAACTGGCTTACAAAGGGAAATGACAGAAATTCAGCCAAGGGGAAAACGTGAGGCTGCAAACACATGAGGGTGTAGATAGTATGGAGAGAGAGAGAAGAATGACTTGATACAGCACAGAGCTGAGTTAGGAGGGGATCAGATGGGAATGGAAGGCACGATTTAGGCTGCCTAAAGAAATGCTATCAAACAACAGTACTGCCAGCTAAAATGACTCCTTCCCTGCCTCTTCACCCTCACTTCCTCTCTACTGCATCAGTGTAACGGCACTGTTGCTGGCGGGTCTGTGCAGTGAACCAGACCCAGGAAAATGACTGGAGTTAAATATAACTTTTTCCTTTGGTTGGGGTTATTTTAAACATAAATCAGTCTTCCTGTCTGGTTCACCACACAGCCCCCAACAGTCATGTTGGCACAGCCAGGGGCATAGTACAGTACAGTGGAGATGGGAGGGTCTTTGAACTGGCAACTGCTACAAAAAGAAATTGGTCAGGCAACACAGGATTAGCTTTGGAGGAAAAAAAAAATTAGCCATGGCATAATCTCTCACTGTAGGTGTGATGAAAACATAGTTGGCTGGTGCTTTGTCTCAGAATGCTGCCAAACCCTGGAAAATTAAACTGCAGGGAATATCCCATGTGAGCCAGGGTCAGAGGTTCCTGCAAAACAAAGGAGAAAGTGCAGTTYCCCACAATAAATATAATTACTTAGAATAGGTAAATAAAAAGAAGGAAGACCCTCTCATCATGCTGCAGATAAAAGCCTACAGAGAGGAAAATAAGACCCCAGCAATGGTCAGTGTGGTGCCAGAGGTGCTCTCTGCAAAGCCCACCATCCAGGAGGTGAGGGCACACGTGTTTGTTCGCAGGCAGCAGAAGTCCCTGAGGAGGGGGCGAGTGGGAAACACATGGAGCCTGAATGATGCTAATCAGTACTGCAGGTGCTCCAGGTCTGCTGCGGCAGAGGGCTGCTAATTGCTGCCTGTGGGCTGGTGAAATGTTTCCAGCGAGCCCGGGGCCCTCCCGGCGCCTGCTGTGCTGGGGTGCCAGCAAGCGGGAGGGCGACGAATCTCTGGACGCGCGCACGGGCTACACAGCAGGATGCGGCGGTCAAAGTGCCACGGGGGAGCTGGAGAAGGTGCCAGCATGTCTGATGGCCTGTTTGCTGAGTGAGCAGCAGGCGAGTTTCAGGGAGAAAAACCTTGGTCTGGCACAGGAGTGACCCCTTCCTGCYGACTCCACACGTCGGATGCTGCTTCAGTCCGAGATATAACTGCTCCGTAGGCTCCTAATACTGCGGGGGATTTCTCAACAGGTGGTTCAGATTAGCTCCTCATTAAAGAGCCGCCTGAGCAGCACCCTCATTAGGGCAGCGCTGCGGAAACCGGAGCAAGGAAGGCTTGGAGGGCAAGGGGCTGGGGCGCATGGCTGATGGGGGCCACAGCACCCGCCCCTTCTGTTCCTGAAGTTTGATACCTAGTGTCTAAAGAGCAAAACAAAAGGAGAAATTTGGCCCTTTTGGGGTCTGGGGGGAGGCAGCGATGTTGTGTCCTGGAGTGCTCTCTGGCGGAGGGAAAGAGGCAGTGATGTCCCAGACGCAACGGGGTTTCTTTTGTGCCAGCGGGGAGAAGCTGGAGAAAGGTCGCTTTGCCAGCTCTTTACTCAGGAAGGAAGTTTTACTTGTGTTGGCTTTTTGCTTTTGTCATTCTAATAGGTTTCTGCTTCCAGCACATTTGGTAGGAGATGATAGTGTCTGATTTTACTTATTTTTGTTGCTTTTCTTTTTTAACCCTGAGGTGAGCACCCACAGCTCCAATGGACTTCAGGGGGGCACCAGGCACTAGGTCCCTCTGCAGATCAGGCCTTTTCTGCATCTTGAGTGTCTTGAAGAGTCATCCCAGCACTGCCATCACCCTGCAAGTGCTGCAGGGAGCAAATGCAGTTGTGTCATGAGCATACACTGAGCTTGTGGTTTCTGTTTTTCACGTTCTTCTCTTGCTAGATCTGCTAGGATGACTCTCTCTCTTTTGCTTTAAAACTATCTCATTGTTCTGTCACTGCCGAATTTGTGGTGAGTTGATCTGGGACATGCCCCRAGTTCTCTGTTATGCCATTTCTGCATAGGGTGCTCAATGTACCCAGCAGGCTTGGAGGGGTCCTGGAGTGAGCGCTGCCACTTGGATGTTGTGTTCACATTTCCATAGGATGTGAATGGTGGAAGCTGTATGAATCCAAGAAAACAGAAGGTCTTACCAATGCACCAACATTTGCAGAAAATAGTCTGGCACCGCAGTCTGGCTTAGATCTACTGCCTGGAGAGTTGAAAGGCTGATGGTCACATCATAAATAAAATCTGTAACATGCCAACTTCTGATGGCTGGTTCCTGCTTACCTTTTCCTCTTCCTACTTGCTGCAGAACCTGACTTTTTTTTGTTCCTGTTGTAGCTTAAAGGTCGGACAAGAAAGTTGGGGGAAACTGATGGTCAGGGTCAGACCTGAAAGGATGATGTTTGGAGTGCATGAGTAGAAAGCAGGATGGATGGTAGAGCAAAATGAGAAAGGGATATTGAAGGAATCAAAAACAAAAATGTAGAATGCAGTTCTGTAAGCTCTTGACCTCTTGTACTTGGCATACTAGTTTTCAGTCCTAGGCATCCTGGTATTTGGATATTGATCAGTTGGAGACAAGATCTGAGAAAGGCAACTAGAATGACTAGGGAGCTGGAAGGATTGCTTTATAAGGAAACATTTAACCTAATTACACAAACACAGGAGTTTTGTTTAAGTGTCTGAGGAAGCCCGTAAATGCTGGAATGTGACTGAAGAAGAGGAGAATTTACGGTGGCCCAGAACTAGGAATAATTGGATGGAATGAGGGGAAGAAAATTAACTTTAGACTGAATGTGAGGAAAAGCTGGCTGGCCTAGAGGAGTGTGGACTCGCAGAACGGTTTACCTAGGGAAGCAGTGGAAGTGTGAAGTATTAATRTTTGGCAAAGATTTAAAAAGGAAAAGACCATAGGCAGAGTTCCCTTGTGGTGAGATCATGCTGTGGGTTTTGCCTAGAAAGATGAATGCAAAATAGGTGTTTTTGCAGCCCAGTCTGTCCCTACATGCGGGATATCGTCCTGATGTTGTGAATAATCCCATGACACTCTCTTGGGCTCTTCTCTGTACCTGTTGGTGGTTGCAGAATAATTCTCCTAACATATTGTTGCTGCTGGGGGCAGGGAGATGATGCATGGTGCTTGTCCCTGGAGAGCTGCAGTAGGAGATAGTTGGGCAGTGCTGTGGGGGAGAAGGGGAGGTGGGGAGGCAGAGGGGGAATGAATGTACAGTAAAACCAGACAACATTTCTGGGTGTTTATCAAAACACACTAAGGTTCCACTCCTAGGCAATGAAACAAGGACGAAATAGTAATCATGGTGCCAGATTTTTTCTGGGGATTAATAATGGGCCTGGGGAAGTTGATGGTCTGAGCAGCAGCCAAGGGACCCCAGCTGATTGCTAATCCTCAGGAAATGCCTTCTGCCTAAGTGGTGGTTGCTGGTTATTCCCTGAAAATGGAGGTGGAGAAAAATATAGACACATTGTTCTTTTCTGGTTGATATTCCCTGCTGATAAGACACACACATATCTTGTTCTTGCAGAAGTCAGAGAGGTAGGAGTGGCTGGCAAATGACTGATTCTTTTGTCTTATAATTAAATTAAGCTAATAAAGGTAATTCCACAATACCTTTTACATACCTTGTAATTTATTGGAGAAATAGGAGCAGGCAATTCCTGCTCTGGAAAGTCTGTAGTCTAAGTGGGATCAAACACATGCTTACAGCCTGCTGGCAGTAGGGAAGTAAGGAAGTGGGGCAATAAAGGAACAGGCGTACTTGAAGGAGAAAATTGGTCAGAGGACCCAGCAGGATAACTATCCAAACAAACGAGCAAGAGCCAGTTCAGGAGAGATTAGCACACAAAGATGTGATAGGCCTTATTTTGAATAGGAAAAGAAAACACTCCGAATGATACCTTGACTTAAGGCTGTACCAGTCTCTTTTACTGTCCTAAATATTCTGTGTTTTATCGCAAAGCCAGATTTGGCAGGGTAGTCCTTTCTGCTCACACTTGACAACGCTCAGGACTCAGCTAGCTGGAAGACCTACAGGGGTTGTACAGGGGTGTCAACAGTCAGGATCCTTTGCCTGGAAGGAAAATCCACACAGTACATTCCTGGTAGGGTGGCAGTTTGTCTAACTAATCAGTTCTTCTTTTGTCCCTGGATCAATAGTGTTTCACTGCTTCACAGATAATTTTCCTTTACATGTTGCTTTTTCATCTGAGAAAACATGTACAAGTCTTTTCTTTTTTCAGCCATTCATTGTAGCTATGTTTTAATACTTCTTCAAAGTAACCCTGCCTCTGCTCAGACTTGAATAAGCCAATGCATTACAGTTCTCTGTGCACCTTTTTGTTATAGGTAAACCCRAATGTGCTCAGTTCGATGGAGGAACAAAGGCGCAGGGAGGAAGAGGAGGAGCGCCAAATCCTTATAGCAGTGCAAAAAAGAGAGCAAGAACAGCTGCTAAAGGAGGAGAGAAAGAGAGAGATGGAAGAGAAGGTCAAAGCAGTGGAAGGTATGTGCAGCCAGTGTGAACCAGATGTAGGAGTCTTAAAGCCAAGCCTGAGATCTCGAATTAAGATCTGCCATTTGTGTTCTTCCCATGCCAGACATGCTAACGAGAATATCTTTTCTTGGACTTAGCTCAGATAAGTTGGCCTTGCTGTCCTGCATGTAGTTTCTTTTCCCTTGTCCGTCTTCCTCAGTGTTGGGTGGCTGTTCTATAGCGTGCACTTCAACTGTGCCTTCTTCCTCAAATCATACCTGTTTTCTCCCTTTCCATAGCTTTATCTTTCTACTGCTATTCATGTTGTTCCTCAGGTCCCATACCTCCTCTGTCTCCCCACTTGGGTTCTCATGGATTTCCCTGTGTGCAGGTTTAGTTGGCTTTGCTCGTGCTGAATAACATTTGGTCCTTTTAGCCTAATACATGATGAAAGGAGGATTCCCTTTGGGGAGAAAGGGAAGGGCACAGTACATGAGTAGCAAGAGCAGTATTTTCATATTGCTACCACCCTCATCAAATGGAGAACTAGGGATAAGGGGACCAGGCTAACTAGAATACAGGAAGGTGACAACTTCAGGTTTTGGTCTTGTATTTGTTGTTTTTAAATTGAACACTAAGTTAAGCTGTTGTGCAAGAAACCCTCATGGAGTTCATGCCAACCCCATAAACTTTCCAAGACAAAACTGTCTGCTACCAGATGTTTGGTAGCAGAACAGCTGTTATCTAAGAATAGTTTCTTTTACCTGCTTACCTTTCTAAACCTTAGAAAATCCAATTACTTGCTTGGCCTTCACATGTTTCTGTTTCTGGTTGCCAGTCCTGGCTAATCYAGTGCTTTAAACTCAGAATCATCCAGCCTCCAGATCTGCCACAGATATCTGTTTCACCTTGGCAAATTGCATATTCTCTGTGCTTTAGTTCTCCATATGTATAGACAAAATTAATCTTGAAGTTCCAGAAGAGCTGCAAAGTTAAATCTAGTATTCAGAGTTGCTCAGGTGTTACTTTGGTATCAGCCATATCCATTTCTGGGTAAATACAATCACTACGTCATCTGATGTAAATGCACCAGAGCCACTCAAAAAACTGGCACAGGATTGGAGTATTCTGTTTTAAGCCAATTTAGCATACGTTAGTGCTTTTCTTGGCAGAGATGCTTTTATTTTGGTTTGAACGGTTTATTTCAGTTTAAACTAAACTTCTTTCCAGTCAATTTAGGCTAAGTCAAGAGAAGTCTGCTTTTAACCTGGTGCAAAAGCTGTTTGGAAAGTTTATTTAACGGGCTGACTTGTTCAGTTAGATCACTACAGTATTTTTCATCCCTAGAAACAACAGCTATCCAGGTAAAACTTTGGCTTCTTAACCATCTTGCCTTATTGTCAAACACAGCCTCCATTAGCATTTACTTTGACAGTTCTCGTGATGGACAGAGAGTGATTTGAAAATGAGTCATTTGTTAGACTTGTTAAAACTGGACATCCGCCAACAGAGGTTTTAGGGTAACAAAGATTTTCTTGTATTTTGTTGTCTGTTTGGGGTTTAACATTAATTTTGTAAGGTATTCTGTAGACGGGGGATGCGAAACAGGGTGAAATCTTTGTGCTRTCTGATAAGACTTCATCAGCGCTTCACCTGCTTCTTAGTTTTGGACTGTATGTCTGTTTTTAGATCATGTTCCTCCTTTCGGTCTGGGATTTCACTTCCTCCCACTCCAATGCCCACCCCAGGTAGTGAGCCTCCTGCTGGGCCCATCTGTACTTTCCTGAATTTACGAGTTAAAGCAGCTTTCTAGATTTCTACCAGAACAGCAGGTTAGAATTTTCCAGTTCTCTTCCCWGATGCTGCTGTAACATTACCTCTCCCACATATGACTTTCTACCTGTTTGTGGTACTTTTTAGGTCATTGGTTAGTTTTTGAAAGCTGGTGGGTAGGGCACAACCTAGGCCAACATGACAGTGAGCTCTGCCAATTGTGATCTTAACATGATATATTAATTACTTGCAGTGGTAGAGGGACCTGCCATTAACCCTAACTGTGCTCCAGCCTGGTAACATAGTAGCACTTCCCAGTTCCTGTCAGTTTACCTGGTCAGATCCTCAGCAGGCATTGATGGCTTTCTGAAATCTACCTCATCGTACTTAGTTGCTGTTGCCATAAGATTTGCTTTTTGCCACCCAAATCATTGTTGCATGTTTTTCTCAGGTTCTTACATAGCCATCTATAAAAGTGTCATCTAAATGATGCTAATTCTACCAAAGAAGCATGCAATATTGAATTGTGCTTGGACTGACCCTAATAATCTCTGCTAACTGAAGTTTTATGTCGTACTTCTCGTCATTAAATGTTACAGTAGATGCTGACAGATGCTGTGAGCCAGCTTAAATGCGAGTCCTCTCCTGCCAACTTCAGTGCTACCGAGAGTGCTGTAAAGGGAAATTTGGACTTTCTTTTACCAGTCTTTGACATATCTGGCCATGGACCACTCTGGAAATACCCACCCTGTAGCTATTCCTAAATAATATCCATCATCTTGTCAGAGCATACTTTAGGAGGAAGGAGTTATTTGTGGAGTCAAACCATGATTTGCAGTGGTGTTACTGGTGGCCACGTCAGTGTATTATTGCAACATCACTGGCTCCTTCCCAGAATAAAAATCTATTCCTTTTGTGGCTGGGCACAAGGTGTGGCCATCAACTCCTCTGCAAAGAAGGAGTGTCTGTTTTTTTCAGTATCTACAGAAAAAGCTTGGAAGCCTTTAGAAGCAGAAAGCTTATGTGAGCTGTGACTCTCGTGTCTGAGTAAAGACTATAAAAGCATGCAGGTTGGGACATTTTGGAAATGCCCATTCCCAGATTTCTTGCCCTTCTCCACCCAGCCCCCACCCCACTTGCTTTTGACTGGCAGAGTGAGAGAGCATGTAAATAATCTTCCACCGATACTGGTGCCTCTTGAATCTTTGGCATTTTTCTGAGATGTAGCCTCTGTTAGAGGGTTACAGCTGAGTCTCCCCCATCTTTCTTTCATTCTGGGTGTTCCCCTGATGGGATCTGTTTTCTGAAGTGCAACTCTTATGACATCTCTCCTCTTGAGCTGTATTTCCACAAAATTCTACTTCAACAGAAAGTTGGTACAATTGCAGGTGGTTAGCAATTCAAATGAATTCAGATTTCCTATAAGAAAAAAGGAAATGAGGTTCATAAGAGCCCATAAACTTTGTATTATGAAGCAATCTGTTAGCCAGCTGTCTGGTTGCAAACTACAGGTTATATTGCTAGTGTTGCTTCTTCCTGTCTCTTGCCTCTTAAACTGGAGCTGTCCCAGTGGCCCTCTTGGGTGGCAACTTGCTCCCTCTGGCTGCTGGCCGTGAAGGCCTACCTGAACAATCTTTCCAAAGCTAACGATAGTGACAGCAGATATTAATGACCCCAGTTACTCATTGTCACTCATCTGGTAGAAGTACTTCACCCTTCCCTCCACACTGCTCCTCATCCACTTCAGTGCAAAGCCAGCTGCCTTGAGTTCACCTGGCTGAGGAGTGCTTATGCCCTTGTAACTGCACAGGAGTAGAGGCAAGCAGCTGAAGGGTGGTAACTTAACAAGCCAACTGTTTCCATAGTGCTGATCTGTGCCTTGAATGTCTCTCTTTGTACCACACCATGGGCAGGAATTTGTCTGGAAGCTGGCTAGGAACAGCTGTATCACAGTAATGCTCCAAAATTGCTGATGGTAAGGTCAAGGGAAAGTGAAGAGGCATGTTTATTGTGCACTGTATTCTCAGCTCCTGTTTCTTTGCTGTTGCTACTTTTGCCGGAAAAATTAGAGTGTTTCACTGGAGTTCTTGAGAGTTACAGAAGCTACCTTAGTTTTCCCTGCAAGATATTGCTGACAAGGAGTGTTGAACCACTTTCTCACCTGTCTCTCCTCCCGCTGCAGAACGGGCCCGGAGGAGGAAGCTTCGTGAAGAGCGGGCCTGGCTGCTGGCGCAGGGGAAAGAGCTTCCCCCAGAGCTTTCCCACTTGGATCCCAGTTCCCCTACTAGGGAGGACCGAAGGACCAAGGACCTGTGAGTATGCAGCTGGATATGCAGCACACCCATATCCTGAAGCCTATGCAGTGGGTAGGGGCAGAGAGGAGTATGGTTGCTCACATGAATGAGGTAGAAGAGAGGTTGGAAAGCACTGAGGAGCAGGCTGAGAAACATCAGGGTTTGGCTCACACTAGAGGAGTGTTTGTGGTAAGGCCTATTTGTTAACATCATTTGCACTCTGGATGGGGTGGAAGGGAAGATGAGGTAAGAGGGACGTGTCTTATATGTCCTAAGTCTGCGTATTCACTGTTGCACTTCTCATTACAGCTTTGAACTGGATGATGAGTTCACAGCCATGTACAAAGGTTAGTTTTCCTACCCCAGCTTTCTGCTTTGCATGAGTCTTTCAAAGTACGATGATCCCCTGGGCATCAGTGTGTAACAGTTCACCTTTCTTTTGTTACTGCCAGTTCTAGATGTGGTAAAGGCTCACAAGGACTCTTGGCCTTTCTTGGAGCCTGTTGATGAATCGTATGCTCCAAACTACTACCAGATCATTAAGGTAGGGGAAGTGGTCCAGCCAGCTTGACTGATGTTCTTTGTTGACTGGGATGCATCTGTTTGGGTAGTGTTTTGACATTTTGTGGACTGTGTTTCCCTCACAGTCAAACTGTACGACTCCAGTAGTCCATTCTGGCCTTACAAGTCTAGGAAATGCAAGGCGAGAGGCTGCATCTCATGAGAACAGCCTCTGCTCCCTATCCATCTCTGTGAGGAAGCCAGTAATATATGCAACTTTGTGAGCCCCTCTGCTCTTGCTGTAACTGAAAAGAGGTTTTATTGTGTTTCAGGCCCCCATGGACATATCCAGCATGGAGAAGAAGTTGAATGGAGGTCAGTACTGCACCAAGGAGGAATTTGTGGGCGATATGAAGACCATGTTCAGGAACTGTCTAAAGTACAACGGTGAAGGCAGTGGTAAGAGTGCTAAGATGATAAATTCATCTGTTTGGCAGTGCTGACTCAAAACGAGCACTGAACTCTCCCTACTCACCAGTACTTGACTGGTGCTTATTCTCTTTCAGAGCATTTGCAGGAGGCAGGAGTAGAGAGTAGGAGCTCTTTACTTAATAAGACCTGGGGTTTCAGCCAGGTTTTTAGTACAGTTGTCATGTCGAACTGGGGCCTGGCATGTTAAGGGACCCCCATGGTGGTAGGTGATGAAGGCAGAAGGTGCAAAGAGAGGGAAGTCTGTTTCTTTGTGAGCTCTTTCCTTTGTGTGCTTTCATGTGTCTGTGTGCTCCTTTGTCTCATAATATCTGAGTAACAGACTTTGTGGAGCATAGGAGGCTGGTTAGCCCCCAATTTTTTTGAATACCACAAAAAAAGTGAGGAATGCACCAGGCATGTAGCCATTTGGATGGAAAATGTGGGGTTTAGATTCCTTGACTATTGGATGAACAGCATGAGTTTGCTAATGGGAAAACCCGATTTAATTGCTATGCCAATTAAAATTCTGCGTGTTGCTTAGGTAAGAAATCAATTCCCAGATGGTGGGTCATCATTACAGGCTGTGTCTCACCAGCACCACCCTGAAAGGGAAGGTAGTTAGAGCTACCCGGCTTGTCAGTGTAGGCCCCAAGCAAAGCATTCCAGCACTGCCACAGGGAGAGTTCTGTTTTCTGAGGATCTTCTGGGTTTGTTCAGTGGAAACAACTGTAAAGTCATTTGTTCCAAGGCCATTAACACCTCTCACATGTCTTTTCCTTCCTATCCACTTCAATGAAAAGTATGAGCCTCTCTGAGCAGAACAATCCTGTGGAAATACACTAGTATTTGTACTAGCTTTTGTGTCAGGGTCAGCAAGTGCTTTAGAAACTGTACAGAGAGAAATCTCTTTGTTGATTTTTCCATTTTGTAGCATGCAGCGGAGATTTGAACCAGTCCAAGAAAAGCCTTTGACTGTAATCAGATAGCATTGCTGGAAATTAACATTTCTTCTCTCGGCTTTCTGCTGGCTAACTGTGCAGGTCATGCATCTCTGCAAACAGAGGTGGTGTTTGTCATTGTGTAAATCTTGGCACTACTCTGGAACACTAGGTTAATGCTGACTGTGCAAATCAGGCCACTAATGCTATTTTGTCATGCCTTTGTGCCTCTCCTCCAGTGGGGTTACTGAACAGATCTGATGCTGTGTTGCTTATTAAATTTAAGAACATAAACAAAAGTGGGTTAGTTACAAACAAAAGTCTTCCTCAAAGAAATTTGTAGGAGCGGAAGATGTTTTATCTGAATGTGGAACATTAGAAATGAGGAAAGTCTGATGTTGTATAATTGTTCCTCTCTGTAAGGCTCTGTCCCTGATGTTGCTGGGGGTTTTTTGACTACAGAATATACCAAGATGGCCTACAACTTGGAGAGATGTTTCCACCGAGCAATGATGAAGCACTTCCCTGGGGAAGATGGAGACACAGATGAGGAGTTTTGGATCAGAGAGGATGGGAGGCGGGAGAAGAGGAGCCGGAGGACTGGCCGCTCCAGCACTGGCAGTGTTTGGACTCGGTCGCGAGAGTCAGAGGGACCAGGCAAGAGGCAGCAACGCCTGGAAAATGGAGGGAAACCCCCACCATATCGAGCTACTTCCAGGGCTCCTGCTTCCTCCTCCTCTTCCTCCTCCTCCTCCTCCTCCTTCTCCTCCTCCTCTGCAGAGGATCCAAGTGGCAACCCAATGCAGCCTGCTCGGGAAGTGGGCCCTTCCAATGGACGAGGTTTCCCTCGCCCGCTGCAGTACGGCAGCATGCCCAGCCCTGTGCCACATCCCAGCCAGATGGTAAGGAGTGGTTTCTGCTGTTTTGCACCGATCAGGTGCATGGAGGGAGGTAAAAGAGAATAAAACTGTCTTCTGTAGAATCCCCCACTGTGTGGCAAGAGTCTTTCCCAAGAGATTAAGAGTCAAAACTATGGTTTTTAGAACTTAAGCTTTTCAGCCCTAAGATTTAAACTGATTCAGCTCACTCTTCCCAGGTCTCCATGTAGCTTTCTGGGGGAAAAGAGGATTGAAAAGAATACAGTCCATCTTAAGAGTAGCCAGGGCTGGAAAAGTAGCTACTTTTGTAGTGGGAGGCTGTTCCAGATTGATACCTCACTAGTTAGGAAGAGTCTGCTAACTTTTTGCGTGGCCAGCATGCACCCATGCATGCCTGAGCCAGCACTGTCCCCCACCTCTTTTCTCTCCTTGGTGAGTTACCCCATTATGCCTGTAAAGCAGTCACATTCCCTCTTTTAACCTCCGTTTTATGATGCTGAACAAGCCAGTCTTCTTTTGTCTCAATTGTTTACAGCTGCCTGGTAACTTTGTGCCATCTGTGTGCTACTGCACTTCGTGTTTTGAGTATTTATAAAAGCAGTAAACAAAACTAAACGCAAGGCCACCCTGGACTGCTGTAGTGACCTCTGTTTAGCCTGACATTTCTTCTCTGAGTGCCACCTGTTCTGCCTGCCCTACGGACTGTTCCTCACCCATCCTTTACTGTCCTTTCCATTTAACCAGTGACGTCTGGTGTCAGTGACGTGTGGCATGCTGTATCAGCTGCTCCTCAGAGATCCAGGCTACTCCCTTTTTTTAGGTGGAAGTCAAACAAAATTACTGGAGCGACTCTTGTGATGCAAATAGTGGGAGCCAGCAGGAGAGGTGGAGCCAACAAGTATTTTGAAAGAAATCCAGCGTGTTCCCCCCTCACTCTGCTCATTTCCTGATGAACTCATACTCTTGAGATCTGCTCCTCTCCTTGGAGCTAACCACTGTCCTCTCCAATCTTCTTGCTTGTTTCCAACTAGATAGGTGAGAGGTGAATATATCGAGGCCTAAGCGCAGGGACAAGTGGCTGGGATGTGAATGAGGGTGACTCTTTGGTAGGGAGCTGTGCTGTCTTGTAGGAAAGCCCCTTGGTCTATAACCCGATGGGATCTCCAAAAAGCCTGTCCGCTTTTCTGTGAGGTTCTTTCAGTCCTAGTTTCCCCTTACGTATAGCCGCTCTGTTGCTTTGCTGCATCTCACAAGTGGTTTTATTTCTCCTCACACCACCCCCAGAGACCAGCCGTGCCAGGGACGTTTGGCCCTCTGCGCGGATCAGATCCAACTAAATTGTATGGCTCACCGCGAGTCCCAGAACCCCATCCTGGAGATCCGGTTCAGCAGCACCAGCACTTTGCCATGCAGGTAAAAGCCTTCAGAAATGCCGTGGTCTGTTTTCATAAGAGGCCACACCAGTGGCATCACTTCTCCTGGGAGCAGTTGGCACCCATCAGTCCTTTCCTGTTTCTTCCTGTGACTCTTGCGGTGTGACAGCTCTCATTAAAACCCACCCCTTCTCTCTCTATCTCTCCCCCCAGCCAGCCGTGGGACTGAACGAACACCGAGGACATAGGTTGGCTACCTCTGAGAAGCAGGTGTGTGCAGGACCGACGCACGTCGCTGGCCTCGGCCCCCGGCCCGGAGCCCTGCAGCTTGGGCGGATGAGCGGCCCCCCTCCCGAAGCCGTGTACCCGCCRGCACAGTTCCAGCAGGGATTTCTTCCTCCGAGGCACAACGGGCCTCCCATGCAGCCACCAGAGAGCCCGGAGGTCCCCCCGGGCCACATGTACAGGCCCTACAAGTACCTGAACCGTGCACACCCGGCGCTGTGGAACGGCAGCCACGGCGCTGCCGGCCAGGGCACCCTGGGGCCCGAGGAGAAACCCGCCCTGGGACCAGGGCCCTCTCTCCAGCCTCGCGCCCTGAGTCACATGATGGACCCCCGGGCCATAAGGCCACCTCTGCCTCCTAGCCAGTGGTCTGAGCAATCAAATTTCCTACCTCATGGGGTTCCTCCCTCAGGATATATCAGACCACCTGGGAAAGCCGCTGGCCAGCGGATGCCACAGCCGCCAGCCTCTCTGTTTGGGGGGCCACCTCAGGTTCAAAGAGGGTGCCAGGGCGGGGACTCCATGATGGACAGTCCGGAGATGATTGCTATGCAGCAGTTGTCATCCCGCGTGTGCCCACCGGGTGTGCCTTACCACCCTCGCCAGCCACCCCCCCCACACCTCCCTGGGCCCTTTCCGCAGCTGGCTCACGTGGCATCCGCCAGCATGCAGCCCCCAAAACCCATCATGGGGAATGGGAACTCGCAGGAGCAGACCGGTCAGACCATGGAGCTGGAGAGCAACCAAGGTAACTCCTCTCATGCTGAGCTCATCTGCCAGGGCAGGCAGCCCCTGCCTGTAGCTTTGCGCTTTCCCTGCCCATGTGCATTACCCGCTTCGCCGTCGTTTGCTCTCACACATCTGCTACTTGCCCTCCTACATGGCACCGTGTTTTCCCATGCTCTGGTGGACCCTCTGCCCACTGATTGCCTCTTGCCAGAGAGAGGCGTTGGCTGAAAGCCATCAAGAGGCTTCTCTTCTTGTCCTGCTGCTGCCAGGATTTGTTCAGGATCTGAACAGCAAGTGCAGCTCATGCTATTCTGTGCATGTTCTTTGTGCGTACAGCAGCACCCCACAAACAGCCACACGTGTGCCTTGGGGAGTGAGGAGCTATGCTGTAGGGCTGGGAGCTGCACCCAGCATGTGTTGCGTGCCACTGAGGAGGAGGAGGGAGCACCTCCAGACCAGCTTTGCTGGGGAAAACATTCCTGCTCTTGGCCTCCAATCTCTTAGGGTCCCAAACTTAGTGGTGTTGCAGATGCGCAAAAGCTTTCTCTGCAAACGTGGCTTTATTTGGACTTGCACCACTAGAGAAGTGAAATATATGCCCTGACTTTCAGACTTACCCTGAGTCCATTTTAAATACTGGATGAGACTGAGCAACAAAACAAGTTTTATTCTAGAAAAGAGTTAAACTCTTGATTAAATAATTGTGGAGACATAGTTCTTAGGCATGTCTGGGGTTTTTTTGTTTTGGGTTGGTTTTTTTTTAATCTGAATTGGAATATATTTTATGCTTCAGCCATTGCTTAGGATTTTTCTAAGACTTTTTTGTTTGGCTGCCAGGGCACCAACAGTAGCATGCCAAAGGTCTCTTCTGTCTCAGTTATACCTGGCAGTTATCAGTGTGCCACTGGGGGCAAATGCAAAGCATAGTCTGTAATACTTCTAGGGCTCAGCTGGAGTTAATATAAAAATTGAATCTGCGAAGAGTTAGGTAGGAAAGAAGACATGTGAATAAATGGTTTAAATACAGTTCTTTTGGTATATGTCAGTATGGCTTCTCCTCTGAAATGCACACGTGCCTCATGAGCTTAACATCTCAAAATCTTCATGAAAGAGGAGTGCCAGAAAACCACTGAACAGCCATGTCAGTTTAGATGGGATGGCAGTGTGTCATATGTGCCACCAGAAGTTTCTTTCTAGCTGAATTTCACTCATTCTAGCTGGTAAACTAGAGATCAAAAAAAACTTAAAAATAAAACAAACCTAGACTAGAGATCAAAAAACCCCAGAGATTTAAAAAAAAAAAAAAAAAAGTATTTTTTCATTAATTCTAGCTGGTAAACTTGAGATCAAAAACCTTGTATCTTTTATCAGTCCCTTGTGTGTCATGCACTAAGAGGAAAGTCTTTCCTTGTGGGGCATTGCTTAAAACTCATTATCATTTAACTGTGCTAGATATAAAACAGAGACTGGGGGAGGACTTTGAGTGATTACAGGGCAGAGTAGCTGCATCTCCAAATCACAGTGGTCGAAATATGGCAGTGATGGGCTTTGCAGTATCTTGATATGTGGTAGTGCTTTTGCCCAAGCTGTGGGTAGGCAGGGTTTGTGGACCAGAAGGGGCAACACAGCCTGAAATCGAGCTGTCGTTACCTCCGCTTCTTACCTCACTCTTATGTGGATCCTGTGGTCTCTCCCCACTCTGCCTCTCCATTAGGCAGTCTCTGCACACCCATGTGTCAGACCAAACCCACATGTGCAATGCTGGTCTGGTGCAGGTGTGATTTACTGGTGTTTGCAAACCATTGTGGCTCTGTATCTTAAGGCAATCCTATGGATTCAGTCCACACATGTCATCTTTCCAAGAGAGCTGCAACCTTATGAGCAATTTTTAAAGAGTTGTTTTAAAAGAACAAGCTATTAAAGGTTGCCTGACTTTGCAAAAACACAATTCAGAATCCTTAAAGAACTCTGAAAGAAAGATTTTATGTCGGAAGTGGGAGGGAGGCCATAACCCCACAGAATCTGCCTAGCAGTTGTGTAGTGCCATGCCCTGATAGCCCCATAGAGAAGTTTGAGTAGAAGATGGGTTATCAGAGACTTTGTAGTACTTACCTGGTCCTTGGTGAAAATGCCTTCATGATTTTAGAAAGTCACTCTCTTTCTTTTCCATTTTTACACAGTTAAAGTGGGATGCTTTCTCTATCCGAACATTAGGGATTTGTCAGACAGTGCTGCCCAGCAAATTTTTGCTGGGATCAGAAGCAAAGAGGATGTTAAGAGACCCAGAATGACAGAGGCTGCTGTCCTTCCTACCAAAAGTAGATATTGTGAGATTATTTTGGTAAATCTGGTTAAATTGACAGGAATTATTCTTTGGCAAATTGGCTTTGGGTGAGCATGAGTAAGCACATGTATGTTGGGCAGAGAGGGCTGATTTCCAAAATTAGACCCAGGGGCAACGTTTTCCCTCTGTCTTTCCAGTGGAGCCGCCCACCGGCATGGACGAGAAGGCTCAGTGCATCGGCATTCCCGACGGGGCCTACGCTAAATTCCTACCTCATCCCAAAGCCCCACTGCCCATGGAGTGCACCCGGCGCACCTTGCCCCCAGATGGGGAAGGAGACGGCTCTGGAGTGAAAAACGACCTGAAGGCAGCACAGAGCAAGAGTGCATGGCTAGTGGAGAGCACCTACGCCAGCCCAGGCACCCAGGGCTGCGTGAAGGACCTTGTGCCCACCTCTGAGAGAGGAGGGCCCATGCCCGAGAACGGGGCTGTGGGCGAAGGGCTCTCAGGCAGCACAGAAGGGAAGGGGATAGCTGCAAACCTGCTGGAGAAGCCTCTCTGTGGTGGGGGGAAGGCTTTGCCCGATGCATCCGTGCCTTGCATGGGTCAGAGCACCGGCCTCCCCAGCATGGACACAGGCTCCATGGGGGCCGCCCCAAACCAGTTCCACCCTCTCTACATGCCCGGTTTGGAATACCCAAATTCAGCCGCGCGTTACCACGTCAATCCAGGCCTGCAAGGGTTTAGCCCTGTGATGGGTGGGAAGCCACCGCCAGTGTCTCATCCGCAGCATTTTCCATCACGGGGCTTCCAGCCAAGCAACACCCATCCTGGCGTCTTCCCCCGGTACCGCCCTCCCCAGGGCATGCCGTACCCCTATCAGCCCCAGCCTCAACCTTCCTACCACCACTACCAGCGACCGCCATACTACGCCTGTCCACAAGGCTACTCGGACTGGCAGAGGCCTCTCCATCCCCAGGCCAGTCCCAGTGGGCACCTGCCCACTCACCCGCCCCTGGCCAGACCTCCTTTCTCCGACCGGGGGAACATGAGCAGCTTGCAGGGCTGTGAGGCACTGAGCGTTGCCCTGGCTTCTCCAAACCGCATGGACGTAGCGAGTGCCAAAGAGGTTTCTCCGAGTGACGGGCAGGATCTGGGGCCTAAAGATGAGAAGTCCGAAGAATCCCAGGAAAGGCCAGAGAGTCCCAAAGAGTTCCTTGATTTGGACAACCACAATGCGGCCACGAAGAGGCAAAGCTCGGTGGCAGCAGGAGAGTTCCTCTACGGAGCTCCCCCACCACCCCTGGGTTCGGGAATGGGATTTGGCCCATCGGCTTTCCCTCCCCATGGGGTAATGCTACAGACTGGCCCTCCATATGCATCCCGGCATCCCGCCAGTCATTTCCAGCCCCGGACATATGGATCACCCGTGAATGCTCACCTGTCCCATCACCCAGTGCCTGGACAGGCCAATGGCCTCTCTCAGGAGGGACCCCTGTACCGCTGCCGAGAGGAGAACATAGGCCATTTTCAGGCCTTGCTGATGGAGCAGAGAGGCAGTGGAGGTGGCATGGGGGGGCCACCCCAGGACTTGTATAGATCATCGGGGTAAGATTGTGTTTTCGGCAAGAAGGTGAGGTGGGAGGAGGGTGACACCAGGGTGACAAGAAGTGTTGGATATCCTTGAAAAGCCCTGACTTGAAACTGGAGGAGCTGGCAGGTGCTATTGAAAGGCTAACAGATTACTCATAGGCCCTTGGAGTAAGAGGACTCTCTTAAACCTTTCTACAAGCTGAAAAGAGTCTCATTGCAGCTTTTTAAAACAAGCAACATTAGCAATTGTGGAGACCTGTTAGCCTGTTCAGTCCATCCCTGTACCGCAGTTTTGTTTTATCTGACAGTATTTTCTTAATGCGTTGTCCAGTGTTGCACATCTCCTAAGCAAATGGGCTCTTGCTGTTTTGCAAGAATTTCATTGCATCTTTTTCAAAATGGAGCAGAATAGCTAACTCAAGTGGAAGTTAGCTTCCTGTTATCAATACCAATCACTTTAATGTCACCTCCTTTTTCCCCTCCTCTTCCTTTGTTCTTCCTCTCTGTTTCAAATTTCCCCCAAAGAAAATTAATTCTCTCAAAGAAAATTAGTTCTCGCTGAGATTTTGCATAACACGTTTTATTCCCAAGTGGAAAATTCTGCTATTCCAAAAATTCCATGTTCAGATTATATAAATATGCTGCTACTGTTACTGTTTTGTCATAGTTCCCACTATGTGACTTGAACRGTAAACTGTTACCTTGTAAGGCAGGTGTGGAGAAAAAGGAAATAAAGGAATTCCCTTCTTCCAGTATTCAGGAGACTTGGCTTACAACTAAGTCATCTGTTGGAGGAGATGGGGATGGATTTAAAGTTTGTGTTTTGGGGTAAAGCCAGAAAGAAGAGTATGCATGTGAAATGTGTGCTTGTATGTAAATGATTTGCATTCGGCCAAGTAGGTGGGATTTATTCTTGATGTTTGTGTGCTAAAATTCTCTCTCCATTCAACCTGGCTCCAGAATGCAAATGCATCAGGCTCAAGTTCCCTTCCCGAAGATGCCTACAGCAACCATGTCCCGGGAAGAGTTGACGCCACAAAAACCATCAGCGTTGTCTCTGGATCAAGTAAGGACCACCAAAGAGAACAGGGTTCAGATGCCAACCTTTTCTCTCTCCATCGTTTAAAGGAGTGAAGTATTTGCTAAGAGTGGAAAGCACTGGAGAAAGCTGGGAAGTGAACTCACTGTTATGCAGAGGAATTGGGGATGTCTCTGTTGTCGTAGCTGACTATAAACCATAGCCTGAGCTAACAAATATTGCTATGTGTTGCTGTGTAGTTGTATGAAATCATGAGACTATTTCTTTGTAAAACTGCCCCAACACTTGTTCTTCCTCTTCCAGAGCTAGTCCAAGGAAGGAAGACCCTCAAGAAGACGAAAGCCACACGTGATTTGGACAGGGGGGAGGAGGGGCAAGCCTTCCTCCCACCCTCCCCTCACCCAAGCAGCACGGAGCTTCCTGGGGCTGTGGAACATGGTGCCACAATGGCTTTTGCATTGGAAACCCAGAGCGGGGCCGGGCCCCCAGCTGGCCGAGCAGCTGGCTCACCACCGCGGGGGAAGCATCCCAAACTGGTGGCTTTCCATGCCTGGAGACTGCATCTCATTCAGGGTTTGAGGGATATTTTGAGTGGGGAGGGCGGGGGTGGGGGATTGAAACTTTCATTGACTGCTAAACTCAGGTATATTTTTCAGGGTGGAAGAGGACGATGATGGAATTTTACTTGTAGTATTAACGTGTGTGTTTTGGAGCTGGATCCAGTTTACAGAATTTAACCTGTTGCCTTTTTAAATAAATTTCTGTTGTTGGTGAATGTATTGTACATAATGGGGGAGGGGGTGGGCCCAGCTTGTAGTGGGCTTAGCACTGGAGGAATCCTTAACTGTTTACAATCATGTCACACTGAAATCTTTCAGGATAGGGGGGAGTGGGGAGAGATGAGGGAATGTGTGATGACGACTTGCTGTCCTTCCTGTCCTCTGCAACTGAGACATAACATAGTTGTTTGACTGAGTAGCAGGAATTGCTCAGGAGCATAGTGTGTCCTTCTCTTTCTCTTCTCTTCTTCCTCCTTTCCCCCTCACCCCCACATCTGCCCCCTGGATCCAGGGCCTGAGTGCACTTCCAGCTCCTGTCATCATGGGGGAACAAGGAAACCAGGACCAGGAATTGAAACCAGGACAGGACACTCATGGCATTGTCCCTTCTGCTAGTGCAGTACCCCTCTCCCTGCCTTTCTGATAGCAGTAATTTATGCTCTAGAAACTGGAAAATGGTATAATTGGTCATCTTAGACTTCTTTAGGTGAAACTAGGACAGCTAGGGTGTGGAGCAGCACCTGTCCATAGTAGAACAAATATTGTGCAAATCTGTAATCCCTTGCTGCCTTAGGAAGGGGAGCTGAGTCCCCATTTTTTCTTTCACTGTCCCTTGGCTACATTTCCTTCTTAGCAACAGCAGAGCAGAAGGTACCCCGGGATTCCCAACAACTCTAGTTTGCATGTGGAACAGGAACATGAAGCTGCTTGGGGGGAATGATTTGTTTGCTGCAGTGCAAGCCATCTGTTGGCCTGTGGTGTTGGCCTTGGTGTTTGCAAGTCATGGGTGAATCAGAACGCATTGCTTTGAGACCAAACGGAGAGGTGCAATGGCTCGGCATGTGCAGCGAGGAGAGGGCTGCGTCCCTGAGTTGAGTGCACAAGGCTGTGGGTTCACTGAATGCATTTATTATTATTGATACCGTGGCAGCAAGTACTACAGTGCTAGTGGCAGCTTCCTTCATAGGCTATACCCAGTCTGAAGGGACTTTCCTCACCAGCCATACTGCAACTGGGGAGCCTGAACTCGCATTCTTAGCCAGAAACTGAAGTTCAAACATAACTTTGACCAATGGGTTCAGTAGAAATCTCATCTGCAGATATTTATCCACATCTTAAAGCTAACAAGCAAACACAGCTGAATATTCTTGGGGACAGAGTTGGGGTAAAACAAGGTGGASATGCTCCACTGCAAGACTGGGCAGCAAGATCTGTCAGGGCCACAGCCCCAGTGTCAGCTGCAGGTTGGACTACAGGGACAGCGGTACAGGAAAATAAGGATGCGCTAATGTGCCAGCCAAATTGTGCTCCCATTGGCACAAGTGGCAGCAGAGATGAAGACAGAGCAGCATGCCACGTAGTCTATGCTGCCAACTAGAGGAAGGTCTTCATCTCTGGGTTTCGGGAGAATTTTTCTGGCTGCTTTGTTGTCTTCACTGGTGCCTTCACCTGTACTAGCTGGATTTGTGCTAGTGTGCGCTACTGCAACACCTTTGTCCTGCTGCATAAATGTACCATGTGTAGGCATAGCTGAACAAACTGTGCGTAGCATCTGACTGGGCCATTACTCCTTCTGTCATAAGCTTTTGGAAATGCAAAAAGCCTAAAAGATGAGGAATATTCTTTCTTGAAATAGTCAGGATGAGGAAGGGCTATCATGTCAGTGCCAGTCCTACCAATGTGTCTTACTGCTCCATTACTACAGTACTTTTGCCTCTGATGAGCTGGGTAGGGCCAAAGTATTTTCCAAGCCTAACAGGAATTAAACAACTTATTGCTATTCCCACAAGCGTTTATCAGTTCAGTTCTCCTTACACCCTGCTGCAGCCAGCCTGTGAACTATAGCTGTTCTGTTTAGTCCAGGGAGTGCCTGGTTTAGCTGGTTCCTCCCCAAAGGAAGACTTGAGTATAATGTGAATTGCTTAAAATACCCAGTTATAGATGCCATTAAATTGCTAAAGGGAGATTTTTCGATGTTTTTTCATTTGTGTTTATCAAGCAGGGAGCAGCTGTCACTAGTGGATTGGTGTAGACTGGAATGCATAGTCTGGAAGGTTGTCCTTGGAATGAGAGGCAAGCAACTGCTCTCCGTAGCCAAGAACAAGGCTGTGGCTTGTTTGGACTCATCCCAGGTCTGAGGGTCTTCTGCTGGCGCAATGGCTGGTGGTGGGTTTACAGAAGTACCCCAGCCACCAGGAAATGTAGATCTGAGTATAGTTTTTAGTGCCATTCACTGAGTGGAGGTACTGAAACAGTAATAGGTATTTATTAAAAGCTGTGCAAATATATTTGCTGTTCAGGATAACAAACCTCGGACAAAAGAGAAAACAGTTGCTTCTTTTTTTAAAGCACATTTAAAAATGGAGGAAATGTAAAATATAACCTGTAGCAAAGTATTCGAAATTCTGGAAACGTGAATGTAGATTCTGCAAATGACCCCTGCCATACTTCAGCCTGTGTCTTCTCTATCACAGAGTTACCCAAATATTTGTAGTGCCTTTCAGCTTATTGTGAACTTTGTGGAACAGGAGGTTTTAGAAGCTAAACAAAACAAGCTGAAGCACTCTGGGTCTTCATCTGGAACTGGCACTTGGTTCTAGTGGTCATGGTATCTGGATGAGTATCAACCCCAGATCAAAACAGAGGAGAAGTAAGGAAGGCAAGAATTGCTTGTGGTCTGTCAAGAGAGGGTAGTGTAGTGTCAGATAGTGATAGATATCCTAAGGATCCTGTATGGTGTAATCCATCGACAAAATGGAAATCTGGGAGAAGGTTTTGACATGTAGATGGTAGATGAAACACAGAGTAGTGAAGCTGACTCCTGGGAGGATTTCTGGATAGATGGCTTTTGATGTAGAATTTGTTGAATTCTCATTACAGTGACTAACAAGCTGCTATTGTGAGGACACATGGTTTCTATTAAAAAAGTACTAATATAGTGTAGGGGGAACTATGACTGGGCTGTAGGGATAGAACTTGCTAAGATTAGAGAGCTGCTTGTGGAATCTTAGCTCTGAGTTTCCAGACTTTCAAATGTTTTGTTCATAAATGTTTGAGGTTTTTTTCCCCCAAAAAAATCAAGAGCTCCATCTCACGAGGTACAATCTAAACAAATCATAGAAATTCCTGCCCCTCACAGTGAGAGGTCACAGTGGCTGGGAGTGAGTTGCTAAAATGGAGGACCAACAGAAATGTACAGAGAGAAGCAGAAAACCTGAATTTTACAGCTCATGGATTTCCAACCCCTGCTGTGTAGGACTGATTTGTAGATATTGTGACAGAGACAGGTTTAAGGAGAGATTTAGAAGAGAGTAAGATGGCAGCTCTGTATGTACAGAGTGGTGCTTTTCCCAYGGGTTGGTATACAGTGCAGGAGAAACATAGCTGCATTTTAAAATATCCTGGATTTTGACTGTCAAGACTGACACTATCTTAAGTAATATTTTAACACAGTACAGAGAAATTCTGGACTCTGTGATTGGAACCCCTCTTTATCATCCCCCAGCATTGCTGTAATATAGTATATAACCAGTTGGTCCTTCTTCAGAAAGCATATTGAACTAGTGACTTGGGAACATTTCTTGTAGCTATTACTTTTCCCTATATGCAGGATGTGTTTTGCTATAATTACAGATTTCTTGTTGAACAGGACTATATAATATGTTGAACAAATAAGATTCTGTCCATGCTTAAGCATGCTAAAAGTTTCTTATGTTCTCAGAAAAGCTTTGTGCGCTACTCTAGCTTTTTAGCTGCTTGCTCTCCCTACTGCCTCCTCCTTTGCAAGCAGTGTATAGTGTGTTTACAAGCTCCCTAGATGCTGGAATGCCATTATAAATGCCATTGTATCAACTTCCCATGGGACTCTGGTAGCTTTGGACATCATAAGCAATATAGGCCCTGGCAATTCAACCAAGTATTTTAAGACCAGTAACTGAGGCTTCACAGTGATTTTTAGCTGTGTCCAGCAGAAGTCTGGAGTTTATAAATTCCATGGTGTTAGCCACCAAACCACTCAGTAGCAATCTAAGACACCAGTCTACAATGAAGAGGACAAAAGAGGAAAGTAAATTTGAAGTTTCAAGGCCCAACTGTTTGATTTGTGACTTTAAAGTTTATGAAGACACTTTTCTTGGAACAGCTTCTAATTCTTTCTGATCTGCCAAATGACTTTCCCATGCAGACTTTCTGAAACAAATTTGTGGTGTGTATTTTTGTAAGTGTGGTTTCTCGGGGTCTTGGAGAACTATCAGCTTCTCAATGTCTTATCTGAAAGCTAGTCACAGAGGCTGTCTCCCATTATGCTGACTGAGACAGTTTTCCTGAAGTTTCTCTCTCTTTTTACACCCCAACACTTCTCCATTTAAAATGAAAGTATAATTAGACAACCTTCATTTTCCTCCTCTACTCATCTCAGTCAGTCTTCTGCACATCTCTATGATCAGCCAGGGTTATTGCTTTGCTCTTGTCAGCTTTGTTCTGCTTTTGTTTTCTGAGGAGACACCTTGGTGCTGTGATATGCATTGTGGAGTTTTGGAGAAGGTGCTCAACTAAGTGACTAGGAACCGCTGTCCCAAGGGGTAGCTTGGAGAAAACAAGCAGGAGAATCCGTAATGGTATAGTTGCCACTGGTTCCTCTCATTGCATAGCAACCATGCAACTGGGTCTGTTTTTAATAAGAGCTACCCATTAAAAAGTTTTTACTGCAGTGCATTGGTGGTAGAGAAGGTGCTCTTGCAGAATTCCTGTTTTGCTTTAAGTCTGGTGCTAGTGGTTGAACAGCAAGTGTGTGAGTGCTGTATCCTTTCTGTAAGGCCAAGATTGAGATAGCAGGCTATGAAAGTAGTGTTGCAGCTGCAGATCATGTGACAAGCTTTAAGAGCGTGTGCTTATTGTAGCTGAGAAAGCATCTCAAACGTTGACCTTCCAGCCTTTCCCCATCTGTACCTGTTTAACATACAGATGGGGGTAAAGCACATTCTGGCTTGGCAGGACCCCTGCCGCCCATGCGGAAGGAAAACGCTTTTAACCAGCACATAATGAACTAAGCRTTCTGGTTTTCACTCACCACTGCCCACCTCCCTCTCCAGCCCACTGCTCTGAAAAAGAGCTGGGAGGGGGGATCCATTTCCAGCTGTCTCTGAATAGGAGCTATTGGATGACAAGAGCAAGGCTCAGTCCACCCCTAGAGCAAGGAAAGTCATGACAGGGTGTCTGTATTTGAAACTGCAAAATAACATCCAAGTATATCTTAAAAGCTCAGGTGTAACAAGCTGTGTGATGCTGAAACCCTTTTGACAGTGATCTGTCCTGGCTCTGCTGTTCTCAACCTGCAGTATTTTAGAAACCATGGAGTGTTTTGTAGCTAACACTGCTGGCCTTGTGTCAGCTTAGGGTTTTTTTTCTCCTTATTCTGCAACGGTGGCCTAGATTTCTTTTGGCAAAGGTCTTCCTGTTTTTGAAACATGGATGTCAAAGAGAAAAGGACAGTGCATCCAGGAGAGAGCAAGAGCTAAATTCATCATTGAAAGAGGGGATGAAGGATTAATTGAGGCTGAGGGGCTGATTAATTGGGATTGTCACCAGCTCTAGCAAGTCCCTCTGTCCTTTTGTCCTTTTTATTTTGAAACACAAGGCTCACTTGCAGAAGGGGAGTAATTGGAATATCTTTTAAATAAAAGTGGTACTGACTCTGTGTGGGCAAAATTCCCTTGTTATGGACAAGGTTAGACCAGATGGCCATTACAGACTCTTGGCCTTCAAATCAGTGAGAGGCAAGCAGGCGCCTACTGCATTCAAACACTGTTAGTAATGTCAGGACAGAGGTCCCCCTTTCTGAAGCCAGACAGCTACAGRAGCTTGGGCCTCAACTTTTAGTCTGGAAGGTCATCTGACCCCCTTTTCTGTCATGCACCAATATTTTCCCTCTCCTTGCTTCCTGATTTTCAAGTTTATTTCTCTCTGCTCACTTTGCTGCAGTCAGTTGCTGTCAAATGCAAAGGTGAAAGCTCACTGCCCACACGAGCTGAAAGGCCGAAGGCTGAACTTGCCAGCTCTCTCCTTTGCGTATGCGTGTAGAAAGAAGGTGGGGAGTACACGTTACTCCCCTTGTGAAATTAAGGTGTCCTCAATGGCTAACTAGTGCTGTCCTGTGTGCCCTTGGGTCTGCTACCCTGTCCCTCTACCAGCACAAGGCTCGCTCCTGGCCCCCATGCAGCATTCCCGCGCTAGTGCTGTGGCACGTGATCCCAGCGCGTCTACCTCCAAGGCAGCTTAGGTTAAGTATATACTGTGAACAACCGTGAAAGCTGTTATCGCTCTTTCTTGATAGATCGCTGAACACCACTGCCTGATTTTTCTCAGCAATAATAACGTGCAGCAATGCAACTTTGTCCTTCCTGTATTGTTTCAGGGAGAGGGTGGCTGTAAAACACACTCTGGGGCTCCATAGTTTGAGTGGGAAGCATGGTACTTTCTGTGGCCCTGCATTTTAACTGTGTGACTATGCCATGCTTCTGCTCTCCCAGTGATTGATGCGTTGATTGAGATAGCCAGGAGAGACCTGGTACATTTTCTGCCTTTCTGGAAGGTAGAAAGGGAAGCAAGTGTGTTGATAAGAGCCAAGCCTCATCCATAGCCTGGGTTCAGAGCAGAGCACGTGGAAGAGGGGTGCCTGGTGCTGGAGTGCCGTGCCTTGGAGCGAGGGGTAGGTACATCACTGATTTTGTGCATTTTGGTGGAGAAGAGCAACCCACTGCTGTTTGACTTGATGTTGATGGGGGAGGTAGCAGAGGAGCCTACACCGCTACATCCATTTTTCTGAAGTTGGGTGATGTTGGGTTTTTTGTATTATTGTAAGTTTGTAAAGAATGTAATCTGTCTGTTGGGGGCATAAGGAGAAAACAGGGCCTTTCTCTTTTTGGGTCAGGCTGCTCTTTTGTTGCTGTGTTTTTTGTTGTTGGGTGGGGAGGGAGTCTAGCAGCCATGGAGGCAAAAGCCTGGCCTCGATCAACTGATTGCAACTATCTGATTACAACTATCCCAGGGCAACAGGCTGGTGAGCTGATGCTGCCGCAGAGACCTCCTGCACCAAGCTGTGAAAACAAAACCCTGCATGCATCTTTTCGTGGGGGGAATCGGACCTGCGGGGGCTCTGCACTGGGGTGTTTTGTTGGGTGGTGAGATGTTGTGCTCGAGGGCTGGTGTTGCTTGTCTTCAGCCCAGTTAGAAAGAGAGTTGGTGGGCTGCCCATGCCGTTCAGCCTTCATGCAAAGGAAAGGTTGGCTTTGATGGCCTGAATTTTTCAGTGCGAAAATGGCTCTCGCTGGAGTTGCTCCCCACAGGGCTCCTCTCCCCAGCGGGGCTCAGGTACCTTGCACCGCTGTCGGCCTCCTCCTGGGAGCCCTGGCTGTAGCCCCTGCCTCCCTCCCCATCCTGTAGAGCACAGTGTCAGGGATCCTCTTCTCTCTCCTGCTGCTGCTGCAAAGTTGTGTGAACTTTCCTGGTCAATACTGGAAAGGGGAATGCTATTTATTTTTATATTGTGTATATTTTGTCTTGGTCTGCTGATTACCTTTGTTCCCCAAGAGCGACAGTTACCTCAATAGTTAGTTTAATACTGTGTGTTGGGTAATTTTTTTAAAGAACTTTTTTAAAAGCTTGATCCTTGGAGGTCTGTAGATTTTATTTCCATATGAATTGGTTATTTTGTATAAAGTACGTTCTTAAAATAGCAATCACGCTTGCTGTGTGTGTGTTTTCTTGTCTCCTGGATGTTCTTCCTCTTCCATTGTAAGGTGGGAGCGGAAAGGGGAGGGAAGGGAACACGGAGGTCTTCCTTGGAGAGACAAAGCACTGGGCTGCCATCAGATGTGGTTGTACCACCTGAAAACCATTTACAGGAGAGCACCTGGAAAACTAACTGGGATTGCTCTCCCTTCTGAAGCACAGCTGTCTGCATATGATCAACTGAGCGGAAATGAGATGGTGACACCAATGTCCTGTGAGTTGCTGGCAGGCTGCAGGTTTTCTCCAGCCCAGTTGTGGCTGTGCATGCTGGAAGACCTGCCTCCCCTTAAAACACTGCGCCGTCTTTGGGCTCAGGTAGCTCTTTCCCTCACCTTCACCCGAAACCTGTCTTTGCTTTAAAAAGGGTCACTGCCCTTGAGTAAAGGCCATAGTGTTCTGCTGCTATGAAGGATGAACTGAATGTGGCTTCACAGAATCACAGAATGGTTGAGGTGGGAAGGGACCTCTGGAGATCATCTAGTCCAACCCCCCTGCTCAAGCAGGGTCACCTAGAGCACGTTGCACAGGATCATGTCCAGGTGGCTTTTGAATATCTCCAGAGAAGGAGACTCCACAACCTCTCTGGGCAACCTGTTCCAGTGCTCTGTCACCCTCACAGTGACAAAGTTTTTCCTCATATTCAGATGGAACTTCCTGTGTTTCAGTTTGTGCCCATTGCCTTGTGTCCTGTCACTGGGCACCACTGAAAAGAGTCTGGTCCCATCCTCTCGACACCCTCCCTTYAGATACTTGAACACGTTGATAAGATCCCCTCTCAGCCTTCTCTTCTCYAGGCTAAACAGGCCMAGCTCTCTCAGTCTTTCCTCATAAGAGAGATGCTCCAGTYCCCTCATCATCTTTGTAGCCCTTTGCTGGACTTGCTCCAGTAGTGCCACATCCCTCTTGTACTGGGGAGCCCAGAACTGGACACAGTACTCTAGATGTGGCCTCACCAGGTCTGAGGAGAGGGGGAGAATCACCTCCCTTGACCTGCTGGCAACACTCTTCCTGATGCACCCCAGGATACCATTGGCCTTCTTGGCCACAAGGGCACATTGCTGCCTCATGCTTAACTTGGTGTCCACCAGCACTCCCAGGTCCTTCTCCGCAGAGCTGCTTTCCAGCASGTCAACCCCCAACCTGTACTGSTGCATGGGGTTATTCCTCCCCAGGTGCAGGACCCTGCACTTGCCTTTGYTGAACTTCATGAGGTTCCTCTCYGCCCACCTCTCCAGCCTGTCCAGGTCTCTCTGAATGGCAGCACAGCCCTCTGGGGTATCGGCCACTCCTCCCAGTTTTGTATCATCAGCAAACTTGCTGAGGGTGCACTCTGTCCCTTCATCCAGGTCATTGATGAAGAAGTTGAGCAAGACTGGACCCAGTACTGACCCCTGGGGGACACCACTAGCTACAGGCCTCCAACTAGACTCTGCGTCGCTGATCACAACCCTCTGAGCTCTGCCATTCAGCCAGTTCTCAATCCACCTCACTGTCCACTCATCCAGCCCACACTTCCTGAGCTTGTCTATGAGGACGTTATGGGAGACAGTGTCGAAGGCCTTGCTGAAGTCAAGGTAGACAACATCCACTGCTCTCCCCTCATCTACCCAGCCAGTCATTCCATCCTAGAAGGCTATCAGATTGGTTAAGCATGATTTCCCCTTGGTGAAGCCATGCTGACTACTCCTGATCACCTTCTTGTCCTCCACATGCTTGGAGATGGCCTCCAGGATGAGCTGCTCCATCACCTTTCCAGGGATGGAGGTGAGGCTGACTGGCCTGTAGTTCCCTGGGTCCTCCTTCTTGCCCTTTTTGAAGACTGGGGTGACATTGGCCTTCTTCCAGTCTTCAGGCACCTCTCCTGTTCTCCATGACCTTTCAAAGATGATGGAGAGTGGCTTAGCAATAACGTCCGCCAGCTCCCTCAGCACTCGTGGGTGCATCCCATCGGGGCCCATGGATTTGTGGGTGTCAAGTTTGCTTAAATGATCTCTAACCCGATCCTCCTCGACCAAAGGAAAGTCTTCCTTTCTCCAGACTTTCTCTCTTGCCTCCAGGATCTGGGGTTCCTGAGGGCTGGCCTGAGCAGTGAAGACTGAAGCAAAGAAGGCATTCAGTAACTCTGCCTTCTCTGCATCCTTCGTCACCGGGGCACCCACTCCATTCAGCAATGGGCCCACATTTTCTCTAGTCTTCCTCTTGCTACTGATGTCTTTGAAGAAGCCCTTCTTGCTGTCCTTGACATCTCTCGCCAGATTTAATTCCAAACGGGCCTTAGCCTTCCTCGTCGCATCCCTGCATACTCTGACAACGTTCCTATATTCCTCCCAAGTGGCCTGTCCCCCTTTCCACTTTCTGTATACTTCCTTCTTCTGGTTGAGTTTTGCCAGGAGCTCCTTGCTCATCCATGCAGGTCTCCTGCCTCCTTTGCTTGACTTCCTACTCATACGGATGCACCGCTCTTGAGCCTGGAGGAAGTGATGTTTGAATATTAACCAGCTCTCTTGAACGCCCTTTCCTTCTAGGGCCCTAACCCATGGGATTCCTCCAAGTAGGTCCCTGAAGAGGCCAAAGTTTGCTCTCCTCAAGTCCGGGGTTGCGATCCTACTTAGTGCCCTGCCTCCTCCTCGCAGCATCCTGAACTCCACCATCTCATGGTCACTGCAGCAAAGGCTGCCCCCGACCTTCACATCTCCAACCAGTCCTTGTTTGTTTGTTACTATGAGGTCCAGCAGCACACCTCTCCTTGTTGGCTTCTCCACCACCTGKGTCAAGAAGTTGTCACCAATGCTCTGCAGGAACCTCCAGGACTGTTTGTGCCTAGCTGTGTTGTCTTTCCAGCAGATATCAGGCTGGTTGAAGTCCCCCATGAGAACCAGGGCCTGGGATCGTGAGGCTATTTCCAGCTGTCTGTAGAAGGCCTTATCGACTTTCTCTTCCTGATCAGGTGGCCTGTAGTAAACACCCACAACAGTGTCACCCATGCTAGCCTGCCCTTTCATCCTTCCCCATAAGCTCTCGACTTGCTCTTCATCCACCCCTAGGCACAGCTCAATACATTCCAGTTGCTCTCTCACGTAAAGAGCAACTCCACCACCTCGCTTTCCTG
>NW_020449530.1:1675174-1750897 GCF_003343035.1 Apteryx rowi | reverse complement strand
GTAGCCATCCATGACAGCACTCCAGTCATGCGAGCTATCCCACCATGTCTCTGTAATGGCAATGAGATCATGGCCCTGCGACCGCACACAGATCTCTAGTTCTTCCTGTTTGTTCCCCAAGCTGCGTGCATTGGTGTACAGGCATTTCAGRGAGGTGATCRAGCATGCAGGTTTCCCAGGAGKGRTAMAAGAGGATCCTCCATAGCCACATCCCATGCGCRCTTCCCTGGCTGCATTCACCTGCTGGAGGCGTCCTGACTTGAACTGCCTTTTGCCAGCTACCCTGGCACTATAACTGTCCCCTTCCCCCGTCTTTCCTAGTTTAAAGCCCTCCTTACCAGGTTGGCCAACCTGTTGGCAAAGACCTGCGTGCCCCGCTTAGTGAGGCGGATCCCATCTCTCCCCAGCAGTTGTCGATCTTCAAACATGGTCACAGAAACCAAAACCCTGTTGCCAACACCAGCGGCGCAGCCAGTCGTTAACTTGGAAAGTCCGTCTCCTCYTCCTCTCATCCATCCCCCTCACTGGCAGGATTGAGGAGAAAATGACCTGGGTTTCTCTGGCTCCCTTTTGTGCTGTTTTAATGCTAGGCAGTGTAGGGGATGAAGGCCTTCAGGGGCTGTCAGAGGACTACAAGGACTTTCAAGCTCATGTCCTATGGTCTGAATCCATACCAGGCCCAAAGAGGCCGTTGCCATTTACTATTTAATAAATCTCCCATGTGAAATGGGGCAGTGGTTGCAAGCCCTCTGAGCAGACAGGCATTTTTGAGACAACATGGCACTTTCTCACAAGGGTTTTGCACTAAAGCTGGGAACTGACCTGGTCATTTGATTTGGAAAGGCGCCTGCCATAGGTGGACGGGGGGCAACTTGCACTTGGCCCTTGCTTGGCTGGTCCCTGAATAAATAACTGGCTCCATTTTGCTGATCCAGCAGCTTTTCGTCAGGACAAAATTGGTGTGATTTCTTTAAAAGATGGTGCCAGCAACTGAGAAAGCCAGGGACAAATGGCAGAAGGCAGGGGGCATGACGGCTGCAGGGCAGCATACTGCGAGCTCCTTCCCTCTCCTCCCCGTGAAAGCTCCCTCTGTCTCCTTGAGGGCTAGTAACAGATGCTGTTGCTCACATCTTCTTTTCCTGCCAAAACAGCTTCACAGAGTAGCCTGCTTATGCCACCGGGGCCCATCTGCCCACGCTGGCTCTGGGGCTGCCACGCAGGCGGGGGCTGGTCCTGAGCCCGGCTTGTTCACTGCACTGTCGAACACCCAAGATGCCTCTGAAAAGAGAGGTGCACAAAATGCACATGGGCAATGGGGACCCTGCGCTTGCTGGCCAAACCAGTGCCCTGATCCTGTCCCTGCAGCTCTTCTTTCTCTCGTGTGCCCTGATCAGCAAGTTCATCCCCTCGGTATTTTTATGAAGATGGGAAACAAGCTAAAGTAAATGAAGGGGTCAGGAGCTGATATAAATCCCCAATTCATCTGAGCGTTTTCTGCCACCCCTGCCCCTGCAAGGTTTCCCTTGGAGCTGATTTTTACCCTTAATGGTTTGGTCAGAGAATGACTGATATCACCACTAGATCTGCACTTTTGTTTCATGTGCAAAGGCCCCCGTGTGAAACCTACGCCAGCACATATTGACACCTTCCTGCCCCAGGACACTCGAAGGACCCCGAGACATGATCTGCTATCCCTTTACACCTCAAGCACCCCAAAATGGCCAAACCTGTCGTCCCAGCAGCCTGGGCCAGGTAAGTGAGACTAGCAGCCGGGCAGGAGTTTCTGGGCATGGCTGCAATCTCCGGCCATACAAGGGTGGTCTGAAGACGCGTGCTCCTCTGAGATGGGGGCAAGGTAAGTCCTGCCCAGAGGCGAGCAAGGGTGGCTCTCGGTCACGTTTTCCCCCTTCCCCCTCTCCCACCATGCTGCAGGCAGGGGCCAGGGTCCAAGGTGGAGAGGAGCGAACTGCCCAATTTAGGAAGGGGAGGAATTCAGTCGCTCCTTCAGTCCCAGGAAGCGTTTGGGTCAGAGGGCATCATCAGGGGGAGATTTCTAATCCTCAGGCTAAACTGGCGCTGGACTGAGCTGACACTAATTGGAACCAGTCCCCGAAAAGGGGCTGGAAGTTGCTGCTCTGGGAGCTCCTTTACAGCTGAGGCAAAGACAAAGCTTATCTGTGTTATAGGAAATGCCATGTCCTAACCTTGACGAGATGCTATCGTGAGCATAACAGGCAGTGTCAAGCTAGGCCACATGTCCCCCTTATTCTTCACCTCTCTGGTTTCTGCTGTCCACGATTCTTATTTCTCCTCCCCACCCCCCACATTGGGTTGGGAAATCTGCCCCTTTGTGGTAAGAAAGGACTTTCCTGAGCTCTTAAAACAAGGCTTTAAACTGTTCACTTCATTTTTAGCCTCCTTTTCCCTAAGATGTTCCCACCTCCACATTTTCTCCATTTTTTTGTCCAGTGATATCAGAGCAACTGGCTCATCCACGAAGGCTTAAATCGGGAAGGGATGGATGGGTCGGCTTTAATGGGGTGGTTTTAGTGCCCAGTTTGGGTGTGGAAGTACATGCTACGGCACCGCGGGCAGCTGCTGTGGGCAGCCCGGCTGGTTTCTGTCACTGTAAGAAAACAACGTGTTACAGGGAAATAAGCCAAAGCTGAATTCTGGCTCTTAGTGGAAGCAACCTGTATCAGTGTGTCTTAAAGGAGGGCTGACCTTCCTCAAGGCCCCAGGATAACTGCATCCAGTCTTTTCCTGCTCCTGGCGAGCACAGGAGCCGTTCATGACCTGGGGAGTCATGGCTGAGAGTTCGAGTGCAGGATGTCTGTCACGTACTTTGCAGATCTTCGTCCAACTTTGTAGGAAGACTCTGCTAGAGGTAATGAACCTTGGGTGTCTGGTGGGCACCTAATGGCGAGGGAAAACTGGAGTGCGCTTGGCACCCAGCAGTGTTTCGGGGAGAAGTGGGTTTCTTTTCTTGGAGGGGGGAGGGTTCCCCTAAGAAAAGATTCCAGCAGGTAAAGTTCCTATCTTGAATTTTATGGCAGGAAAATCTACACAAACCTTTTTTTCTTGAGCCARGAATACGAACCAAAATCACAGTCTGTGGCCATCATCAGGGTTTTGTTTGAGGCTGGTTTTGGGGAGAGCAGTGCAGCACATCACGGGAGTCAGAGTTACTCCTCGGTGTCCTTGTTAGCAAAGCCCCCTTGCTTACAGGTTTCCAGAGTCACACTATGAAGTTAGTCTCCCTGCCGTGTCATGGGCCCCCTGGCCTCAGCACAGAAAGGAAGGGCTGAGGAATCTGTGATAGCTCAGGAGGACACAAACAAATTGTCTGCGTTCACAGAAATGTTTTCTTTAGACGTACACATTAGAAAAAAATATATACCCACTTAATTTCAGGATTAAGATTTTGGTATTGTCCCAAGATGCCTTGCTCCCAGCCATAATCTCGGGCTGAGGGCGCAGTGTGGTGGAGGGAGCCATTTGTGTGCATACGTGTATGTATTCACGCATATAGTGAATGATACTGGGTTTGCTTTGTGCGCTGAATGTGTTTGGGTCTCCCAAGCTCTAGTGAAAATTATAAATTTGTTCTGGACCATAAAAACAGCCCTAAAATTTGAGTCCTGAAGGCCCTGTACCTGCTCATCAAGAGGAGGCAGAACAAGCTTCCCCGGAGCAGGAAGACGTGGGAAGGGGCCGGGGGATCGCTCTGGGCCCGGAACCTCGTTTCTTCTCCATCGGGCAGAGCTGCGCCCTCCTCCTTCGCCAGCACCGGGAAGCCACATGTTCCTGCCCACTTTTTTTTTTTAAATTCCTTTCGTAAGAGCCTGCCAGCGTCAAGGGATCGTAAAAAGTTCACTCTCTTGTCACGAATTCACCGACTCTTCCGGGGCCAGTGGGCAAAAGTTGTTTGCAATTTCCTCAAGCCRTGACCTTTGTTTTGACCGTGGCGGAGGAGACTTGCAATCCATCAAACCCACGGCTCGTCCGCCTGCGCAGCAGGATGGGGGCAGGAGGCCTCCTCCAGCCAAGCCCAGCGAGCGGGGAGGGTGGGGGATGGACGCTGCACACATGAGGGCCACGCTGCACAAGAGTTTTTAAAGGACCGAGCCCGGGGAGTGGGTGTCTCCACGGCAGGGCAGGTCTCGGAGCGAGACGCGGAAGAGCTGAGGGAAGGATGAGCTGTTGGCGGGGACGGTGAAGACAAGACCTGCGTGAGAGCTGCCAGCCTCCTCCCCTGAGGTTCAGGCTCTCTGATGGGTGATGCAGCCAGGGAAACTGCGCCAGGAAATGTTTCGCTTGGGCACTCATTTGATGCCCGTTTCATGTGGGCCCGGACAGCATAAAGCTACAGGGTGCTGCCAGGCAAATTTGGTTGCAGACAGAGATTTTTCAGCTGCTGGGTCTGGTACGCTCCTGCCAGAGAGATTGGAGAGAGGGTTTGCTTTAATTTTCCTTCCTGAGAGGGAGGCTGGATCATGATTTGCTGAATCAACACAGCCATAAAAGATTTCTCATCTGGCTGGTGCCTAAAAGCAGCTCTGGAGACAGGGCTGTTGCACCAGACCAATGCTTCTCGCTTTTAGCAGGAGCTGAGGCAAAATGGGAGATGCCTGCAGACCTACTGCCTCTGAAGCCCCAGCTGCTGATGGTTCCTGACATCTCAAGCTTGCAGGGGCTTGGGGAAGATCTTGCACCACTACATTTTGTTAGGAGAATAAGTTGCAAACTGGAACCATCCCCTGGGAAAAAGCCCTTGTTGGCATCTGCCTCTCTGCAAAGGTTCCCGGGGGAAATTCATCAGAAGTGCACGTTGCCCCTGCACCCGGGTGTGAAGACATACCTGCATATGAAACGCATCTCGCCTGAGGAAATGCAGCCTGTGCATACCAGTCTACCCTGCTTCCCTTGGCAGCATGCCTCAAAATCCCCTCCCTCTGATCTCTGCTTCCCTARGGAAATGCATCCTACCACCACTTCCTGGCTTCCAAATAAAGGTTCCCTGGGGAAGTTATTCTTTCACAAAAACGCCCCTTGGTCAAGCTGAGAGAGCACTTAGGTTTTAAGGTCAGAAGGCAGGATTTCAGCATTTCATCTGGCACCCTGTTTAACACCAAGCATGGACTTTCAACATCTAGATCATCC
Organism: Apteryx rowi; assembly: GCF_003343035.1. Lineage (NCBI taxonomy): Eukaryota > Metazoa > Chordata > Aves > Apterygiformes > Apterygidae > Apteryx > Apteryx rowi. Next base: position 1,745,734 of record NW_020449530.1, on the reverse strand, counting down.
TTTTTAGCCCAATCACTTGTGCTGGAACTAGCATACTTTCTCTGATTTCCTTTCACGGCTGATTTCCAGGCACGGCAGACCATGAAGTGAAAAAACATGCCACTCAGCTCTTTGTTCAGTGAGGATGTGTTGAGCGCAGGGAGGAGCAGAAGGGGTGGGACTGTCCTTTTACACCTCTTGAACTGCAATCCTTGTGCTGGCTGTGGGGGAGGCAGTTCCCTCAGCTGGGAGAAAAGAGACAGAGCAATGCACAGGCTCCCCAGAAAGTCTGCAGCGGACAAACTTCACCCCTGAAACCAGACTGCTTTGTGAGCATCACCCTCCTTCTCTTACATCAGTCATTCTCATGCTTTTTATCTGATGTTCCTGTATGCCAACACAGCTTCTTTTCCACAGCTGTCTTCTCCCCGCTCCGATTTCCCCTTCTGTAAATGCATACCCAACGCCCGACTTGCGCCAAGCCCCAACCTCTTCTCTGCTGTTCTCCTGCCTCCTCCCAGTGCCGGGGCACCCACCAGCTCCGGCTGGGCTCTCAGCAGGTGATGCCGTGAAGGGGCTACAGGGCTTTCCTTGCCATGGGGGACGCCAGAGGGGAAGGGCTGCCCGGGCAGGAGGAAGGTTAGAGCCATGCTCACAGTGCGCGAAGCACACAAACACTGGGGACATTGGGGAAGCAGGCTGTGGTAGGACTGGGGGGAAATAAATGGAGGAAATTTCAGAAAGGAAACAAATCTACAGCAAGTACAAGGAAGTGTTTCCTGATGAGGGGAGCCCTCAGGTGCGAAATGCTTTCTTGGGGGGGGGGGRGGGGAGGGGGTCTAACGGCTTGGCTGCTGCGAGTCTGTTCCTGAGTACGGTGGTGGTGTGCCCCAAGAAGAGCTAAGCTCTGCCATCACTAGTTTGTCTCTGCGAGAGGACCTCCTGGGAGGACCAGAAGCAACTTCCTTTCCAGGCAAAGAGAAACAAAACAGGCCACAGGACAAGCATTTGTGTGTCAGCCAGAACAGGGTTTGCTTTGCTGGTGCAACTTGACTGTGCGCCACATACCTGGGTTTGGCAGAGTAGGAGCGGAGGAGGCTCCAGGAGCCGAGAAACAGAGGAAAGTCTCATGCTGGGCCTGGAAACCCCTCTCAGAGTCGCGCCTACCAGGACCCAGGGTTACTCACCGTCCCAGGTGGTTGCACGTGCTTCACAGGCTGGTCTCCAGAGGTGCTGGGCTACTACCAAGGCCGAGCTCCTGGCGCTCAGCACAGCAGGGAGGAGGGCTTCCCATGGAAATGCACCCCGGCTGCAACCCGCACACCTGGGCTGAGCCATCCCAAAACTCAGCGGTGGCGATGCAGGCCTTTCCCCTGTCCTTCCCTGCTGGTTTGGGAGGAAGAGGCTGCACTGGCTGAGGCTGATGCACCTCGCCATGTGCCCTGCTTGCTTCCCGTTACCAGCACCCCAGAGGGGTGCACGGTGACAGCGGTGTGCCCTCTCCCTTCCCCACGGCGTGGCTGGAAACGCAACTTCAGCACGACTGGCTCGCAAGGGAGGCCGTGAAGCACCGCTGCTGCGGCAGCCCAGGGACGGCTGCCCCTGCCTAGGAGGCTTGCGGGGACGGCGGTGTGCCCTCTCAGCAGGGACAAACTGCCTGTTATCGCAATGCGAATTGGAAATGCAGATTCTGGCACAAGTCCGATTACGGCTGGTTTTTCTGTTTTCCAAGCTGCAGGTGGTGTTACTTTGACGGCCATTTTTCATTTTAAAAACAGTATGTCCCTAAGGAGAGTCTGAAAGCCATCCCTCCTCACATGACAAGGGGAGACAAACTCTACTTCCTTCTCCCTTGTAACCAAATTTCCTGTTCTTTTTTTTAAACACTTGAGCGAGTATTTCTGGGGCTGGAGGGTGTCAGAAGCAGCGTGTGTGGGCTTGATGCCTTCTCCAGAGGCGCAACATCTTGCCATAGGGGCAGCCGTTGCCACAGCCACTGGCCATCATGCAGAGGATTTTGCACCCCATGCCACGGCTAGGACAGCAGGAGCCTGCGGACAACACCAGTGAGTATCGGTCAGGGGAAGGAGCCACTGGCACCTCCGTAAGTGGCTCCAGAAGCAGTGGCTGCCAGGACAGGAGCCCTCCCCGCCTCCAAAGCTCCCCTGGGCGCTGCGCCGGGGACTGGACGCACCGAGGACAAGCCAGCGGCTCTAGTGCAGGGGTTGCCATGCTTGCTGGAGCAAAAAACCCTTTTTGTTACCCCATGATCACCTCAATCAGAGGCCAAAAGGTTAAAATCGAAGCAAAAAGGGAGATGTCCATCCACCAGCAGCTCAGCTTGGAGGCTGCATTACAGAAATAAAACAGCCAAGCTTTCATCTGCTCCACAGGTTTTCCCCTCCCCTCTTTTCCTTGGTTGCATATCTTGTGAGCGGTCAGGAGGCTCACGTGCGCCTCGGGGCACAGAGCCAAGCCAAAAGCAACCCGTTCTGCTGGATACTGCTGGCCCGGGAGGACGTCCGGGGGGGGGCTGTGGGGTGGGGGGGTACCTGCACGGCCCCTGGCTTCCCACCGCTGCACCTCCACCCTCTGCCTGAGCCGAGCTGTAGTTAATGTGTTAATCAGCCTCTTCTCTGTTCTTACAGGAAAGTCACTGACTTTTTTTTTTTTCCCCACCTGTTTTTCAGAAAAATGTGGTGTCCCGAGCGCATGGTGCAGCGGCACCATCAGGAGAATGGACCTGCTCTGCCCCTCATGATCTGTGGGGCTGGGAAGGCACCCATCTGCCCTGGGGACGGCAGCAGGGCCCTCCCTCCACCGGGCTCCCTCCTCACCTCCGAGGCTGTTGCTTCACACAGCTCTTCACATTTCTCCTTTCCCAGTGGAGCAATATCCCCGCTCAGCCAGGGACAGTTATCAGTAACAACGTCGGAGAGCTGACAGTTTCTGGATGTCTTGGACCCTGGCTGAAATCATTAGCTGGGAAGGAGGGAGCCGCTTCTCCAGAGCCTAGCGTTTAAATGAAAGCAAAGTGCATTTGGTCACCAGCTCTGCCCCACAGAGGCTGTGGGACTAGATGGGGGCAGTGAGGAGGGCAGGGATTCAAGCTGCATATGAGGAAGTGGAGGCACCCCCCCCCCCCCCCGGTCCCTCCACAGCCAGGCAGTGCTTGCCTCTGCCCTTCCCATCGCTCATGCAAGAAAGCACTTCAGCCCACATCGACTAGCCCTTGCCTTGGTGAAGGGGACAGGGCAAGGCCGTGCACCTCGGTGCCCACGGTGCCACCCACCAATGCTATGCAGCACCCATGGTTCTCCTGGCCTGACCAGAAAATGCCCTTTCCTTGGGTGTTTTTTGTTCCCTGGTCATACACGGGGAAAGCGAAGAGTCCCAATGAGATGGGGCAGATGCCTTATGGGCTCTGGGCACTAGAGGGTACAGGAGAGCAGTGGTCACCATCAGCCAGCAGGTGTTTGTAGAGCATGGAAAGGCAAAGCTCAATGTTAGCTTTCTCTCCTGGAGTTTTCCGCAGCCCTTTCCTGAGCCCCTGCAGTTCAGGGTGAATCCTGCTGACATTCATCTGCTGCCTTAGGACTCCCTCTCCRTCTCTGTCTTCTCCCCGAAATGCAGTGTTCCCCAAGATGCACACACAGCTCATCTGCTCTGGAGGACAAAGGGCATTTTAAAATCCTTCTTTGCGCTCCTGGGTGACTGCATCTGCAGCCAGGAGAGGGTCCTATGGGGTTTCCTGTCAGCCTGCTGGACCTGTAACTCTGGAGAATCCTGCTGGCCAAAGCGAGCTGCAGAGCAGCATTTGGCAGCCTTGAAAGGGGCAAAAATATAGACATGAACAAGTTAAATCTTTCTGTTCCTCCTCCCCACTCCCTTAACTCTGAAGGGCAGATACTCTCTTGAAATGTAAAAACACAAATGCACACTACGTTTTTTTTTTTTTTTGGGGGGGGGGACACAATAGTTCTGTTCTTTCTGTTCTGTTCTATTCTATTCTATTCTAGCCATTCCATTCCATTCCATGGAATTACCACCCTGGAAAATGGGAGGAAAACTGGTACCAAGTAGTCACCTGGTCATCTATTTAGTATGGTATGGCTGAAGTGTCAGCTGCTTCTCAGTACCCACCTAGTGTCACCATTTAAAGGTGGCATAGGATGGTTGTTCTCACAGGGTAGGTGCCAGCAGGTGTGGAGCAGTGTTGCACTGTGGGGTGTGCACGACCGCATGTGTCTCTGCCCTGGGTCATGCAATGCCCACGTGTGACATGAGTGCCACCACAGCCGCTCAGCGATCACGGGAGCCAGGGGAAATCACAGCCCTGCCCTGTCTTGTCTCCCTGAGCGTGCAGGCAGGTTGGCTTGGGGGATCACTGTGCTTGGGCACCCTGGCACTTGCCAGTCAGTCTCTGCAGGGAGCCTGAAGGGTTCGTTCCTGCTGCCATGGCCCAGGGAACAGGGGCCAGCCTGATGCCAACCCCACGTGGCCATCCGGCCTCTTGGGCAGAAAGGCAGGCCCATTTCCAGCCCAGCTGGTGCACCAGTGCGTGCAGCCATCACTTCTAGTCATTGCACGTAGCTGGCAGCTAATGAAAAGGGAAATACAAGATGAAAAAGGCATGATTAGTAAAGAGCAATAAAAACAATCAGAGGCAGGGAGATATGCTAGTGATATATTAGGTAAGGAACAGGGAGAAGCCAGATGGTTGCTCCAGTTTACATTATAACTCCAGATGACTTGGCAAGAGGTCACTTAGTGGAACTGAGAGACTAATGGGTCAAACTGGATGAAAGCAAACACTTCATGCCTCCCTACATAGCCCAGGTGAGTCTGTGGAACTCCTTGCTGTAGGACGGTACTGGCAAAGCTGGCGTAATGATGTTTTTAAACTGTTTTTATAGATTAGTGCCTTTATCTGAATTGCAGCAGTATTTGCAGCTACTCTGGGATTAAAAACAGGAAAAATGCAAAGATTTTAGACCATAAGTGATGAAGCGATCATCGCTCTAAGTCAGGAGTGATTTCCTCTCACACAACACAGCAGAACTCCCTCCATRTAGGTTATTGCTGCAGGCAGGATGTCGGCGCCCTGTGGCATCATTAACCAATTTGGATGTGTCCATCCCGAAACTGCAGTGATGCTGTGGTCACAGGAGACCTTGTTGTTCTGCCAGCTTTTCTCCTCCTACGGACCATCCCCATAATAGGGACTTCTTCTACACCAACAAACATTGCAGGAGCCCCTTGCCAGGCTACATCGAAAGTGTGTGTGTGTGGTAGGGGGGAGTCAATACCCATCATGGTGTGAATTAACCCTTCATTCCCCTTATTTAGGAAAGGCCATGGATTGATGCTGGCCATGCCAGAGAGCATGCTCAAGCTGGCAAGCAGCGATCTCTTCTGGCTACTGTTCTCATAGGTGAGTATATGTAAATATCCATGCATAGCCATGTGGCTCTGTGTGTGTGTGTGTGTGTGTGTATGTATGTGTTGTGCAGCTGGTGTGGAGGGATCTCTGGGGTATCTAGTTCCTGGAGTCTGTGGATCCAACAATATCTCAGGAAGCTTCTGTCTCCCTCTGGAGCATCTGATTCGCACTGATCAGCACATGCACAGGCAGGGACTGCGTGGGGCTGCTGTGCATACACAGTGTGGGGGTTCTTGCCTTTCTGAGCAACAGAGCTAAGTAAAGAGGATAATCATTAGAGGTTAAGTGATTAAATAGTTGCTAAATGACTCAAGCTGAGCCTAGTGTCAAAAAATGATGTGATCCCAAAAGGCTTATTTTTTATAAAGCCTTTTTGACTAGTATGTAAGCAAGCCGTGGAACTTATTGCAGGATATCCTTGAAGCCACTGGATTCTTTTTTTGAACAAGGAAATATTTCTGTGTTTAAGAAAAGCATGAAATAGTATCCCAGCTCTAGTTTATAAAAACTCTCATAGGATTATCTTGAGCTTCATGACTTAAAGCTGATCACCAGCTGCAGTGAGGAGGCTGTTTCTTTTTGTGCTACAGAATATCAGAACCATTTTAGGAATTTTTGTGCCTGTAGACAGCAGCGGCCACTGTTGTAGGCCATGTCCTAGAATAAAGGCAGCCTTGGTCTGGTGCATGCTGGTGGGAGTGTGCGCTTGGGGGTAAGGAGCTGGGGAGCAGATCTGCAAGTGCCCTGGGCGCTCTGTGTATATGGGCAGGCACACACTCACTGTGGAGCTGCAATAGCAGCTGTGTAGGGTGGGTGCTGCAAGCGCAGCTGGGACGGTGGTGTCTTTGCAGCCAGTCATGCTAGCGTGTGTTTCTGTGTCCCATGGTGCTCTCCGTCCTGGGCTGTCCTCTGCAAGAAGTCGCTGATGCTGAAGAGGGAGATGGTACGTGGGAGCTGAGTCAGGGCTTGCTGCCTGGTAGCTGCCTGTCCCCTGAAGATGCTGGAAATCCAGCTTCAGGCTCCTGGAGGGTCGGGTGAGGCCTGCTTTGGCCTGGGAGGCACGAAGGGAGGTGCAGGCTGCTGCTTGGGGCCGTGTCACAAATTCCTCTGGTGCAGGGATCCAGCCCTCAATAAGCCCTTTGTGCCCCAGCGAGGTCTCTGCAGTCCTTCCCCCCTCCCAGGGCCTGAAGGCAGCAGGCAGGGATGGCTAGGAAATGACCCAGACAGACGCCAAAAAGAGCCGCCAGGCTCCTGCTGTCCCAGCCCTGGCAAGCAATGCTACCATTTGCTTTCAAAGTGTTTGGAGTTGAGAGCAAAACCCCTGGGCAGAAGTGTGGAATGAGCAGCTGTACTTGAACTGCTTAACATTGTGCGCATGTGGGAAAATGCTCATAATTCCATGTTCAGCCAGAGTAATAACATGCTTATGCTCCCACTCCGGAGTTGCGTTGGGACTAACATCCAGTGTTTAAGCTGCTGCTAATGACCAGTGAGGGGACGCAGGGCCTTTCTGGAGCCCCTGAGGGGAAAGCACCCGCCCTGCTCCAGCAGATGTGCCAAGAAGGCTCTGCGGTGGGCTCAAGCACAGCGTTGCTGTGACCTTCTGTCTAAAAGGGACCTTTGCTGGGAGAAAGATCCCACTGCAGGCAACAGTCAGCAAGCAGTGTGAGAAATAACACTGCTTATACACAGGGCTGAAGAACCAATGTGGGCCACCAATATCTCGCTGCAGGAGAAAGCAGGAGTTTCCAGCACACCCCAGCGCTGGTTTGGTTTGTAATTCTCACACCTTCAGTACCTTGTGACTGCAGTGTGCGTCCCCACAGGAGCTGCACTCCAGGCAGCCTGCCAGAGGGAAGCTGAATTGAAAAAGTGCTAGAAGTGTTAGCCAGGGACCCAGGTGACCTGGCAAGGGACTGCATGCTTGCTCTTGTCAGCTTGTTTTTTTCTATGCCTCAATTTCCCCATCTGTGCAGGTAGGGAGGAAAGCGATGCCAACCTCAGCTGGAAAATGCTTTGCCAAAGACTAGTGTTGTGGAGAGGGACAAGTCCCTTAGATCTTAGAGGCTCATGCTATAAAGCCAAAGTTGCTCAAAAATCAATGTGCTCCCCATCCCTCTGTGTGTAAATAGAGTCTGTAAAGACTTCCGAAAGACTTTAATTTGAAAAATATTGGTGTTTCTGCCACTGGGAGATGGTAGGAAGAAATCCACAATCCTGGACAGCCACAGCACTTCCAGTTGGTGCTATGCCAGGTACGAAGGCTGTGCAGTCACCTGGTGCTTAGGAAAGCGATGCGTAGGCCAGGGACTGTCTGGAAAAAGGAGCTGGCCTCATGCAAACACTCCTACCCTCAAGATGGAAACAGGGCCTTTGGAAATGGTGGAATGGACCTTAACAGTTTTACTACATAAACTGAGTCTTTCACAACACATCAGGCTCAAGCTACCTAAAGCAAGGTGGGTATGATTCCAATAGTGTAACATAGGCTGCAAAATGCCATTTGTTTGGAGTATTTTCACTATGATTTTTAACCTGAAAATGCCCCTTTACAGGTGTTTCTCCTATTTTATCTAACATAAAACCAAAGAAGCAGTATAGGATCCTCTGGAAGAGGTGTCTAGGAAGACAGATTTGGGTTTTCCCAGCTAGCTCTACCTTGGCTGAGAATGGCAGGAACTTCCCAGCCCTGGAAGGGCCTTCTCGTCACAGCCTGTTCCCTGCAAACATGTCTGGGACGCAGGATGGGGCTCCCCCTTGTCTCTCCTGCACCGCCTCTATCAAATGGCAAACGTAGCCAAACCATGCTGCAGTCTGTCTGGGCTCCAGCTCAAGGCTACACACCTTTTGCCAAATTACTTTACAGCACTCTCAAGTCTTTGCTCCTCAGAACAGCAGCTCAGAGTTCACTTAACCAAGGAAAATTCTTTGGCTGGAATTTTCCTCTGGCATAGTTCTCTTCTATTTCCAATTTTTTTATTTCTGTTCTTTCATTGCAGTTTCTTAATTAAACAAATGGATAATTTTCTCTTAATCTCCCAGATTATTTTAAGAGCATGCTCTGGCTCTACAGAGATATTTCCAGCCTCATTTTGATGCATATAATGGCCTATGTAAGGTATTATCTAACACCCTTCTTGTTGCTTTCCAATAGGGATTGTATTTTTCTATTATTTCCCACTGCCTGCTAGTATCATCAGTCAGGACAGAGGCACACCACGCGCAAGGTCCCCTTCTACTGTTAGCTTTTCTCTGGCTGTGCAATGGGACCTGTGACCACCCCGGACAGTGGGCATCCAAAGGCCCATAGCCAGGCTTTCGTTGTAGATTCAGCCACAGACTTAGCCTGCCTCAGGTGCAGGCCCAGAGTCCTCCGTGCTGGCATGCTCTGCCAGCGCCCTAAAAGCTGGGGGAACAGGACCAGGCTCCGAACAGCTGCCCTTAACTCCCTTCTCACCTACTCCAAGCACATTTTCTTCTCCTCTCCCTCTCTCCTCTCTCAGACTTTCACTTGTCTGCCAGAGATCTCTAAGGCCTCTGGCTTCCAAGCACAGCTATCGACATCTCAGGCAATCGATGGCAATGTCCTTCTGTTAGAGGCTTGTTAGCAGCAACAGGCAACCCCCCCTCACGCACATCCCCAAGGTGGACTCTCAGCACTAGCTTTTAAACAAGACTCGGCTGCATTTTCCTCCAAGATTGGCTCTGAGAAGGGAGCTGAGCACTTAGACTTTAATAGCCTCCTGAAACACTCTCTCTTTCAGTACTTATTTTGTGAAAAGTAGCACTCACCCACCTACAGCCAGTTCAGAGTTTCCTTTCAGAAGTTATAGCTCTATCAACCATTACTGGCTTAATAAAGGTATTGAGGCCTCAGTTCTCAGATACTTTCTGGTTGTTTTCTTCTAGTCTTTCTCTCACCTTGACACTTGCGTGCACCTCCAGGGATCATTCATACAGCACGTGTCTCTCTGATTAACGCTAATACCTCTCAGCATGAAAATTCAGTACTAAAAACAGGGTTGTGACTCACATGTGCAGTAACATTTTAAGTCCTCTACTGATCACTTAGTGTCAAACCAGCTCCTAAATTTTCCACTGCCAACTGTGCAGAACAAGTGCAGCATTATCTATTTCCCTGTCTCCTTTTCTAGCACTAGATAGAGCCAACTCTGCACTCTCCATTAATCTGTGGTGCCTACCTCTACCACCACAACTTAATTCTTTTACCTGATTTAATGCCTCCTTTGTTCTCCTCTGTCTAGTAGTCCATTTCTTAATGTGCTGCTCTGGCTGAGGGTTTGTCTATTACACCCATCTGGAATAGGTTGCATGCTTATACAAAGATGGATGAAGATCAATATCCTCATTGATTTGCCCTAGGTCATCAGGTGAATCAGTAAGAAAACAAAAATTGTGCATCCTAATTTATTTGCTTAAATCCACAGTACAGTTCAAAGAGTAAAATGGTGCCGCAACAACACTCTAGCAAGGAACTGTGAAATCCTCCTGAAACGTTGCTTTTGTTTCACATCTTTTACTTCTAAAAAGTTGTGTTCCAGTGCTGAAGAGAGGCCTGGGAGAAGACACAGCAAGTTCACTAACTATATTTGCTAAGCCTGGCTTGCATATTCCACTTTTTCTCTGCATCTCTAAGGTAATAAAATTTGGTAACAGCCTCTATTACCTGGGATGAAGGGTAAGGATGTTCCAGGTAATCCAGACACCATTTCTATGTAATTATATTCTCTCATCTGGTTGCCCCTCTCAGATTAAAACTGATCAGCGCTTCTTGCGAGGAATTGCTGGCCCAAGAGTGTATTCCTGTCACAGCTGACATGGCTCAAGTTGACAGGGTCTGCAGTTTCACTAATCAACTGAATAAGCAAAAGTGCTTTTGTTAGCTCGTGTGGATGGGATACTAAACCACTGGTCTGAGACTTCAGATGAGATACAGATGAACTGCTCAGACCATTTCTTAAGGTCTCTACTGCTGCTCAAGTGATTAACTAACAACATCCTCCCCCAAACTGAAAGCATTCTTGAGGCCACTATTTTTTATGTGAATCATGATGACAGAGGGTATTCCCTCCTCTTTCCTCCATACTTCAAAAAAAGCGTTCATAAGATGAACAGAATATAGTAATTAGCAACTCCAATATGCTTCACCTGTGAGCTCCATGGTCAAACACTTCATTACTTTTTATTTTGCTTTTCAAAAATACACAAGATGTGGATTTGTGAAGGTCCTTCTAGCTTCAAGAAAGGAGCAAACCATCAGATCCTGCACAAAGAATCCCTCTTTGACACAGCCAAGCATGTTTTTGTTACTGATGTTGGAGAAAGCCTTGATAACTTCTAATACAAATATTTTCTAAATAAAAAATACTGGAAGATTATATGGTAATATTGCCGATCACTGCAAAATCGGCTACAACGGAAACAGATTGAGCCATCTGTCTCTTCTTTGTCCTGCTTTTAGCTTATTCTGACTGTGACTTTTGTCTRCATGCTTTATACTATTGCCTGTATCAGTTTTCCAAGTGAAGCAGCAGCACAAGCATCTGATATTATGACCTGCCTTAAGTCTTCTCAGTGCATATTGCCTACCAAAGATAGTAAGCTCCTCTTGTCTTTTCCCTCAATATTCTATTTCCAGACAGCACACTCTATTTCAACATTCAGAATTCCTGTACCTAGCCCTAGTCATGGAGAAAATAAGGACCCAGATAAGTTCAGCTGCATTTTCAAAGCACTGGCAGATAACTTGATGAGTTGGATGAAACTATCAGAAAAGACTGGAACAAACCTGCTCCAGAAAGCACTATTTAAACCTAGAAACAACACAGAAACACACACACACACACACAAGGCTTTTCCTTCTCTACAGGTGTGTCACAAAACGAGAGTCCAGTGTATAGTCAGGAAGCTAGATCACTGACAGTTGCAATGATGGAGGCTGTAACGGTTATTTCAAGTCTAGAATGAGTAGAACCTTAATCTGATACACTTGTTGTCCAGTCATAAAACAAAACTATGGAAAAGCAAAGTAATAAAAGAATAAATACCATACCATCTATGTAGAGAGCAAGAAATGGATACCAAAAGACAAAAGTGAAGAGCAGTTAAAAAAAAAAAAAGACAAAAAACACACTTGCTAAACATTCTTATTTTGTAAGAGGGAATTGAAAGCATTTCTTTTAGAAACAGAGATTAAATTACTTGGAATTTGGGATTTCCTTGGCAGTTAAATCTCCATTTTAGATAAAGGAGCCAGTGAAAGGTTTATCTAACGTTTAGGGTAAAGGGGCATTCACCTCAGCTTGAGAAGAAAGGGCCTTGGGTTAAAAACACTGCATAATGCAGTGTTGCTACAAGTAACAACAAGTATTGAAGAATACTTGCCACTTACTACATGGCACAATGTAAAATTCCAGCTGTTCTTGAATCAGTGTGGTACTTAGCATGACTGTAAAACATGCTCAAGCACTAACTCATCTGAACAGTTTCATATTTCCATGAAAAAAATTTTAGAGTTGAGCACTAGGTGAAGCTTCAGGTATTCTGGCAGTGAGTTGCACTGTGGAAAGTCACCTCAAGAATTTCTCACTCCTATGCCATGTAAGGTAGAGACAATACTTGTCACACTTTAGGAGAAAAGGAGTAAGTGTTTGTAAATCTTAACAGATTAGGTGGTTTAAGTAATGCAACCATCTTCACTTTAAGGTGTTAAAGGTTAACGATAAAAGAGAATAGCTGCAACAGAGGCGGCTGCTGCTCCTCAAATCCTAAAATGCAATTACTAAAGCAGTATGCTTTGGATCTCCTGCCCAGAAGCAGCAAACTTACAATGGAGATACAACAAATATAATCCATTTTGAGCAGTACAGCTGCATKACTCTAATTCTGTCTTGTGAAAGACGATTAAGGGATTAAATAGCAAAGCTACATACTCATTTTAAGAAAGACTGAAGTTCATCCTAGAGTCCCTTACTCAAAGTGCTAACCTAAATTCCAAAACTACTCAAGTAAATAGCAGAGATAGTACTCCATCCTGTTGAATTCTACCTTCACAGAACAGTTGTTAAACAAAACCCACAAGTAATAAATCCTTATGCACACAAGCCCATTCTTCAAGGTTGCTGCCAACCACCTAGAGGGAAGCTACAAAGAACTCCATACACACACACATTTTTATTTTAATAAATAAAGTTTTACAGGCTCAGGCTTTCTTTCTTTCTTTTTTTTTTTTAAATCACATATACAGAACAGAAAACTGTGCCTGACCAAGTAACATGAATTAAACTATTAACCCTGGGAAGGAATGCATGCCCTCTATAACACTGAAGATTTTAACTGGAAAGGGATTTCTCATGGGCAGCATACCAATTTACTTCACAGATTAAACAACTTGAGAGATGTGGCCAAAGCAAAGAGAGTGACCCTAAATGGACCACTTGTCTTTATAGCACCACAACAGTGCAAGGAAAGCCAAGAGCCCAAATCTTCCACTTTCTAGTGTCACTTCTGGATGAGTATGTATGTCTTCACATCCTTTGAGCAATACATTCTAACCACAAGTGGAGAGGCTAAGCACAGCAGGTATGCAAAATTATTTCATTGAAGAACAGATATTGGATGACACAGTAATGTTACATTTCAAGATTTTAAATTAGCAGATGCTTTTGCATCCCTTCAGTATGGCAGTGGAACAGATCCCACCTTCTCTCATAGAGGTTTAGTCCAAAAACTTCCTGTTGGCATTAGCACCAAAGAGTGCCACTCTGATTTCTGGCATCATCTGTTGAGAAAGAGTATATGAGTTATATTTAATGGGCAATACAATTGCTGTACATTCTCATTGCAGACATTGTGCGATAGCTAGGCTAGTATTCAAAATTAAGCAGCCAATTCAAGTGAGTTTTCTGAAGCCTTTATCTGATCACGCATTGTGTGCTAGTCTATGGACTTACCTATACTGCAGCATGAGGCAGAGATGCCAGAGTTAGTTTTCCAGCAGGCTATATGATAGGATCTCAGCCAAAGTCCCTGGTACTCAAGCTAACTTCAGTAATTAAAGTTAGCCTCAGTAATTCAACATCTACTGCAGTACAGCCATACCAAGTCTTTCATTATCACAATTTCTAGAGCTTTATGCTCATACTTCATTCAAAAGGTATAATTTGGGGAAAAGCCATATTTGTTGTAGAAAAGCACAAGCAGTAGATAGTTTTCTTCCTTTCAAAAGGAACTTACTTGTCATCCATGTTGAAATCTGATCCCACATAGTATTGTGACTGTTATCACATTGAAAACACAAGGATTTAATTGTAAGACAAAACTAGTTAATTATTCCTTGTTTACTTTGGTTGGGAGCCAGACTCACCTGCTGGGCAACAAGATCCAGCCGACTTTCCAGGGTATTAGAAACCTTAATTTTACCATCACTGTTATAGATTTCAACACCTCCAGCACTGGAAAGGGGAAAAGAAAAAAAAAAGAAAATGAAACAAAAACAAAAACAACCCATGATACATCTCAAAGCCATAGTGTAGCAGAGACATTATCCCAAATCCCTACTTAAGAGGGTGTCAGATATGTAGATCAGAACTTTTTTTTAAATGATGTCTTAGCAAGACAGGACAAAGTGATGCAGTGAAGCAGTACTGCAAAGCATCCTTAAAGTTATTAGATACCATAGTTGCATACAAGGGTCCTCATTAGCATGTTCAAAATGCAAGTGGAGCTATGAAATTTGTCACTATAAAAGAAAATCTTAGACTTGGATGTTTCAAGTTTTCAGAAATGAAGAAGAGCTTCTAGCAAGAAGCTTTGCTTCCTCATACATAAAAGAAAAGATGGTTACTTTTAGAATAGACAGCTTTGTTCTGTGTTCTTTATTATACTATATGGGAATAAAGCCTTGCAGTTCTAGTGCTCATGAACCCCATCGAGTGAACACCCTGTAGCACCACATAATCCTCCTTATGACTCAATTCTTTGCTGCTTCTTGAGACAGAAAGCATAGCTACATCCATCTTCTCCCTCTCTAAAATACCAGCTTTAGTTAAAGGTTTCTACCTACAATTGTTCACTGTCTACCTCGTTAGTGTGAAACAGGCTGGAGGTTGCACAAAACTTTTATTGACATTTTTGATTGAGACAGCACTTGTCTGGAGGAAACTGCAAAATCTATGCTTGATTCATATGAAGTGCCAAATTCCACTAGAACTGCAGCAGACACATTATGCGGTTATTCCAGACATAATTTTCTGAGACTGCCCTAGTAGGAGCTGTGCCTTAAAAAACTGCATTAAGTTAGTGCTCTGTGTAAAAGACTTCCATTTTCCTTACATTTCTTCTGGTAGAAAGTTGTCTTGGTCAATGTGAACATCCACATCTCTCTTTGTGGCATTTTTGTAGATGGGAATGCTCTTCTGTACAGCAGTCTAAGATACAAAATAAATCTCTAATTAAGCCCTGAAAAATGCTAGCACATCAATTAGATTTGGTCATTCACTTGTTTGTAGTAATAAAAAGCTGGAGTTGGGGATTTGTTTTTTTTTTTTTTTAAACAAGTTTATTTCAGTATTTATTTCAGACCTTTGAGCCAAAAGCAATTATTATTAATATTGTGGTAACATCTAAAGTTTCCTAGGTAATACCCAAACAGGTAAATGATTCCCAAGCACATACTTCTCCTCTTGCACTGTATTTGCAGAAGTGCTTTACTTGTTCACAAATCACACAGGTAGGATCTGAGCAGGAAATATTTGCAATTAGGTCCCAGCTTTTAGGTGTATGGATATTTTCACTTTATTCTAGGCATCTTACCTTAACCATAGAGAGATCCTGTTTCCTGCACCGAACAACTATTCTGGGCTCAAGCAGCTGGTAGAATCCCTGCACAAGATAACCGTTACAGTGTCAGAATACTAATATTTTAATTGTCCTAGAATTGCTTAACCCCAAGAAAGGGCAGGAACTGATCAAACTGATAACTGAAAAGTGACACCGCTAGCCTATCTTATTTAGTAAAGATGCACTAGTTCTTTGCTTACATGTTCACCTCATACAGACATTCTGAGAAAGGATACCACTAACATCTGGGAAACCCAGACGAACCTACAACTACATATTATGCATTTCTTGCATTAGCTACAAACTTGGAGCTCAAGTGTAGTTAAATGTACTGATCATAGGAGTGAGTTGCCCAGGTAATACACACATATACATAAGGATCATTGCTGTATAACTAGACTGAGCAAGCTGCCATAATGACATCCTCTCGTACAGCCCTTGATTAAGGCATGCAGTAATTTCAGGTGCCTGTTCTAATAACTCCTGTCTTGCAGCTGCTGTAGTAATACATAAGCACTGAAAGAGGAGCTGATCCCTTAGTGCATCAGATCTAATGAGCCACAACAGTATGTCCAGCTTGCAAGGGTCAGACAGGTTTTTTGATGCACAGCAATACCACAGGCCAGACCTACACGCGGCAATGACACAGCAGTACTGAATTCGAAACACAAGCTGATAGGGAACACTCTTAAAAATTCTCTGCCTTCAAACTGGGGAAGGTAGAGCTGGTGCCCTATTTTTGTGCGAGCTCATAGCAAAAGGACTAATTCATACCAGAAGGTGGCACTAGTGGTCACAAGAGTAAGTGCAGTAAGACCCTGGTCAACACTCCATTTCTAGCAGTTAAGCTTGGGACTAGAGGATGATACTCCAGGTCTAAGCAAAGCCTTGATTTGTGTTTTATATGTCTGCCACAGATGTATGCCATACTACAGTAAGTTTTGTCAAAGCTAGGACTTATAAGTCTCAAATGCTCAAAAGTTTTTAAAAGCAGAAGACTGTCAACTTCTAGGTTTGGAGAAACAGCTGTTAACAAAGGTAGGTTTGAGAAGCTCATTCTAACTACTTAGTATAGAAGCTTAAATGTGCATGTTACAATGTATGTATCTGCAATTGTTCTTATATCAGAAGCCAACTGCTTGTTATACTAGGTTTTGTACCCCAAAATAAGCTGCAGCCACAGACTTATCTGTTCAAAATCCAAGACTGAATGATATAGTGGAAGTGGTGTTTAAAACTACCCCCCCCCAGCAATATTTGGTCTAGACTTCATGCAATAACTGTAACCGCTAGAGTTGGTTGATGACTGAGGACAGACACCTAGGAGGATAGAGCTGCTATCAACTATTTGTTATGATTTAAATATTTACCTGTAGAACTAGTCCATCCAGCAGTGTTTGGTACCTGGCAGTATCCTTCACCACCTTGGCAAGTCTCTGCTTGGCCTCATTCAGCAAATCCTACATTCAGAAGAAATCAGATCAGCAGAGCCCATCTGTTTGGCATTTGGTTTCATGCCTACCAACTTTCTGTACTCCTAGCATAGCTATCACACCCTGCCAACACGTAAATGTACACTCCAGCTGGTGTTCATCCAAGCTAGACCTTCATCTACGTGCCCAACACAATATCCTTTCCAAAGAGCTCCCCCCTCCTTGCCTTGATCTGAACCAATTGTAACCAGACAATAATTCCTTTTTTCATGGAAAAGTGAGAGCTCAGTAGTAAAGGCCTAGTATTTATAAAACTAACTCAGACAAAGTAAATACGCTGTAAGTCATTGCCTAACAAAGAAAGTTGTCTGAATAACTGATTTTTTCCAGCTTTGTGGTCAAAGAAATCTAACCTATCTTTGTATCAACAACATTCGGTTCAGGTATTTTTTAAATCTTAAGTAAATGCAAGTCAAAATTTAAAAGTGAAAGGTTATTTTTAATTTGAAATAGCTGTTTTTGAATACCTTTATTCAGGAAATATGTATCAGTTGATGAAGAATTTTGAAGAAATTTTAGTCAACTCAAATACAGCTCCCAGAACTGAACTATTATCATACCTCCTTGAGACAAAGCAATAGTATGATTTGGTATAAACCCTTTTTTTAATTATTATTTATTTATTTTTCAACTGTCCTGTCTCAAGGTGATTAAGAGAAGAACACATGTTAACAGAATCAGTACTAAAATGTAAGACTACCACAGATCAACATCACTGTCAAATCTAGTTACACTGTCCATCCTGGAGTAACATGGCATTTCTGGAAATGCTCATCTCTTGTCATGAAGGAGGCTAAAGATCCGATAAGGGAAAAACGAGCTCGCAGCATGTGACTTTAAGTGTTTTAAAATGAGGAAGTGTTATGCATTACTCAGAAGCATGAGGTTGAGTCAGCTGATAAATGAGGAAAAGATTACCCAGCAGAGACTATCACAATAGAGTTAACGCTTTAGCCACCCACCTTCCTCCTCTCTAAATACAATCTAAAATTTGAAACTAGATTTAAAAAATCAATAAACTGGTGACTTCCCTCTGCTAACTCCCTTTTTTTCCAGAATAGCATCAATATGAACAACATTATCTAATTTTTCATTTTCAACTTCTACGGGTCTCACTGCTTTTCCAATAGCTCAACAGCACCATCTAGCTAGAATATGGAACATTCAAATTGTTTCTGAGATGGGATAAGGAAGCTGTAAAAGAGATAATAGAAAACTTGCAAGTTGTATAATGAGCAGAATGAGAGTACACTACATGCCATTTAAGACAAACATAGTAACACTGAACTAAGACTGCATTTAGCCTGCACTGTTAAATGATCACTCACTCTATACCTTTCACGTGCTAGAATCAGAAAAACCTTTTGATATATTAGGGGCCACTAACAGAGGCAGAACCACTCACTTAGTGTGTTTTAAGCCTATTTGCTTAAGCCATGCCATGCTAGCTTTAATGCAGAAATGTTACTTCAGGCAAACAGAACTTTAAAGTTCTACAAACTGTTGTGCAAGAGAGAGTTTCTGTTCTTTCAGGAAATAAATTATTGCCCAAATTATAAATACAACTGCTACTTGCCATGTTGCTGGCAGAAAACTATATTTACCTAAAAGGGCAGGAAATTGGAACTGAAGATAAGCCAAAGTTGATTAAAAAGCTCAACTATACTTAATGACTTTTCAGAGCATCTGGGAAAGCCACTTTTGTGTGTTGAAGCAACCATCACTCAATCATAAACCGTATTTTTGTTCAGAGAATGGATAAGATCACTTCCTAACACACGGTAGGAAAAAAAACTCCATGTCTTTAATTCAGAGATACTCACTGCAATAAGGTCATCCCTTGCCTTGAGGACCTTCAGTCTTGCCTGATTCATCAGGTTGGACATCTGACTGCAAGTTGCATGGAAAAGTTGAATCAATCCACCAAACTTTGAACACTGACATTAGAACTACTACATTTAACTGTATACTTTACATTTAAAGATAACAATTCTACGTTTAATGACAAGCCTGTTAACCTGTCTGAATCTGTTTCTGAACTTGCACAAATGATTACAATGCAGGACCATCTCCTTCCATAAAGGCCCACCAAAACCAAACCTGACAGGATCATTAGTCCCAAGCTAACATACCAGGGTAGAACTTTACACATTAACTGCATATGGAAACATGGAAGATTCTTTCACCGGACCTCCTAGCAGATATACTATTGTAGCTCTTCTTCAATAATTTTCCCCAGAAATATTAAAAACTCAAAATTAGAACTCAGTATATTAGCCACAATTTGTCCACTTCCAAGGAAAGCAGTTTTTTGTATATAATTGGTAGCAAGATGGTAGCTTAGGCTCTGAAGTCGACCATCTAACTTAAGCAACTTACATTTTCTTTTGCTGTTCAATTTGTTTCTCCTTCTTTTCATAATACTCCATGATTTTCAGCCTCTGTGTCTGAACAAGGCGACCCTTCTCAATGTTGAACTCTTCTTCTGCCTACAGTAAAAATTAAATAACTGAAGTGGAAATTGATTCCACGGGCTGAAAAAAAAACAGAATCAAAATGAAATGGCTATGCTTTAACACATTCATGGATAAGCCAGGATGATAAAATTTCTGGTTCCATACAAACAAAACATTTCAACCAGTACTCAAGTCAGTGGGAGTTCAGCATGTTTTTGCTAAACTAGAACCTTGCTAACAAAGAAGCAGTTTATTTTACCAGTCTTTGACGGCTCACGTTTGTCTCTTTGCAGTCCTCATGCATAAAATTATCAAATCTATATGTTATTTAGTGAATAAAGAGTTAAGAAGCCTATCTCTCTTTTGTTTGAGCTTCAGGCCTGGCTTGGTTTTTTTGTAGCCAGAAAGGAAAGAGAGTCTATATGAGATTTTACCAAAAATAAGCTACCTGGCCCTCAGTGTCCCTGAATTCCATTATTTTAAGCAATGCTTAAAGAAGGATAGTGATAGTGTAGGTATTATCTTTTAAAAAGCCTAGCTAGATAGCATATGAAAACACATGGGAAATTTTCATGTTTATACCGAAGTATCCAATCTCAGCTTCTGACTTCTGCTTGGAGATCATCAAGAATACCTGCCTTAGAACTGATTAAATATTTGTCCAGACCAAAATGTTTAAGGAAGATTATTAGTATAGTAATACAAATGCTGAGTCAAATACCAGTCAGATTTTTGGTATAATGCAGATTGATAGGGTTGTAGGGCACCATTAATTCTTCTTTAATAAATATCTATATCCTATCACCAGGTTACTATTATGCTCATTCTCTTCTGAACTATCCCAAGTGAACAATTCTGCAAGTAATTCAATTCATGCCTTAAATTTAATTTATGCTTTACTTCCTTGTGATGCCTACTAATCACATCTAGAACTGAGTCTATGGGTAGCTACACAAATTTAGGTACAGTTATGAACCGGTTCACAAATATGTTTTCATCAACATAAAATTCAGCCAGTTAATCTGCAGTGATGCCAAGTTATGTATTGGAGGTGGGGGCAGAGAGAAGGCGTTCCACTTGACCTAGTGTATTCACATTAACATTCAGGTCTCGTTTGCTTTAAAAAATGAATTATTTTGCATATAAGCACTTGCATATAATTGCATACAAGTTCACATTTAAGCACTAAGAAAACTTTGATGAAAGAGTAGCTCCAACTCAGCTGTCTTGATTTGATTTGTCAAAAGCTAATGAACATCCTGTTTATTTAGTAGCATCATTTTGCTACGTAAAAACTAAATGTAATGTAAGCTGTATCTTTCAAAAGTGTTACGGGACTGCTCTGACTGCAACTATCAAATAGGATGCCAGATGCAGTTCTCCTTTTGCACTTACTGACATTGAACTTCCATTTTTACCTTTGCATCTATTTCTTCAGCCTTTTCATTGGCTTCCTGCTCAATGAAAGCCATCATGTGCTTGATCTACAACAAGAGAGAGAAGAGAAAACATTTTCTTTTGGGAAGGATTTTGATAAGAAGGAATGTTTTCCTCTGTTCCAGAACAGGCCCCTTCATACCCATTCCTTAATTCATATAATAGTGCTGTTTTCCAAATAAATTAAATAGAGCATACAGGTCAAAAAATTACATCAGCATAACATAGGTTGCAAGAAAATCTAATTAATTTTTTTTAAATAATTCTGTATAACGCCATTTCACTGGATATCTTAAGAAGAATCTAATTAGAAGTGCAACACAACTATGCAAAACAAACCAAAAAGTCAGTTTGTACAAATGTGAGATTGAATATTTTCATTCTTCACTGAGTGAGAACAAGACTTTTTTTCCCAGGAATTAAAAAAAAAAAAAAAAATCCTCATACACTAAAATTAAGTAGTCTAATTGTTACAACATTCACATGAAACATGGAAGATTAAATGTGGAGTCCCTGCTCTAAGTCAGGCATAGATGGCACTTGAATGAACCTGGGCCTTCCATATGAGATGGCTGCTTAAAGGAAAGCAAAGGGCCACTGATCATCCTGGGCAGATCTGAACAAGTTCCTTTACACACAAGAGAAATCTCTCTTGACAAATGTAATAAATTCTGTAGAAACTTACAAGGTCATGAATTTGTGACAAAAGTGTTTAATAAAAAAAAATACCATCCTTTAGTTCAACTCTAAGTGATTTTACAAAGTACTTGCACATTAGTTTGGAGAGGCTGTGGAAGAAGAAATATGGGATAGCTGTGCTATTTGATCAAGACCACATCAAGTATATCACATGCTGCTTTAAGAGAGTGGTATGCACTAATAGAATCAATTTGAAGAACCTTTTTGAAACCACCCCAAAACATTATAAAGCATGGGCCCAGCAGCTCAAAGACAGGAAAAACAATTATGGTAAGTTCTGTTTATTATGCTTATATGCCATTCCGTGACCTGGCCTAAATTTAGATTCACATTTGGGGCACATTATAAGGACTCACATACACCCAAACCACACCTTTGAACACGTATAGCCATTTCCACAGGCAAATGCGTTATCCTTTAGTAGACCATAAAACCCTACTGACTTTTTGCTTGCACTTAGTGAAGAGAAATATTTCTCAAACTGATCTGAACGAACTTGGATGAAAGATCCTATTTATATACGCCCATGTTGAAAAGAAGTATTTTAAAGAGATAAAAAAGGTGGCAATGTGAAAAGAGAACCAACATGTGCAGAACAGCACCATGTCCATATAAACAAGAAAAACAGAAGTCAACAGACAAGTGGAAGATTTTAAGCATGTACAATGGATGAAGTGAATGATAATATCTCCAGTCTCAAAATCAAGTCAGCAACTCTTACTTTAATTCCAGTTTGCAATATTTCTACGAGCAAGTCCACCTACAATTTGAGCTTCCTATCCTGCTCACCTGATTAGATGCCTGGTCAAGCTAACCATGAGATCTACCTGCATTTTAGAAACCAGAAGGGAGGTAGATAAAATATGGAAATAATTTTTTTGAATAGTCTAATGCTGAAGGAGACTAAGGATTTTTTATAACAGCAGTAATCCTTGTATTACTGAGTGATTTCTTCCAGTTTAGGTTGGTTTCTGCATTTTGGAAAACTACTTTAAACAGTTCCAGGCACTCAAGAAAAAATTGTCTGCATAAGTTAAAGGAATAAGACGGAAGCAAGGTGATAGGGCAACCATTTCCCCTAGTCTGCATTGTAATAATACGTTAGACTAAACACCATTATTTCCTTCGTATTGAACACTGCTCTTGCTTTTCATAGAAATGAAGAGATCCTAAGTGAGGCTTTCACATCTGTGAATATTTATTTTTAATAGGGCAGGCAAAATATTTATTTTTAAATGAGAGACTAATTTCAAATGAAGTTAATAGCTTTTGCACAGCAGTATTTCCTATAGAAAGGAATATAGGATTTTTTCCAACAGTACTAGTTTGATTATCCTTTCTGTGGTAAGTTCTAGCTGTTAGACTGGCTTTAGCTAGAAATGACTAGCCAGATTACATGCAACAATCTGTAAACCACTGTTATCAGAAGAAAGTAAGCAAACTTATCAATGGGAAAAAAAAATCTTAATTAAAAGATAATTTTCAGTGTGAAAATTATTGAAAGCACCATAGCAAGTAGTAGCAGTTCATTTGCCAAGTCCACACCAGGATTCATACACATGCAGAACTGAGCATGCTATTAGCAGTGTTCTTTTTTCCAGTTAACAGGATCATACTAGTTTCAACAGTGAAAAACAATTACACAAAGGTCACAGATGTGAATTTCTATTTGCATTATGTGTTTAGTGTATCTGTATATCCTGAACTAGCCTTTGAAGTTCAGGTCCATGGCAGTTGAACAAAACCACCCCAAAGTCAGATTTATTGTTATAATTACCATGGAAAAGAAAGGAAAAAAAACCCTATCTTTGCAGATAAGAAGCAAGAGAATGTAATGTCACAATTCCCCTTTTGGAGAAAGGCAACCTACTGATTTTACTTTCAATGTGACGTTTCCTTGCCAAGAGACTATGTTTACTGAATGAGAAAGTGAGACACTAAGCACTTATGATGCAAAGGACATATGGAGCTTGACTGATCTGCCCAACACCCGTAGCAAACTCCACTGACCAGCCTCGACTGGATCAGTGAAGTCTTTAACACTCCACACCACCTTCAACCCAGCTCAAAGCAGATTTTTTAGGGAAGGGCACTGTTTACTGTCAATAAGAACAGAATGTCCTGACTGGAGGAAGCGCCACAGTCCAGACTTCAGCCCTGTAGGTTTCCATTGCCAGAGAAGCCCAGGTGCACCATGCTGCTTAAGGCAGAGAAATGAAAAAAACATTCAAGAGAGTTGAACAGCCTGCACAAATGCCATGTTGCAGCTAATTAGATTTAGTATACCTATAAGAAAAAAAGAGGTGGAAAGGCCTTAAAGAGAGATCTGGAAAATAATGCTCATCTAGGGTATTGTATTTATCTGCCTCAAAATGGACTTAAATACTGTAAATAGCCTAAAGACTACTCCTGATCTCTTTCATTACAGCGTATCATGAAATGTCACCAAAATGAATCAGCAAAGTTCCCCCATGTATGGCCACCAAGGAAAAGAAAAATCAGCTTCTTCAGAAGTTGACTTTATTTCTCCCAAAGATTCCCAGGGAAGACCTTTCCCTTTTGCTTTGTCTTCACAAGAAAGTGCCACAGCAGAGTGGGAGACCCTACTCAGCAACTAAAACGTGAATCAGCCATAGGATACACTCCCAGCTACTGCTGCTGCTTCAGAGCTGGCACTCTCCCTCTGTCTTCAACTTGGCCTCTTCCAGGCAGGACGGCCCATCAGCTCAGGCAAGACTGCCTCCCCCATCTAGCACGGCCTGCAGGCAAGGACAACCCTGCCTCGAGGCCGCCTCGAGCGAAGCTCTGCTGTCGCCGCCCGCGGCGCCTCTCCTCACGCCGGTTCCGTCCCGTCAGCTCCCACCCACCGCCAGCCGGGCCGTGAGGAGAGCACAGACCTAGCAGCGGCCTCAGCGGCCACCGCACTGGCCGCTCCGGGCCGCAGGCTCCCGTCCGGGCCGGGGCCCGCAACCGGTACCTGCTTCTGGACGTCGGCATCGCTGAGCGCCATGATGACAGAGGCGGCGGCAGCGGCGGCTCGAGGGGAGACGGTCGGGGCCGTTGGCGACCGCGAGTGGAATCAAATCCGGTTCGGGTCACAGCTGTTGCTGCCGCGTTGCGTCACCCCTCCCCGCCCCGCCCCCTCGCTCCTCCAGGCCAATAGGAGCCCGGGCGCCGGCGTGGCGTCGTGGGGGTGGGGCGGCCCGTTGCGCCTCAGTCCCGCAGACTGCCATCGTGTGGCGGTCGGGGGTTGCTGCGCGGCTCCGGCTGCCGCCGGCGGCGGCCCGGGCTCATCCGAGCGGCGGCTTTCGCCGGGTTTGTTTTAGGCTTTTCGCAGCCGCGGGAGGAGAGCTGCGAAGCGCAACAGCGTTTCTCCTGAAAGAGATAAAATCCAACAGGTTGCCAAGATAAGCCCCCAGCGCGGGTGGTCTGTGTGAGGGTCTTCCTCGGCACCATGCCGAGCCCACGGCACCCTGAGAGTGACTTAAAATCACACAGCCGGACCTTGCTGGCTTCTCCTGGCCTGGTCCTCCAGGTTGTCGGAGTATGGCGTGGAGACATGCCGCCTTACCTTGGGGGTTCAGGCCTCGGGCTCTCCGTTTCCCTCTTCAGCTGCAATACGCTCTTCCCCCGTACCCAGGCACACCTCACCTGCTGGGAACTGCTGGAGGTGGCAAGCCTTTGGAGGATGGATTTAGACTTCAGAGTTACAGTGAACAGTTTAGGAGCGCTGTATTTAAGAGATGAAGCAGTCTTTCTACCTAGCATTTCCCTCTAGCTAGCATTTTTAAGACTTTGGTTGGATATTGTGTCCAACTTTGAAAAGATAAGAGCTGCTTCCAAAAAAAGTTGTAATAGTCTTAATTTACAACAGAAAGGATTTAGGTTAAACATGAAGAAAAGCTTGCTGATAAGGCCCTAAAGTAGATTTTCTGGTAACGTTTTAGACTCCCCATCACAGGAAGCTTTGGTATCTCAAGGTCACTTTCAGCTGTTAATTGTATAAGGCTGGGAAATACTACTTTTAAAGTCCTACCCTTTTTTCATGTTTGAATTGGCAGTGTGTGATGAAACTGACTCTTTTTTACACCTGAATGAGATGTTGGGCAGCATTAAAGAACACGAAAAGTAAAGCACAAGGACACAGGAAAGAGCTCACCAAGGGGAGGGAAAAGACTGGATCACAAAAGGGAGGTAGGAGGTCAAGGACTTTCAGGTGCAAGTGATTTAGTGAAGTCTTGTGATGAGCCACTAAGGTTGGTTGTACTTTTATGATTAACAATTACAGCACCAGCATTTCATTATAGAAATATACTGTGAGACTCAAAAGCTTTATTTTTTTTGTTTGTTTTTAGTTACCTTCTGTCACTTCCTGATCACAAGATATTCAGGACTATTTTCAAAAGGTGCACTGATTTTTCAAGAATTTTGTTACTACTCCCATTGTTCCTTGCATGACATTATTTTAAGTAGTCTTCACAACCTACAATATTTTTTATTCTAAGTGACAAGAAGCTTCTACTCCCATGCTGCCTGTACAATTACTGGAAAAATAGAAGAACTCTTTACAGATCTGCTTCATATATGGTATTTGTCTCATCCATGCTTCTTTCTGGCTTGTTTTTATTTCCTTAATTTTTACTATGCCTTTTTYTCCTCTCTCAGAAAACTGGCTTATCATTATAGATATATAAAAAAAATGCATACATAAATGTTTACATCTCAGTTATATTACAATGTAGGAAGCAAAGTATGTTTTGAAACTTGAGAACATTTTATTATTTCAGGAAGAACATAAGTAATATTAAAACTTACAGTTGGAACTTTATTCAAAGCTTACTTTCTTTCCTAGTGCTTAGTCATTTTGTGAAGCCCCAGGCTTGATAGTGGGCTTCTCTTTTCTCTGATACCCTGTCATACTTTGAAGTTAACCCTAACCTATAAATATGTAAACTGTATTATAGCCACGGCAATTTCATTTTCCTCAGTTTTCCATGAAAAAAACGTAAACAGGGCTTAACTCCTGCGAGGATGACTTGCAAATCCTCTGGCTGCATTCTTTGCACGTATGCCCTTGAGCGCAGGAGACACGTTGGGGCCAGCGCCTGCCACGGGAGAGACGCCTCCCTGCTCGACCTCATTGGGGTCCCGCACCGGCGGCAGCGAGCTCCATGGCGGAGCCCCCGCGCCCGGCGGCGCGAGGGCACGCGTCACGTGCCCAGCGCAGGAAGCTGCGCTGCCACCGCCCCGCCCCCGCCGCCATGACACCTACCGAGGCAGAAGCTCCTCGGCCCACCGCAGAGCCGCCCCGCCTCTTCCTGCCCCATCCTGCGGAGGGGGGAAGTCACGTAGCGACAGAGATGTCCTTCCGGGTCCTCTCCCCTCTCCCCCTTCCCCGTCCCGCGGGGTGGGCTGTGACGCGATGACACAAAGTGCCATGACGTGATGCCCCCTCGCCGTGCCCTCCTCCCCTCCCGCCCCTCCATCATGGCGGCGGCGGCGGCAAATTAGGGCAAAGCTCGCACCGCCTCGCGCGCGCGCGCACACACCCACCCCCGGCGGACCGACCCGGAGCAGCGCCGCTCCGCGCCCGACCTTCCCTCCTCCTCCTCCCCCCTCCTCCTCCTCCTCCTCCTCCTCCTCCTCCCCGGCCCCCTCTCTCCGCTTCACGGCGCTCTCAGGTGAGGAAGGGGTGGGAGCGGCGGCTTATTATTCCCCCCCCCCCATTTGCGCGCGCTCGTGCCCCTTCCCCCCCTTCCCCTCCCCCCGCCTGGCTCCGGCCGAGAGTTGGGCGGGGGAGCGGGCACGAGCGCCGCGGCCGTTAGTCAGTGCGGCGGCGGCGGCGCGCGCGCGCTCCTCTCCCTCCCTCTCCCCCGCCTCCCGCGCGCCTGCGGGGCGGGGCGGGGAGGGGAGGGGAGGAGGGAGCAGGCCGATCCCCGCGGGGTCGGTGCCCTGCGAACTTCCGTGAGGGGGCGGGGCGGGGCCGCGCCCCCTCCCCCTCGCAGCCGTTGCCCCCGCCCGCGCGACTCATGCCGTTGGAGGTTGTTGTGCGCGTGTGTTTCCCCGGGGCAGCCCCCGCGGCCGGTCGTGGTGGTGGCCGTGCCTTGCGCTGATTCCTGGTGCGGGTTGCGGGCCCCTCCCTGGAGGGCTAGGAGGGGAGGGGGGGCAGGCACCGCGATGGAGCCGCTGGCCTGCCTGGCCCTGCGCTTTGGGAGAAGGAGCCGCGACCCCCTCTCCCCCCCCCCCCCCCGCTCCCTCGCAACAGCCTCTGAAGGACGGTGGAAAGGCGAGTCGGCCGAATCTGAATTGCAGATGGTTCAGTAGCGAGCGGATCAGGTGGCTTCAGGATGCGCCTGTTGGCTGCGCGGTCTTTGTGCCTGCACCTGGTGCTTGCACTGATTTAGCATGTAGGCATATGATTCCAGTGCAAACCCTGCTGACTGACTCATCCCCGTCTTTCTGCCTCTTGCTGTTTCTGCCTAGATATAAATATCTCATTCATCGCCGTAGTAACTGAGTAGCTTACGCTGCATTCTGAGAGACCTGCTCATCTGTTTCATTCCTGTGTTTGCCTGGTGCTTTGGAAACTTGCAGCAACGGGAGAGCTTCTGCATTAGCTACCTGCTGACTTGTTTACTTTCAAGTCCAAGCAGCACATGGCAAATGAAAACAAAATGAATGAAAACTGGGCTTTCTAACATGTTCATGAAGGTTGAATTTCTAATGATTTAATATTGTGACAGGATTGTTTAAAGCTTGGAAAGACTGAAAACCTTTGTACTAGATAATTCATAAGATTTTGGGTTTTTTTTTCTAAAAGAAAACCAAAACATTTGTCTGGAATGCTCATTTAATTACATTTCCATCTAAGATCAACTAAAACCACAGCCGGGTAAATGACTACTGCATTTTCCAGTATTTTTATCCTTTAAGTGCTACTAGAGGATCAGTAATAGATGTAGTATTGATTCATTTCCAGTAGGAATTGACATGTTTGAACTCAGTAATTATCAGTTTATTAAAAACAATCAGTATCTCTAAGTGATACTGTAATGCATTTTTGGAAAAATACTGAAGAGTTTATCTTCCAGCTTCATCACAGTCAGGTGCCTTGGAGAATCCTACCGGGTAGGTGAAATGTTTTCAGAGACAAACTGCTGCAAGGTTGAACTAGTCCACACATGCAAGTTTCATTCAAAATATCTATACAACCCTTCTGGTAAACTTGGAAAGTACTTGAATGTTTTTCATGTTGTTTGTATGGGGCATGGTTTTATAGGTACATGACCTGCAAACAACTCACTGAGAGTTGAAAATTGTAATACAGAGCACGGTATAAATGTAATGTTGTAGATTAGACTGAAGCATGGTGAGCTGACAGTACTAAGAGTGGTTACCTGTTACAGAGGTAGCTATCAAGAGGATGAACCAGAATATTTCAGCAGCATGCTTCCCTAAAAATGATTTGAACTTGTGTACTATGATTTTGTTACATCTCTAAATCTCGCAATCTGTGCTTAGGTTAACACTGCCTGACTGAGACCACTCATCCTCTGAAATAATTCTCAAGCAGCAGGAAGGGATTCTATTTTCGCAGTACTCTAGAATAATTACATTAGTAGCCAGTAAGTGAAGTTTGGTAACTTGGGCTGTAGATGGGAATTGCCTCCCACCCTGGAATGACTGACTGTTTTCGAGTGGGACTTAACTACTTTCATGATGTTGGTGTTATTTTTGGAATGAAGGCAATCTGTAACTGTGCTATTGTTTTTAGTGTTTTTAGTGCATTAAATGGAAATCGGTAAGGATATGGGTCATCTATTCTTTTGTTTATAAACATGCAACAGAATACTTTGTAAGGGCACATCTCTAAATGCATAAGATATGTCTCTGACCTGCAACAATCAAATGGGTATCCAGCAGATCTTGACGACAGCTGGTGACTTGTCCTTAAAGGCAGTATCATAATACTGTTGCATTTTGGCTTTTGAATTATACTTAGTAAATGTGTAGCTTGATGCATGCTAGAATCGTACAGGTAAGGACTGAAACACAGTAGAGCCCCTTCTCTAAAGGATTATATTCATTGTATTCATTGGTAGTTTTTACATTGCCCTTGAAATAAGGTATAACTCTCCTGTGGATTAGGATGCGACAGACTGCATGAGGAACTGTCGGTCTGACTGGAACTCCAGTTCTCAGGTCAGTTGAACAGCTCAGCCCATGTAGAACAAATGACAGCAGGGTTGGAGGAGTGACAACCTAAGTAAGCTTGAGCACATGTAGCTTTTTTCCCCCCTTGAGCATGCTTGAATTGAGAAGGATTGCAATTTTTTGTAGGTAGTAATTCATAACAGTAATGGTCTCTTTGGCTTTTGAGGAAGCAATATTCTTGTGTTGAATCTCTTACACCACAAGCAACCCTCTCGCCCTTGCTTTGAAGGCTCACATAGTGTTCTGTATCATGCCTTGTTTCCTCTGCTCTTTTACATCTGTCACACAAGCCTTTGTCTTGTTCTCTTCAGTAGTTTCTGGACTCTTTTGCATTATGCTCCTGTAAATGGAATACTCTCCTTCCTCTGATCTAGCCTTTCAACCTGTGTGTCCTGTTTTATTTCCACTCGTCCCTGAAAAATGGCCTTTTCTGAAATATTTACTCTATACGAGGCAATATTTCTCTTGGTAAACACAAATAATCATTCACTATTTAAAATGACTACATTCACTATTTAAAATGACTAATTGAATGATTGCATTATGGGCTTTCCTCAAGGGAGGATCAGTGACTCTGAAATGCATTTCTGGTCCGATATTCTTTTATATGAAGCCTAGGATATTTCTTCCATACAGGCCTCTCGGACTGTATTAACTAAAGTGATTACTTTTTTTCATCTGAAGATTGTTTTTTGTTTTTGTTTTTAAATCTCTTCTCAAGGAAACACTAACCACTATTTAAATAACTTGTCTGATTCTCTCTCTTCCCCCCCCCCCCCCAAGGTGCTCAGTTAAGCATGCTGAAATGTTCATGAATTAGGCTTCACTGTTGCATATGGATCACTGTGCTGGTATGGAGTCTCATTCTTGTACTGGTAGATTGTTATTTCTTTCATTTTTGGTGTTGATTTGGAATTCTATTTTAAAGAATAAATCTTTGTTGTATATTCAGACTTGTTCTTTGATATACAGTGTAGTGTCTGGATTTCTCTGGACCATACATCAGACTGTGATTCCTTCAAGATAGGTCTCTCCAGTTTTTCTTGAAGGGCTCCCATTCACTATGTAGGCATTGCAGGGCATATCTTGCTTTCAGGGTTATGCTGTTCTACTGAACAAAACTGCAGTGTGTTGGGGAGCTTTTGCTTTTGGGTGAATGACATCTTTCACATCTGGTGTGAGGTCTGAAGAACAGATCTGTTGTTAAAGATTCCTAATGTTTTTTTGAGCAGTTGTTTTTGCCAAATGTCCCTGTTTTATCAAAGTCTCAGTTTGTGATAGTGGCTGAAGGGTAGCTGTGTATTGTGCAAAAGCTGCTCTTATCCTTTGCTATAATGTCTTATGTTTCTGAAGCACAACACATTGCCTATAGAGCACTCTGGGATGGAAGAGAGAACATAAATGTAGGATTACTGCTCTGAGGGAAGAGATGAGTGTCGGCTCAAAGTCTCAACAGCCGTTCCTATGTAGATTGATATTTCAGTTCTGTCTGTAGCGAAGACCCAATTAAATCTTTCTGGTAAAGGATTTCAGGCATTTTGAAATACATAAGAAGAGACAGGGCTTCGCAGAGTATAGTCTTCATGAAACATTCCTCCTCTGTTCTTAATGCTGAATGAGTTTCAGAAGCTAGAATTGCTAAAGATTAAAGAAAGAACACCTAGCCAATTTTCCATCAACTCTTTTTGCTTTGCAGGTTTTAGTTTGACAGATAAATTTTTCTTTGCCAAGCTACTTACAAAGTAACCATGCCACAGCATAGTTCTGGTTCTGTTTATCCTCAGTAACCAGTTGTACTGCTGTTAATCTGAATTCCTTTCCAGGGAGGAGGGGAATTAGAAGCTAGCCAAGATACACCTAGACAGATCAATGTTTTTCTTTTGTGTGCTATATTTATTTATTTTTTCTTAATCTTGAGGCATCATCTGCAGATTGTGCTTTGGTTTACTAACCTGGTGGTCTGTCTTAATCTCAAGACATTCCCAATGTAATCAGGAAGCCTCCTGAGGTATACCAACTTCTGCTGGGTATTTCTGTAGAGTTTTTCTCATTCTGACTGCACTTTTACTGCTAAACCTGGTTTAATTATTTGTGCTAAAGATGAATGTAGTCTCAAACTAGTAAACTGCCTAGCTCCTTTGGTACCTGTTGAGTAGCTGTTCTGTAGCCTCAACATTTCTGTGTGCCTTTCAGTTAAATATCCAGTCTGATGGCTAAGTGTGAGGTACCTCTTGTTCAGGAATGACTCTCTGAAGTTTTTGAGAACTTAAACCTGAAAGCTCATCTTGAAGCCCTAATTATTGTTATTTAATTTGTCAGGCTGTTTGTACATTGGAAGAAGTTATCCAGACTGTTCCTGATTTAAAGAGCTAAAAGCATGTTAGTCTGAAACTTCCTTCAAATCTGTTGTATGGCTTTTTCCCCCTCTCCATGTTGTCTTCTAAGATTTTTTCTTTTTTTCTTTGTCCCTTCTGGCTGTTGTTTATTTCTATCTTAGTCTTTTCTACTGTTCTCATTTGGATGTTTGAAAAGTGACTAAACAAATAGAATAAAATGTGGAAGGTCCTTGGCCAGATGTTGCCATTAGATATGGATTTCTATCAGTATTAATGTCTGGGTGAGAAGTCCAGGACACACAACCATCTGCTCTTCCAATCTCTACAATAAATGTGGATTTTATTTCTTCTGTTGACCATATGTTTTTCCACTGCTGCTGGAACAGTAAAATGAATTTGAGGCAATTGTGGTCACTTTTGCTGCATTAAAAATTTTGAGCATTGTAATAGCTGAGAATCTGAGAGGCAAGAAAATAGTCATCTGCGGCTTAGGGGAAAAGCGAACTCTTGTGAACT
Source organism: Apteryx rowi (assembly GCF_003343035.1). NCBI lineage: Eukaryota > Metazoa > Chordata > Aves > Apterygiformes > Apterygidae > Apteryx > Apteryx rowi. The sequence goes on along the minus strand of NW_020449530.1, from coordinate 1,713,300 downwards.
TTTCCCTCAAATTGTAGTTAACTAAGTCTTCAGAACCCCTCAGAATTTCTTTGCATGTATTTTTATATGAGGTTGAGTCGGGAGACATTTGGAAGGAGGACGCATGGTGAGGAACTGTTCAATTTGCTTTAATGCGAGAGTTCGTATGTGAAGTGGGAGTGAGAAATTCCACTGCTGACAACAGTCAGACAGGGTACTGGACTGGGAGGTATTTGGTTTGATTCTGCACAGTTCTTATTAAAATAAGAATGCATAGGATATAAAGACAAACATCTGGATTGTACTTTAAGATCATTACATAATTCCTTGTTATGTATGAGTTCATGACCGATTGCAACCTTATAAAAAACAAACAAAACATTCTATTCTTTCCTTACAGCCCTCATCTGTTACCGAGAGAAAACCCCGTGTGCCCAATAAGAGCACTGAAGCATTGCAAGTCAACCCGATGGCGTCCTCTACTGCTGTGCCTGTAGGATTTCATTATGAAACAAAATATGTAGTTCTCAGCTACCTGGGACTTTTATCACAAGAGAAGCCACAGGAGCATCCTCCTCCTTCAACTCAAGGTGATATACCACATATACACGTGTAACTATTTTGGCAATCATTTGTAGTCGTGAACTGTTTGTGCATATATGTAGAATGTCAGCCAGATGTTTAGTGTTCTGTATCTCTTTATTTTACTATTCATTTAAAATAATGTGAAAAAATGCTGATGGAAACAAAGCTGTTTGCATTTAGATTGCTATTTTAATTTGAGCTGTGCCAGAGGTGACTGGTGTTTATGAAGCAAATACATGGTTTTAAATAGCTGTCTTCAGGTTAGGAAGGATGAGAATTTATCATCTTTGTTGAGCCATCTTGAGAATCTGAGCCCGTGTTTGCCTTTTTTGGGAGGCAAATGGAAGTAAGCAGGGGTGAAGTGGTGTTTTCCAGCATAATCTCTGAATGATGACCTAAGCAATACCATGTACTAAATATTTTTGCCATATTATGTTAACGCTTCTGTTGTTGTCAGTCAGTGGTAGTGTGGAGATGTGAGACTTAATCTGGCCTACGCTGCATTTATTTGTTTCTTTATTTTTAAGAAGTCAAGGATTGCATGGAGTCAGGTGTTTCTTCCAGAACAGGCTTATGCATATAGGAAATTGAGCATAACAAAAGAAGTTTGGTAGATTGTTTCGTATTCCAGGGAATAAACCTTCTTTTATGTTGGGGTAGCAAGCACTTAAAACAAGCAATGTATTTGTCAAGATCATTTTGGTGGCTTGTCAATTCTTAATGATGTTTCAGTCACTTATCCGCAGCTTATTCTGATGAAAGTCATATTTTAAAAAAAGGGCAGTTTTTAGAATCTTTTTTTCCTTGAATGAGCATTTAAGAATGCATACTCTATCATTTACTCCAGTTATCTGTCATCAGAAGAAAATTCCTAAAACAAAAAGATAGCATCAAAGATACAGCAGAAATAATTTTATCAGTTTGGCACTAAAATATAGAGCATATGTTGATTATATCATATACCGTTTATAAAATTAAACATCGTATGTTTAAGATGTGTCTATTACTTCTACTTTGGCTACATCTGTGGTCCATGAAGGGAGAGGCACCTTAGTGCCAAGATGCTGTTTCATGAAACTCTTTGTTGGAGGATGTGGTTATTTTAGGAATAACACCTCATTCTGGATATCCAGTCAGGATAACAGGACTATAATTGGAAATATATGAGGTACATACAAACCTACCATGTGGAAGAGTCTGCTTCATTCTGAAAATGTAAGACTCAGTAGGGAAACTTAGTCTTAAAGCTTTCTTTTTATAATTTGGATTTAGTTACCTATGAAATATTTGAAAATTGAGAGGAAACCTCTCAATTGTTTCTCAGTACAGAAACTTGTAAGAAATGTTTGAATTAAAGAAAATTATTAAAACTGTATAAAGAGGAAGTGCTGCTACAGATGTTTACATACACATAATCAATTAAGAGGACTTTTGAGGTCTTGTTTAAAGATAACTGTTGAATCCACTATCCACTATATCACATATCCACTATTTAGATATGTTAGCTTATGTTACAGTGGAATGTACTTGGACTTGCTATTAAAATACTCTAAGGCATTGACACTTTGAAAATCTGTCCTTTCATCCCCATTGCTCTAAACCTTCGATCCTAAGCAGGAGACTCTCCTGCACTTCCCTCACCAACACCCCCAAGAACAGGAAGTGAACACAACTTTTCCTCCCTTGGTCATTTTTCACTGTAATTAGATCTCTCTTTCAATGTTTTTACTGCTTTCTGATTAAAAAATGGAAAAAATCATTCTCCCTTACTCCTAATCTGCAATGTTGTTTCTCATTCTGTTTTGAATGCCTTAGATGGACTTCAGTCTCCTTCTAAACAAAGTGCAAACATTTTATCCTTCCTTTTAAGGCATTATGTAACTTTAATTTATTTTTGTTTCTTTCTTCACTTTTGCTGTTGCTTACCTGTTTTCTGTCCTTGCAACAGCTTTCCATTTGTCTGACAGTTGCTTTTCCATTTAAAAAAAAAATCTTTTCTCCTACTGCCTTTCTTGTTGCTTAACAGTTGTTTCAACTGCACTCTCAGGCTGTCTGTGGTAAGGGCCATGTGTTTATTGTGAAGTGCTGTATGCATTTTGGTTGAATATGAAGTAGTTATGTACAATCTGTATCTTGTTGCTTAGAACATGGTGAAAACTGCACTAAAGCACTCTTCTTTTTAAGCTTCTCCCCTAAGGAGACAATGAGAGAACAAGCAGCCCATAAAGGATGTTAGCTGCACTGCCTAATGCACTAGTGGGAGTCAGTTGGGTATTACAGTAACAAGTGCAGTATTAGAAACCTGTAAAGAACAAATGAGATGTGAAAGCCAGTAAATGGAAATGAATAGTTGTTTAGAATGCCATCATGAAGTAGGAACTTTGTTTTTCATAAGGAAAATATGAGAGGGATAATAATATGACATTGCATCATGTTTGTCAGTGTGTTTTTTCATGCTGTATCATCAGCCATTGGTAAAATATCTTGACAGAGCCTGAGGTACTTTCATTGATGGTTTTTGTGGTGTTTAAAACACTAGTCRCTGGTGTTTTGCTAATGGTTATTTGATTGTATTTTAGTTGCAAAACAGTTTTCTATTTTATACTTTTCATTCTTACGAGGTATTGACTCTTTGCTATATAATAATCTCCCTTCATACGTTTTTCTTAGATCCAGATGAGTCTACTCTTTGTCCAATTTCTGTGTCTCGCTACAATATAAAGGGAGTATCCAGAAAGGCTGGCTTTAGCCTCATTATGTTAATCTCTTTAGTCTCCACCTGTATTGGGGAGTGAGAGGCTCTTCTAGAGGGTGTTTCAGAGTGAGATCCTAATTATAGCTGCCTTGAATCACACTGGAGGATCTTCTCTCTCTTTCCGTTGCACATATAAAGAACATAGAGAAGTAAGATAAACTAGGTGTAGTTAGTATTTATATACTTCCCCTGAGTCTCCTTCTACAGCAGGCTGCTAGATCTCACTGTCTGATACCGAAGGAGATTTCAGTGAAGCTTCAACATTCCAGATAAAGTAGAGAAGATATATACAATGGCTCAAAACAACAAAAAAGAAAAGCAGTCTTTCCTAAGAGTAGTGCTGCTGTTTTATCTCTTGTAGAACTTGTAGGAAAAATTGAATGCTTTTGTTCATTCGCCTCCATTTTCCTGCTATGGTCATCTCCCCAAAAGCTGTGCTTTCTTGCATTTCATATTGAAGAGTTCTTTTTCTGATGTGTGTCTTTCTCTTCCAAAAACTCAGATAAAAGTAAAATCTGCAAGATACTTGTTAGATTTCATGTAAAAACTTGTATTTAATTTTTGCAGACCTAATATACTTTAATAGAGTGATGACTTCCAGAGAGAATTAATTTAGTAAAGAGAAAGCTCGAACAAATTACATGAAGAATTCCTTCACTGTAATTGCTTTGGGGTCTCTTGGTCTGTCTTGATTTGTTGCAAGAAATGTGGCTTCAGTTCCACTAGCTAAAACCAGTTCTGACTTCAGCCAAAGAAGGCCAATCTCTAAGTCAACACCTGGGTATTACTATGAAAGTTTTATTTAGAGAACTGCTCTTCAGTGCAGGGACTGAAGAGAGAACTGTCTGCAGTTTTCCAGGCACTCGAAGAAAAGCTTATTTTATTGGACAAAATGATCCTTTTGACATTACAGCTGTGTAGAATTTTGTAGTTGATCTCAGTATCTCTAGAGGAAAAACAAGCAAACTTAACTAAGAAATAATTTTAGAGATTACTTCTATTCCAGGCCCAGTTCTGGAAAAATAATGATTCTTCATAATTCCAGGTTCAGTTTATTTAAAGTAAGGTTCATTAGCAGTAAATACCATTACTTTTTGGTAGAATTTGAGATAGGTGAATAATACAAATTGCTCAGAGAAATCTGATACAATAGACAGGGTAAGATATCATCTGTGTAAATTCATACAACCTGAAGCAATGGATGAGCACAGTTAAAATGTGAGAGAAAGCTCTCAGTAAAATAAATATCACTTATTGAAAACATGCTGAAAATATGTTGAAAATAAATATCAAGTATTGGAATACATTTTTACAGTTTTTTCCACTGAAATTCACACTCATTATGGAGGCTTCCAGTCTACTGCAGCTGCCTGTGCTACTTGCTGTCTTTTAGAAGTGTCCAGGTACTTTAATTCAATACACCTGTGTTATAAATGCTTCTTGAAATTTGATCAAGGGGAGTAATTGTTAGTGTACTTCTGTGGGTTTTTTTTAAATTGATTTCTCCATGGTTTGACTCCATCCCATGAGCCTGTAGTCGTAACTGTGGTTCTAAGGAAAGCTGTTTTTCTGTGTTTTCCTAGACAATCTCCTGAAGAGAATTCTAAGAATAAGAAACCTTATATAATCCTTCAGCTCGCAGGAGCATCCACAAGATTTATAATCAATGTCACTATTAAGCGTGGCATAGATTGCACAAGAGGTGAACAAAACTTTGACAGTTTTACAGTTTCCCTGAGATACATGTTATCCATGGTAATTGTAATCCAATTACTGTGCACATTGTCCTTTCAGCCATTAATTATCTGTTTTGAGATTGGTGTATGAAGTGCTGTATATATTCAGTAATCAAGTCGTTATAGTGGTAGCAGTTTCCCAAACAGATTTCTTATTGCTAAGCGGTATTGAATTGGGATACTAGAAGTGGATTTTACATGTATGTGTTCACATGCACCAGTTAGAAGAGAACTCTGATACATCTCAGGAAATACATGTACAGATACTCAAAGATGATCAGGATTTATGGCGTTGTAGGTGAGCTCAAGGCTCCTCTATGACAATCCCAAATCTAACATTAGTAGATTTATCATAGGGTATTGACCATGATGGGTGGGATAATTGTTGTCACAAGAGATTCAGTCATCAGGTGGAGTGGCTGTTGTAGAATATCTTGGTTTTCTTTGTCCTCCATGTCTGTATCTTACTTATCCTTCATAGTACCTATCATTGTTCTGTGGGAAATTAAAGTTTGTGAGATGTTTTTAGCTAAGTAACACATTCCTTAGAAACTTTCCTCTTACAGCACAATATATGTAGTTTGGCTGAAAAGCCACAATCTGAAAAGCTACACATCATATGTCAGACCAATCCAGTTGTTAGAGGTAATGGGAGACCCATGTCTTGAACTCAGGAGAAGAAAGGCAATTCTTGGGGTTGTGAGTCGGAGAAGAAAGAGGGGGTCCCTCCAGAGATGTAAATTCCCACTTATTTAAGCTTCCTCTCTGCCCACAAAAGAAAAGACTTCTAGCTGGCAATTTCTTGTGTCTTTTTGGTCCTTAATAGAGTTTTGGACTCAATTAATTTATTTTTAGCAGAACCTTTTTATGGGTAAAGGCATGTTTATGTTTAAACTTCTTTATAAGTAGATTCGTTTAAACCTCTTTTCAAACCAAGGGCTACATCTGGTATGACAGTCTGTGTTCTGGAGTTTGCTGGGGTAATGAATATGCTTTTCATTTAAGAAAAAGGTTGAATACATTTCTAAAGAGATCTCTTATATCTGCATCACTTCTCAGTGCTTGCAAAATTTTTAGACACTCGCTTTTCCGCTTTGCTTATTTTTTTAAAAAAGAGCCTGAGATACTATGTAATTTCTAGAGTCATGCTGAAAATGAATTTTCAATTCAATGTTAACTATGCAGACATTAATACAGAGTCTTGAAACTTGAAAACAGACATACTGATAAGTTAAAATAACAGATATAAAACAAAAAATTCCAGCACAGATCTGTGACATCAGAGGCCTTCTTTTTCAGTGACCCTGTATTCATCTGAACTAAAAAGACATACAGCTTTTTTCAGTCTCTTCTTATAGTTGCTGCTGTCTCTTGTTAGCCTTAGTTTGACACAAACACAATAGAATCAGATGTGCTGGCTCTCTGACTCTGAGGGATGACTTCCATCCCTCCTCCTCTTCCCAGGATCAAACTTGGGAAACAGGTTAGTCTTGTATTGTTACTAAGCTTCTGGAATGGCCTTAAGGGTGGAGTTTTACCAAAGTATTACATTAGGTTACCAGTCATAGCACTGCCTGATTGTCAGTGATGCAGTGCTCCATGGACTTTTAGAGCACATTTTCCCCCTACTTTGCATGTTACTTCCATATACCTGAAAAATAAACTATTAACAAGAAAACTCTTGGGCAAAAGGGGAACGCTTATTCCTTAAATAGGAAGTGGAATGTACTCACTTTTTTGTATAAGAATTTGTAACAAAAGTTTGTTGTGTCTTTGGGTTGGAAAGAAGCCTTTCAGGGTCAGTTTACCAAAGACCTGTAATAGGTAGACCTGTTTTTTTTCTGCCTAAGAAAGCATTTCTTCTTGGTGAATCTTGTAAGTACCATTTATGGTGTGACCTTTGGCATTAATAAAGAATGAAAATATGATGTTCCTGCTCTACCAGAAGCTCTTTTTACTATTTTATCCTAGTTATTTTCAAACCGACTTGGAAGTCCTCTAAAGGAGGAAAAGGATAACTGCTCTCTTAAGAACTTTGATGTTAGAATATGCTATTCTTCAATACTGGGTGCATTTTTATGGCTAAGGGACAACATACAGGAGATGCAGAAAGCTGAAGCCCTTTGATAGGGGAATAAACAGTGCAAAGTCACTGAGCCAGGAGGGGTAGGTTTCTGATGTTTTGGCATGACTGAATGGTCAGGTGTTATTGGAATCAGCAGCTGCTGCAAAGTTATGGGTGTTAGGGGATGGAAACCATTGACTCTGCAGCACTGGTTATCTAAACAGCTCTTTTGTGTGCTGGCAGCAATGGAATTTCTCTTCGTTCCATTTTCCACATGACTTCTTATCAAGTATGACAGCTTGTCATGTGTGATCAACATCACATTAGTCCCATGAGAACGGGTGCTCTTCTGAATACCCTCTTTCCTTCCATATGCAGGGTGAAACATAGGTTAAAGCAAGACTTTGTATTTGCATGTACCTGTTGGGCTTGAGTGTGAAGCAGTGATTTAGTCATTCAAAGACCGTAAGGGGACTGACAAGGTATTAGTGAGTGTCTGTTTATTAACCAAAAGGAGGAACAGTTTGTTCCTGTCTGGAATTTATGGTTCAGAGTGGCAAAGTGAGACTCTTTGTTTGAAAAGGGATTTCAGAAGCTAAATAAACTTATTCTGAATATAGTAATGGTGATATAATTGTGTGGTTAAGTAAAATGAAATTAAACTGACTGTCTGTTGGCCCTTTAAACTATTTGAGCAAATAAGTGTAAACATTTTACATTGTCCTGTACATCCATTTCACATGAATTTGTCTCACAGGTATCCATAAAAGAGCTGCATGTGTAAGCATAAACAAATGTTCAGTGGGTTGATTTTAAAGATTTCAACTTGTTTTTCAAGTGTACAGGACATTGCAAGCTTATTTAGTGTTTTTTAAATACAGAAGATGCACTCTATTTTGTGTATCTGTGTGTGTTAGCTGGTATTGATGCTTAAATGTTTTTCACGCACTCTGATATGAAAACTAGTGCTTACTGTGTGTCCGTTATGAAGAAAGGGGAAGGCGGTGCAATGATTAAAGTGAATTCAAGCAGATTTTAGTAGAGGTGAACCAAGGAGAATAGGCATTTGTTCATAAGACTGCCAAATTATGATTTAGTGCCTTTAAAACACGGATGAAAAAAGACATGCCAGAAAGCTACAATGGTTGTTGCGGGACCGAAGATTTTAATTGAAGATTTTAACTTGAAGATGCTGATGTGAAAAATAAGCAATGGGTAAGGAATAAGGTCAGACAATATCAACATTACAGATATAAATCCTTTCCCTTTTTATTTTCTTCAACTGAATGAAGAAGTTCTGTACAGCAGAATTGTGCCAGGATGTCCAGGAAGAGCTGCAAACAGTTAGTGTGGGTGCAAAAAGGGTGAGATAGGTTTGAGAGTTGTTGGCATTTGAGTGCATGGGTAGGAAACACAGRCAGCATTATCAGAAGGTCGGACAGAAGATGGTTTTTAAACCATGGGTGTGGGACAACATGAAGACCCCAAAAATAATTCTAAGGAATATTCAAAAGTAAGAGATCCAGGAAAATGTGATTGGGGAAGTATAGTCACTGATACTGTTGAAAGCAACAGAGTGCAAGGCTAATGAGGACTGATGACTTAAAACTTTCCTTCCCTGACACTTTGGGAAGGGAGTGGACAGAAGGGGGATTACTTAGCAAAAGGAAGCTTTGTGGTCAACTGACACTGACAGATGAGAACTGACAAATGACTGGCAATTCTGGGGTACTTTGTCTCTGTTGTTACTTTTGGACCCTATCTTAAATGATATATTTTGGCCTGCAGGATCCCATGAATAAGGAAATGATGCACAGTTGATAGATTTCAGGATTCTTCACTGATATAATTACATAATTGTTCTCAGTATTTTTGTTAACTTTGCAGACCTCAATATAAATTTTATATTTTGTTACTAAAATATCAAACTTATACCTATATTAAAATTGAGTATTGTGAACTGTAAAGACATCTGCTTGGTTTTGGTGTAGTTTGATAATGAGCATATTTTAATTATTGCCTATTTATGTGCTTTGGTTTGATTTTGGTTTTAAATTTAAGATAAACTGCTTAGTGTTTTTTAGAGCAATTGAATATTTTAATTGTTTTGTTTATAAATTCATATTTAAAGCACTTGTTCTATCTTGAACAAGCCCAGAAGCTTATGTGTTTCTGGGTTCACATAATAAAACTATTGTAATAAATGCACTCAAGGGAACACTTTGTGATATGATGTCTGAAATATGATTTTCACCTTGTATTTCTTTATAGTTAAAATTTCAATATCATGTTCCATTTATCTACCTTATTTGAAATACTACATTTGAGTAATTACTCTGGTTTCTTTTAGGGACTCAACAACAGCTTATGGCACAACATGCTTTGGAGAAAGAGGCTTTGGAGAAGATTAAAATAGAAATTGAGGAGGAGCTAAAACGTCTTGATGAAGAAATCTTGGAAGGTGCAGGCTCTTCAGATTTTCTCATTTCAGTTGACAATCTCTATACAATATAACAGTGGTTATTTTGTAACAGGTACTCTACTTAGAGATTTTTGGCTGCACTGAACGTCTCGCTTCCCCTCTCTCCCCCCCAGTATTTCTGCCCATTGTCACATTAAGTAAAATAGTTAAACTTTGCCATTTAGAGCAATGGAGTCTAGCCAAAGCAAACAATTAAATGGCAATTAATAGGCTACTGTAAATAATGAAATGTAAGCAACTCTTAAGCTGCTCTAGTTGATGACAGAAGTAAAATCATTCCTCAGCAACTAACGTTCATGGGAGAATGGACTTAAACTGTCCAATGTCTCAGTTCTACCAAGTTTGCTTTTTTTTTGTGACCTGCTCTGACCTATAAATGTGACTTTAATGAGACTCCCAGCAAGGGATAATTTGGAAACGATCTTTGCTTTTCATGTGCTTTGCAAATGGAGAGACCAAAGTGGAAGGGCTCTGGATCTATTTTCATTCATCCGTATAGACCTGTCCTAGAAGATATAAGTTGAGAAGGAAAAGGTTAGATGAACTGAATATTGTTTTAAAAACTGATACTCTGGTACTGCTACAGATATTTCCCTGTGTGGGCAAATTTTACCATGGGGAAGAGGCTCTCTTGCTGCTCTTTCAGGGCTGGCATTAGCTTAAAATTCAGAATATTTGCACATTCAGTGAATTTGCCATTTAGGATACGGTTATGAAAGAAGACCTAGAGGGGAATGTAGCTCAGAGTCTTCTATGGCTTGTAAGTACCACTTCCGGAGTAAATTTGGCCCATACTTGTTTTACTGAAATTTATTCATAGCGTACTTTGACAATGAAGTTGTGATTTCTTCCTCCCTGATATAAATTGTGCTTAACTAGTGGGATAGGAAATCTGAGACTGTTGTTGTACTTAGGTATATCTATATATTTTTTTCTCTCAGCATTTACCAGTACAGGATTTGACTGCCACACTTCTCCCGTATTCAGTCCTGCCAATCCAGAGAGCTCAATAGAAGATTGCCTGGCTCATCTAGGGGAGAAAGTGTCCCAGGAATTGAAAGAACATCTGCACAAAGCACTACAGAGCTTGCTTAGCAAGTGAGTTTTCCTTTCCTTGTTCGAAAGGAAGGTATTTCCTTTTGCATTGTAGCTGCTGCTGACATGCTGAATATGGGACTACATTTTTGCATTGCATTTCTGTCTTTTTCAGTGTTCCTTTATCTGTCTGGGTTTTTGTTTTGTGTTGTACAGTCTGAATGCTTCTTTGTAGTATTTGCTCTTTGAAATACCGTAAGTTCTAATTTTTTTCTAATCTTTTATCACTGAACTTCTGAGACTAATTCAAGTAGTTTGACTTGCTGGTGAAACTAGCAGCTGGCAGATGCCATTTGCCATTGCCAATTTCATGGATGCTGGGCTGTAGCCAAATTAACAAATTCTACTTTATAGAAAAAGTGGGAGTAGAGGTTTGATTGTAGCTGTGCCCAAGATGAGAGGGAGAATTGCCTGAAGTGAAGGTAGTTCGATGTTTTATGACCAGCATTCAGGACACACATCTGAAGCAAGTGTGGACACCTGGGCTAACCTCACTGCATTAGGAATTGTCCTTTCATTTTAAGCTTATTATTTAAATAGCAAATAGTACTGGGCATCCCAGTATCTTGATTAACGTGATTTGTAGATATATAAAGTTGTGACTATTTCTTTTTCTAATATGAATTACTAGCCTGATTTCTGATGGAGCCACATGAACTACTGTCTCTGTTAAAAATCAGGCTAGTATGCTGAATGACCTCCAAAATGTGTTTGTAGAGAGCTGGAGTTGCTAGTTCAGGGACAGTTATATAAATGCAATTGTGAAGGCAGCATTTGAAAATGGCTGTCTGAACTATATATGTTTTGTGGATTGGTTTAAATAACATGGCTCTAAAGGAGCTGTGAATCTCTAGTGCTCCTCTTTCAGATATGCGTAGCTGTTCATGAAATATTTAAATGGCAAGATGCTATAAGCTTAGATACCAGTGCCTAATTTAAACTTTCTAATCTGATATTTGGGGCTTAAGTAGTCCATACAGGCATTGGAGAGGCATCATTGTGCCCTTATGAAGGTACCTTTATGCCAGACATTTGAGAGGTTATGAATCTGGAAGTCATTACTTAACTAGCCCACTTTCTTGTAATAACCAATAAGGATTGTTGACTTTTTATGACCACTTTAATTTAAGACTGATGGACATGGCCTGGGCTCCCCAGCAAAGGTCCCATGTAACATCTGGCCATAGCTGCATCTGGAGCCAGCTGGCTCTTTTCCTTGAGTCATCCAGTGGAAAAGGACAGCCTGTCAACTCACTATTTAGTTTCCAGAAGCATACATATAATGTCTGCTTCTATATGCAGTTTTGTAGGGTCAAAAAGTAAGTTTAATCTTGTGTAAACTAAAAATTATTTAACCACAGAAATCAGTATGTGTGCTACAAATTTCTCCTTAAGCTACTAGTCTTAACTAGCTACGAGGTCTGCTGGTGTTCCTCCAGAATTGGCAGAAGTTTATCTGCCTTTACAAGTCAGACATTTGCCCACGTGACCTTAAAAACTTGTAGTTAGTATCTTCTAAAGAGTGGAAATTTTGAACAATATCTCACTATCCACTAAAAAACCATACTGGCAACAAGTTAGAAAATTAACAGAAAGATCTTGCAACTCGTCCTTTTTGTGTGTCTAAAATCATAAATTTAAGTAACAGTATTGTGTAAATAAAAGTTTTAAATAAAAGTTTAAATGCCTTATACATTGTAGGTAAGGGAATATTAGCTGTCCATCTGGTAGTGTTTGGTCCTAACTGGTACATCCTAGGTTGTTTTTCTTTTCTGGGGAGATCCTTAGGTGAGGGCTTTAACAAATACATGGGTTTAGACCTGAATATTTTAATAATCACTTGTTAGTAGCTTGATGTTCTAGGTTTTTTGTGTTTCTTAAAGGAAAAACTTTCATTGTAAGTATATTTTTGAACATATATACCTATATATATATGTATGTATATATATAATGCTTTTCAGTGCTATGTGGGAGACATAAGTGTGGTTCCCACTGCTGTTACCTTGCTGTCTAGGTCCTTATTTGTCAAAAACAAGATTTCAGGCTCCCTGAAGCCCTATGTCTATTCGGTGAATGTAATTAGATGTTTACATAAATAAACCTGAAATGCCTGTGAAAATGTGGATGACATACATGCCTTTTTGTAAGGTGAACTAGAGCTGCTGTTTAATCTCTTAATATCCTTCCTGCTGCTGTTGTTGCTCTTCTCATCCCGCTGATTCATTTGGATTTGAGTTTAAAAGGAACTAATGTACCAAGGAAGTTAAGAGAAGGCACTTAAAATAAGAAGCCCAATTATGTTTTCCACAGTGAGCTTTAACTCTGATCTTTTACCCATGTTTGCTATAGTAGGATTACTTGACAAATTACTTATTTTCCTTGTATTTGATATTTTCCTGTTCTCTTGTATACATATAAACAAGCCTGTTTGTGTTACTGCATAGTAGGCTGCTAGATCATGACAGATTCTTAGACTTCAATAAGCAGTTATTGTTTCTCCTGGCCAACCCCAGATTCCACTTTCTCCCTTAAAGCAAAACTTGGACTTGCCTACTGCTGCGGTCTGGCTTCAGGGTAACTGCTCTTGCAGCAGTCTGTTTTGTGTTGTCACTCAGCAGAATCGTCCTTGTTGCTGACTCTAAGATGCTATTTCATCTTGGAGGAGAGAGTATGGAAGAGTTTCCCCATTGCCATTCAGAGAAGGAGAGATGTGGTAATTCTAAAATGAGAAGTCTTGTGTGAGATATCTACCAAAATATAAAGGGTTTTTTGTGATCAAAAGTACTGTTTCTTGCAACTGAAAGCTTTGACCCTAATATAATGTTAACAAAGTCAAGCAGCCTGTGTTGGTTCATAGTCTATACTATTTATAAAAATTTTACTCTGCACTCACCTTTCTCTCACATGTGAATTTACTAGTATTTTTTTTAATCTCCCAAGTCGTAGGTCATAATAAAGATACCATGCAAGAGCTTAGTAATTTTGATAGCACATCAGAGAACTACTTATCTAATGTCCTTTAAGTTGTAGACTGTCAAATTATTATGAAATATATCTAACCAATTTTGCAATATTATACTACTGAGAGAAGGTGATGCCTTCCTGACCCTGTCCGCTGTTTGTATTTCATGCACTGAAACATGAGACTTGTTAGCTCTTAAAAATTATTTGCTGTAATACATGTGAAAATATTTTGTTCTTTGGAAACTGAGAATTTTATTTTATTCTTGTTCTTTTGTTTCCTTTTATAACTTTCAGTGTTGGTTTAACTTCTGCAGGCCGGTGACATACCAAGAATATCAAGAGCGCACACAGGAGACAGCTGCTCATGCCAGTGGATGGAACAAGGTGCCAAACAATCACTTTTTCTTTTTCGTCTATTTGATGTCCATGATGGTGTTTACTAAGTGCAGTTAGGTGTAGCAGAGAACCACGAATAAAAAGAATATGCTTGCTTTTTAGAATGCAGTAACCTTCCCTCTCAGAGTAGTACTGCAGATGTATTTTGTAGTTTTTAGATAATGTAGGCAGAAGTTATTCAGTGGAAGTATTAGGCTAATCTTCCTTTGCTGTGGTAAAATGAAGTGAGAGTTGTTGCTTGAAAAATTTTTTTTTTTTTGACAATAATTATTTTTAAAAAATGAAATTTCCAAGAAAGATTTACAATTTTAGCGGTGTTGTACTGAAATCTACGAGAGATGCTTTCATAATGTTTCTCAACTGTTTCTTTCCTCCCGTCTCATGTTTGAAATATATATTTAAAAAAAAAAAAGGTACTAAACATGGTGAAAGTAAAAATTAACAGTATCTTCAGAATATTTAAATTGTTCAGAAAACATAAGGAGGGCATGCATATCTGGTTCCGGGAGAAGCTATCTCGGATGATGTGAAGCTGCTTTTTAAAATAATATGCAAGTCTGTAAATGAACTCTCCCATGATAGATTTAATGCAAAGTAGAATTACTGTCCGCAGTTTCATATTTCATTAATCATTCTAATTCATCATTCATTATCTTAATCATTCTATGACAGGTTCAGGGGATATCAGAAAAGAGAAAAACAAAACAGCTGTTTGCAAATTTAATCACAAATTGATAAAGTTTAGTCTTAAAAATTGAAATGGAACAAGAAATCCTTTTTTTTTTTCCTTCTTTTAAAATAACTTTTTTTCAGAAACACTTCATTTCCTTAACTAGATTTCTCTGCTTAGTTCAGATACTGATCATTTCTCTCATCTACCTCTAACCAAGGGCATGGGCACTATTAAAGTAGTTTATTAACATTGCTTGACAAGTTACTGCCCATGACCCAGACAATTAAAATTGATGTGTATGTGCTTTCAGTTTATCGTATTGTGAATCATAGCACTTTAGCTTCAACTACCATGAAATCAGCTTATCAAGGAAGTGTTTAAACTAGAACATTTTACTTTTCAGTTGATAAAAACTAAAAACAACATAAAATTAGTCATCGTGGCTCAGCTATAAGGAAGGAGGTGGCTACGGTGTAGTCAGTTGCCTACTGTGTCTCCATACACTCTTGGTTCAGGCCCCTTGCTGCTATAGTCCTGAGTAAATTGATCTTCCACCTTTGCAATTTTATGATTCAGCCCCCATTTCTGCTACATCTGTGGAGCCTCTGTGGCTAACAGTTTTTTTGATCCTCATCAGCTTTTAATTGAGAGTATTGGCCAGAAGATATCTTTGCTTATCCATAACATTTGTGACTTCAAAACTTACAGTTCGCAAGCAAACTAGAATGGAAAATTTGTAGACTAATACAGTATCTGTTGGTATTGTTTTTGAGGTAGCTCAATGCTTCAGGAATGCCTAGCAGTTCCTTTAATAATACTTGTTTTGAGGAGATGGAATACATTTAGGTTGGTTTCATTTCCTTTTAAATTCCTTTGTTGTCTTAATCAGAGTCATCTTTTATAACAGAAGAGATCTAGGTATCTTTCCTCCAACCTCAGTCTATCTTAATTTTCACTCTAGAGAAGAAGCTGTTAAAAAGATAATTTAGAAATGTAGTTGTAAATAGACATACAGTGTAGATCTAATTAACAGGCCTACAGCAGCAAAATGGGGCTATGCTGGCCTCGGGTTTGTGAAAACCTGCAAGGTGTATATTTAAGTCAGCTCTTATCAGGGAACTTGTCTACTTTTGTAAACTTACTGATGCATTTCTGTAAGAATGGAAGCTATGACTCTCTAGGTTACGTGTTCTCTGTAGCTAACACTGTTGTAGTGAAGATATGCCTAGGCCATGACTGCTTTAAGAGGGAAGGACAAATAAATTAATAAGGATAAGTAGTCTGTAATGAATAAACATGGTTTCCATATGAAATGTACTTAATAGTAAAATTTATTAAATGTACTTAACAGTAAAAATCTGAGAGAAAGCAAGAAACACAGTACTCCCTTTAGAGCGCTGTCTGTAGATACTTTCCCAATACTTCCTCAGATTTTTTCATAAAAGATATGTCTCCTGTTCAGCTTGTTTTTGTCAGTTTGCACAAAAGCAATGTCTGTCCCTCTAATAAAAAATATTATTGTTGAACTGAAGCAAATGGCTTTGGCCCTTTTATGCCTACAATAACAAACAGCTAGCTGAACAGAATAATAAATCGCTCCCTTTTGTATGCCCATGGCCTTTACATACCCTATAATTTCTTAGGTGGAACACAAGACGAAGATGCACAGGAGTTTTGGTAGATGTCAAATGGTTAAAGATGTGGAAATGCCTTCCTGCAGATGGAATGCTGGGTGGTACATATGTGATCTGGGGTTAGGGTTTGATCCAGACTAGAAAGAACATATAAAACAACTAAAGCTAGTAGGATGAAATGTGGTTTTTAATTACATGTAAGCTGCATCTGTTGTGCTCAGTAGTGGTATCTCGCATAGCAAGATGTTGTTTTTGCTTTTAGTTGTTATAATGAGGTATATAGAATCTCACTTTATGTTTTTGAGTCTCTGCTGTCAAAGGAAAAGTGCTGTGGTCCTTTTTAGCAACCCAAACATTATGAGAAGCCCAAGTCAGAATGAACTATTTTTTTACTGTGATTTCACATTTGTCAAATTACTAGCTCCGACTTACATATATACAGATACACGTGTGTGTGAATATGTATATATGTATTATGATATATATGTATGTATAAAAGCCCCGCCTATTCAATGTAATGAATGATATGTGCTCAGAGAGCCACACTGATCCTTCAGTGGCCTGGTATCTCTCTGATACAAAGCAGACTCAAAGCAGTCTTTGCAAATTTTGCTGTGTTGTGTGTGATGACAGTATATAATCTTTTGTGAGGTATTGGACTGATATAGTTAACTTTGCTGGTTACAGGTTGGTTAATGACAAAGGCTTGGCTAAACCAGTCTGGTTTAGAATTGGGAACATGTTATTTTTTTAGTCATACCAGTTTTCACAGGATTTGTTCATTATGCAAGCATGAGCAGAAAGGAGCCACTTCTAAATATAACCATTATTTTTCCATTAAAAATTGTGGACCTTTACCAGAGTCCATTGGTATATTTGAACTGCTGAAGCGATTTGATTAACTGCCTGGTGCATGGAATGTAGAGGAATGTTTTCAGTCACTAAAACATGAATGCTCATCTGAGTGAGGAAATACTGCAAGGTAAATCAATACACAGGAATATCAGTACTTCCATTTACATTTCACAGAAGCAAAGTTACCCATACATATTTGAAGTGCTGGTTTCCAGCAAAGCGATTTCAGTAGAAAAAAATATTTCATGTGTTTCTTGGAAAGCATGATGTAAGAATAATAGCAATGATGATGGATTTTATAAAAGTAAGAAGGAGTCTTGGCCTTCTATTTGAAATAAGTCTCTTAATAAAAAAAAAAAAAGAGGGAATTATATTTGAATTGTATTTCTGTAATAAAATAGGTATATTTTAAAATCTGGTGATGAAGTACTCCATTCTTGAGTTTTTATGCTTTCTGCTTAAAATGAAGTATTATGTGTATATTCAAAAAAAATACAATCCCATTATTGTGCATCAGATAAAAGAATAAAAAATACTGATATTGAGAGTCAACTGAACTGGTAAGTAGGTTCTCAGTTATCTGAATGTCCCATTTTTACTGATTAAAGGAGCCAAAAGATAATATAACAAAAATGGAAGAAACAACTGGTAAAAATTAAATGAATTTTCATGTTGAAATAGTAAAAAGATACACAGGAGTGGTAACTGCTTCGGATACAACTTCTTCAGAATGTTAGTTGAACTTTCTTTGTACTAAATTTTCTTTTTGCTTACCTTTAAATCTATGATATTACACTGTGGGATTGAAATACTATAATTGACAGAAATCTTTCATTTACACAATCAGAAAACTTGTAATAGTAAAGTAACAATTTGTTGCTTGTGATAGTAAAGCAACATTTTGTTTAATGATTCCCTAGAAGCTTTCTCCCACCAAGTATTTTCTGGCATGCTCTGCTTGTTATTGTACAGGCATACCTCATTTTATTGTGCTTTGCAGATATTGCTTTTTTTACAAACTGAAGGTTTGTGGCAACCCTGCATCGAGCAAGTCTATTGGTGCCATTTTTCCAACAGCATGTGCTCACTTCATGTCTCTGTGTTACGTTTTGTACATTGTTTTTTTTAGAGATTATGCTATTGCACGCTTAATAGACTACAATATAGTGTAAACATAACTTTTATATGCACTGGAAACCCAAAAATTCATGTGACTCGCTTTATTCCAATATTAGCTTTATGGCAGTGGCCTGGAACCGAACCCCCAATATCTCCGAGGTATGCCTGTACATGCCTTTTCTTCAATCAAAATCTAAATAAGCCTTAACATTCCTTCCTGTGGTGGAGGAAATTACAGTTGCTTTAAGACTATAATTTTACTTTGGTCTAGTTAAAATCTCATTGGCATTCACATAGCTACTCTTACCTAAAAAGGGCTACTGTTAACCTTTATCAAAGTAGTATGAACTTAATTTCTTTTACAGATTTAGGATGGTATTGTGCAAAGCCATTCCTGCTGCTACTGATCTCAAAAGCAGAAGTTCCAATAACTTCAGTGGGAAAGCAAAACCAGGCTCTGTGTGTTGGTCTGCATGGGACTGAAGATTAGGGTTTGAATTTGGTCCCTTGCCCCTAAGGCCTGCCAGATTTGGGAGGAGAGGATGGATTAGATGTTTAAATTGGCAAAGGAAGAAAGCAACCATCATGTTCAGTGTGCCAACATTTGATCTCCCCTAATTTCCTAAGCAGTCTTGTTTTGCCTTTGTTTCTCTTTCTGTTAGGTTAAAGTAGATGTTAAATAATTTGAGATCTGAACATTTATGCTGTCCCAGAGTTAGGTGGGTGTGCCCAAAGCCTCTGAAAGATATCTAGTGTTGACAGCATGCTGTTTTTTCTTTAATCCAAAAAGACTGAAGTTTCTTCTGACACTTAACCTGTCCTTCACCTGCTCTTTATACTTCTCCACGTAACTGTAAGCTTGCATCTTTTCTGCCTCTGGTTTGAGATTAGTTACAAGAAATTCCAAAAAACCCAAGGCTTTTAAAATTCAAATGCCATCTCATTCCTAGTTAAATGAATGAAGTGTTAACTGTTCTTTCCAGAAGAAAGTAATATAATCTGTCCTTTGTAGTATTGCACTCTCTCTGTTATTAATCAGCTCAAATATCTTAAATTTATCACATTACAAGCATTTGTAAGGTCCTGTCTGTTTTAGTGTCCATCTGAGTGTGACTCCACTGTGAATTTAGAACAAGTCTCAAACCCAACCTGCTTTTCCTATGCTCTTTCCTCCATGCTTTGCATCCTAAGATGTCACGTCTAGGAACAGTAATGAGAGGATATTTACAGAAAAGAAAATCAGACTGAAAGAGGAGGAGATTGGGACATCAGCCTCCTGATGGAAAAGGAAGCAGGCATTTGAGGTTCAATCTAGGCTATAGTATTAACCTGGGTATTCCCTCTTACAGACAAGAAACAACATTCTCCCTTGCACAGTGTCCTAATGACCCTCTGCAGCCTTTGCAGAGAACAGATGTGCAATGCAGTTGTCTCAAACTAGGCACAGTAAAACTTAATAGTATTTTTCTCTTGTGTCGTAATAGGGCTTTTTCAGATGTTAATGACTTCAATTCATATCTTTTTCCTGAACTTGGTAAAGCATCGCATATAAACTTGGCCCAGAGGGCTACTTGGGTGCTCTAGGAGAATAAATTCAAAGTTTAAAAGTTCAACTGCCTGTTATTTAGGCAATCAGAAACATAACTTCAGAATGAAGTGTCTGGAAGAGCTGTATAACGTGAAGGAAGTGGGTTCACAGAGTACTACATTTTCCATAGTAATTTACATTTGGGTAAGACTGAGCATTAATTTGAAACATAAAAGGTTTGGAGGGAGGAACGAGAGTTGGAGGTGAGGGAGGGAATTCTGTACGTGTTGAATTTGGCGTAGGAGAGAGGGTTTAACATGGAGAGGGCTTTGTGTATGTCAGTTTAAACATGCCTGTAATGTTACAATGCTGTGGGAAGTTGTTTGCCTCTGTCCTGTCTGAATATAGAGAGTGAACTTCTAAAGAGACTTTCTAATGCAGTACATCTATTCAAGAATATATGAGTTTGCTGTTTAAATACATTTTGGATGCATATCCCTTCAAACTATTTATGATGATGTATTTCGCCACTTCTGGAGTAGCAAGTTCTGCTTCTGGACCTGTTCTGCTTCTTTACCTGAATCCTGCATTGGGAAAAAAAGGGACTCAGGAAACCACTACAGTTCTGTTCTGTGACAGTCTTAAGTTACGCTGTGGTATTCTGCTTGTCAGATTAAAAGCTTCTTTCCTGTTGTTCTGTATTTTATTTCTGCCTTGTGTCTTCAGAAAAATGAAGACTATAGTTCAAGATACCTTTGTACCTTTTCTCTAGACTGCATGAATTCTTCCATTTCACCTGCACAGCAGTACTGATGATGCTTTCTGTATTCATTCTTAATTCTTGTCTTTTGAAGGTCTTGGTGCCTTTGGTTCTGCTACAGCAATTTCTGATGGAGTTGACCAGAAGGGGCCAGGAACCACTGAGTGCACTTGTGAACTTTGGGGTGACATATCTAGAAGACTATTCTGCAGACTATATCATTCAGCAAGGAGGATGGGTAAGAAGACAGTGTTTAATTTCCATATGCTGTTCAAAGCTTATTTTTAACTGTGTGGTCCTAGTCTTAACAGCAGTGAAAGTTAGAGGGTTTGCTAGGAGTAAGCATGTGAAAGAAGGGATGTATTGGCCTCAGAAAAAGGAGAGGTTCATCTTTTTAATGTTGTCTTCATAGTCCAGTAATGTCTGTAAATGGTATATGTTATTTTTTTCCTCTTAAATTTCAGAGCCTTTTTAGCAGGTAAGTATTTGGGGAGCCCTTAATACAGAAATGCCAATAGGTATTAATTTATTTTTATAATAAGTGATAAAATAGCTAATCTGTATTAGATTTTATAGTGATACAGGAACCTGCATAGGATAGAATGAGCAATCAAGATTCCTTTGCACTATATTTCTTTGTGGAAATTTTAAATTCATAATGACCTATGGTCCTGAGTCATGGCATGCTGAGAAAGTTGCCTTTAAAAAATATGTATTCTTACAAGGTTTGCATTGGAAAGTGTTAGATATCTGGAAATTGTCAGAGTTAAGCCCTTCTTACGGTCTACCTCTGCATCTGACCACAGTTGATGAGCTGGGTCTGGAAGGCAGAGCTGTGCTGAAGGAGGTTGAACTTCAGATTGCTAGGTTTGGTAAGGATGCCAGATTTGAACAGAATTAATCTGGGATTAGTGTAAATGGCTCCAGCAAGTAGATTTACTGTAATTAATAATAATAATAAAAAAAAAAAGGTCAGGAAAATCCAGTGATTAAAAAATGCTAGTAGAAAAAATCTCATTCAGCTTCTCTCGTTTCAGATTTTACCTGTAGTTTTCTTTAGGAGTAGTCTTTTTCCACATATCTGCACCTTCTTATACCCTTTCCCTTCCTGGCAAGAGCGGATAATGGTTTTTAAAACTTTAAGGGACTTTTTTGTTTGTCTTTAATGGACAGAAACAACTGTAAACAGCATGCATTTGGACTTTAGTCCTTTTGATAAATGCATCAGGATTTCAGAGTATTTTCATTACAGTGAACATCCTTGCTTGCATCTTTAAGACAGACGGATGTTAGTGCTAAGGCCCATGTGAGACTGCTGTTTTGGGTTTTTTTCTATCTTGGAAAAGGCTGTGGTCTGTTTTGTAGCCCCCTTTTGAGGCCTGCTATAGACATACTTATTACAGTGCAAAGCCTCTGAAAACAAGCAGCTTTCCACCATGGCCTGTGCAGGAGGGGGATGTGCTTTGTGTTTGTGTGACTGTGCATGTATGTACAGATCTGGGTAGTCAGTGTTTAATGGGCGAGGAGCTTGTCTGTATACATCCACTCAGGCATAAAATCGAACTGACATAAGCAGTACAGCAAACAAGTCAGAGCTATTTTTGAAACAGCAGAAAAGACAAGGAAGGAGACAAGGTGATGAAAACCCTTTCCAGCTGAATTAAGGTAGCAGCACCAAGCCCTTGTGAGTTGCTCTGGGGATAGGGTTGGGGACCCGCTGTGCTTATGGTTTTACTTGGAGGAAGGGAGTGTATGGGTTTATTCTGCCCTTTTGTTTCCTGTAATGACAATGTTCATTTTTGCTGAGCGATATGCTTCTCGGTTTGTTCTGAATCTGTAGGATGGTATTCTGGGGATGGCAGTACTGAGAGCAGGGAGCGGAGCGCAGGTGGAAGACTTATTTGTGTTTTTGAGAAGGGCTGGGGGGAGAGCTACATGGCGTGCTGTCAGCTGTGATGTGTGTGGTTTGCATTTTTTAAGATAAGTATCTGTTACAGGAGTTGTGTGCAGATCAAGTTGTCAGTAATGCTTTGCTGGAGTCATAAGGACTATGTATAAACCTAAGAGTCTCCAGTGAATGAGATTGCTATGATAGCAAGAGGTTTTGTGTTGTCCCAGAGTGGCGTGAATATCAAATAGGTCTTTTCTGGAACTGCTCAGAGCTTACTTAAAAAAATGATAAGATACCAGAACAGCATATCTGTTGCTCTGTGGACCAGGAGCAGAGGAGAGCTTTACAGGAGCCTGTTTTCAGGGGTAGACTCGAAAAATTCTGCAGTCACTCAGGTTCCTTCTCTTCCTGTGGCACCATTTGGGATCATTTGGAATCTTCCTCAATTTTTGGATTGAATCCTAACTTTGCCAGAAGGGAAGTAGCCAGTAGGAATGAAAGGGGCTAGCTGAGCCTGTCCTCTTTTCAGCTGCTTTTCCTGTGGGGTAGGGATTTTACTTGAGATTGTTATGCAGCAAATGGGCTCACTGTATTACTATGTGCTACTTTACAGTTTGAAGAGCTCCAGAGATTGTATTTGTGTGCCAGATTTCAAGCGGTTTTGTGGGTGTGGGAAGCTTGTAGGTTCAGGAAGGCATCTGACTGAGGAGTAGTTACTAGAAGCAAAGTTGCTAGCTCAAGGGAATGAAGGTTAAGAAATTGGATAGCAGTGCAATAGATTTCAAGAAATCTGTGTGGTTTGGGAGGAATGGGAAATTGGGATACCAGATATAGAGCCTCTGAGCCCAGAAGTGTCTTTGGGATCTTTCATCTCTGTCCTGTAGAGATTTGTGGATGATATGATGTGTTGAAACAATGAGTGGCCCCCTCCCCATCTCCGTTCATGCACTAAAATCGTAATTCAGTTAACTCTTAATCGTAGAGTGGGACTGGGTTATAACAGTTGGTTGTCGGGTGGGAGAATGGCTGGCCTATTTTTATTTTTTATTTTTAAGCACGTATCATGCTCACTGTGTACTATTGTACTTGATACAATAATATCAGGTATACGATGTATGTTGCATTCTGTCCCCCATTCTCTTTGGTGTATTTTACTGCTTTAAGTGGAAGATCTACAGAATAGGCGTTTCTGTCTTCAAGGCACTGTATGTTGTTTGGATGCAGCTGTCACATAAATGTCTGTGAATAAAGAGTTGAAAAGATTACTCCATCTAGTTTGCAATCTCTTAGATTTAAAGGTAGATGCAAGTTGAGTTTGGAGAACTACAGGAAAGTCGGGATATCTTGCTTTTTTCTGGATAGTCCCTCTTTCACTTCTTACCGTGACAGGTTTGGCTGCAGCTCTTGCATTTATTCTGCTTGACTTTGAATTTCAGTATGGTCTCTCTTTTGGAGCCAAAGGCATGCCTGGTATTTCAAGTTCTTCATGTGGAGATACACATTTCTTCCTCCTGTTTCTAGGTTTTGAACCCAAATGATCATGCTCTAAAATCTCATTCCGTTATCATTTTGAACCATTGCAAAGCAACTCCCAGTCTGATTTGGCAGTAGCTTAGTTCTTCTCTTTCCCAAAAGCAATGTTAGGGCTCAACAAACTGACGTGCAGTGTACATGCTGTTCCCTCCCCTCCCTTTCTCTCCCCTCCCACCCTCCCTCCCTCTCTTGCTCTGTCTCCACTTCTCCAGGACTGAAAACTGCTGCATCAGAAGCAATTCTTGGTCTCCTGGAAAAGTGCACAGTAAGGCCAGTCAATTGGTAAGGATTTTCTTCCTTTTCCTCTCCTACCTCTCCTCTCAAGTAATTTATTTTTTCTCAAGCTCTGCATATCCTCTTTTTCATGGCCAGATTTCATCTGCTTTGAAATAATCTGGGAATATCTGGAAGAAGGGAAAAAGTATAAGATTACTTGGAAGCTAGCTGCTTTCTCTTTTTTTCAGCTTCGTGTTCATGTTACAAGTCCACCTGCTTTTCACTTGTTTGAAAGAGCTGAAATAAGTGCATGTAATCTGTGCTTACTGGGATTTAGTTATTAACCTTTATTCTCTCAGTAGGAGACTGATCTTTGCATTTGTGACCCGTGACTGAAATTGTCTCTGCCTTCCCAGGGTCCATGTGTTACAATGTTTGGATCTGAGTTTGAATTTAACTAGTTGTTAGCCTGTGTTGAAGAGGTAAAAGTACATTTGTTTGCAATATGCTCATAGCGTTTATAGTTTCTCAGCTCAACCTTAAAAAAGTTGCTCTGTCTCCAGTGTTTTGTCTGGTACTTTTCTACTGTTGTTGGCATTTTCTTTGCTGCTGGTAATTGAATAATCAATGTGCTAGAGTTTGTTAAAAATCTGGAGGAAAAGAAGAGTAAAGATGTCCTYGTGATCCTTGGGAAGCAAGGCAGTCAGTTTGCGCGGCTGGAGATTAAAATCTCCTTCCGCAGCAGTCCAGGTGTCTGCTTTGAGAATGACAATGCAGAAATCTACAGACATGCTGCACTGGAGGGACGATAAGTTATTTTAGTAGGGTAGAGATGCAAGAGAGGGGAGCCTAACTAGAGAAGGAGTTATCCTTTCAAAATAGTTATACTTTATGCTTTTCTCACACAACATGTCAGTGAAATGTCCACCTTTATTCTAATGTAACTTCTTTGATACTACAATAGATTTTTTTACACACTGTGGTTGAAAAAAAAAGGAGCTTAAATGGTGCGTGACTGGGCAACTACATCTCCTTTCCTTCCCAGCTCCTCCCCCCCAAAAAAAACAATATAGCATTTGTCAAGGCTCTTCAAATCAGTCTGTATGAAGAAATGGTCTCTAAATTACTGAATTTACTTGAGTTTAAACTGCTAAAACTAAAATCTTCAAAGGTACTGCACTGGAGCTGACTCTGCAGGTAGTGGAGGGTATGTTGGAGGGAAGGAGAAGGAATGGGATCATTTCTGCAGGCTGTCTATTCTAGCCAAAATACTCCCTGAAAGGATTGAGAGCTGTGGCTGTAATATCAGTGTGCTTTGATTTGATTCATGTGCCTTTTTTTAATTTTATAAAAAATTTTAAGTAGGAGATGGTCTTTTTTGTGAATTCTGCTCTGTTTTTCTTGGCTCCCCCTATCTTAACAGTTTTATATAGATAGATAATACCTTAGATGCCTGGGAGTTTTTTGTTACTTTTTATTTTGTAAGAGTATTTTAGATCTGGACATTGCTTGCTGACCGTTTTATAATCCATTTCTCTGGAGGATTGACATAACAACGGTGTAGTCTGAATTCGGAAAGAGTTTGCACGTGTACTGGTTTCCGAAGAGGCATAAAATAGTCTGGCTGAATACAGAGGCACAGAGTGACTGGAATCTCTAGCTTGACTTGCTTTAGGCTGGAGTGAAGCTGTCCCGACTATACTGGTAATTTGTGGGCACAGCTGTTCCTGCTCTGGCATCGGCATAGAGGGCACTTTATTGTGTCACTGGTGTAAGGCTGCTCCTGAATTAGAGCTAGGAATCATATGACTTCTGCATTCCCATCTCTGGGGAAATTTGTTAGTGTGGGAAATTTGCTTAATTCTTTAGAGGGAAATCTCTTGGGGTTCTTGGACACAGGCCAGTTCATGACTTGTTGCTTTTGTTTTTCGGACACTGGACTGTAGACAGGAATGCATTTGATGGTTTTCTAGTGTTTGTATTGGCGCTGTGATGCTATCAGAGTGTGAAGAAAGTGTTGAATGAACCTCATTTCCCTTTGATAGGATGTGTTACAAGGTAAAGTCAGTAACTCCAGCTTAAGGAACTTCCTTACTGTGTTGTGTTTTTTGAATTTTTTTATTGTAGTAAAGATTCCTCTTTTGGAACTTGCCACTTTCTTTGCCCAGTCTGTCAGCTTTTCCTCCTGTACTTCAAGGAGTTTTTCTTCTTGGGGATTTTATATGGGCCTATTTAGTTTCAGGGAAACTTAATAAATAAATAATAAAAATTCAGGGAACAGATTTTTTCCACAAGGTGGCACTCCTGTCTGTACTGACTCCTGTCAGTATACATAATTTTTGCCTGTACTGGACAAAATCAAGATCTGTGGTGTAAGACATGGGAAGCTTGCTTGGCTGTCGAGCTTTTCTGTTTGTTTTTTTTTAAATGAATTTTTAGTGAGTTTCTTCACTGGGTCATTCATTGCACTTCAGTAGCAGTGTGAACAGAGTGTTAACTGTTACTTGTGTGTTTAAATTTCATTAAAAACTGAACCAGAGAAACCAGTCAAACTTTTTGAAACACTTTTAATTGAAGAATATTTGTTTTGGAAGATTTTTAGTACAACTTTATCTTTGTTTTAGAGCAAACATTAACATCTAGCTAAAACCTGGTCCTAGAGTAAGTTAATTGGGCATCGTCTAGCAGGTGAGCAAACTGACAGGCTGGTTCTGGATGCTTTAGCAGAGAAATTGAGGAAATGTTCAGTGGGAAACGAGGAGAGGCACTTCTACTTTGTCTTTGCTTACTGGCTTGGCTTAAGGGCTCAGCAAAATGTGTGGGTAAAGATTTACCCAGTAGATGACTTTGTGTGTGCCTGCAGTCCAAGCCCTTGCATGTCTCACCATATGTGCTATGTTCATGCAGCACAAATGAATGCATGTGAATGGCGGCCATCAGCCAGATGCTATGTACCCTGTAACTGTGTGTGTTAGGCAGTTTTCTTTGCTCTATTAGGAAAACGCAGTGGCTTCAGCGCTACAGACTTGACGAGAGCTTTTTAAGCAGCACAACCTGGCAAGCAAATTGCAGAGATTCTCTAAGTCCAAGTAAAATCGCTTTCTCCATATTTAAAGCTTTGGGAAGACGATACAAAGGAATTAGTGTGATACTTGTCAAGTCAGTCATAATTTGGTAACTTTCTGATTTCCAGTTCTTAAAACATTCAGCTTTGTCACACTTAAAGTTCTAGGGCTTCCACAACAATTAGAAAGTTTTTTGGCATGCATCTGGTCTTCAGTAGTTCACAGGGCTGGGTGTTTAGAAGTCTTGTCTAAGGTGCAATTAATGCTCTGTTAGATAACTTAATGGGTGTCTCTGTTTGCATTCATTGTCTAATAACATCTCCATTACATATGCAACACTATTTCTGTAGGAAAAAAATTATTCATATCTTTGAGATTTTCTGAATTTTAATTTGAATATCAATTTCCATCAGAAGCAGCTTTGCATAAATCAGGCTGAAATTAATATTCTGGTAAATAAGACTTTTTTTTCTTATGTGGAGTTAAGAGTATTTTTCTGAAAAATAACTGCTACAGTTAGTAAGTCAGCTTGTTTCAATACAATTAATAACAGTCCTTTCTACTAGAAAACTATGAAAAAGAATAGTCACCATGAGGGTCATGTTCCAAGTCTTGAATTGTTATTTTATGCTTATTGTCTTTAAATCACGATTGAAAATTGACAGGTGTCTTTAAGCAGCAGTTTCTGACTATATGTTAAAGGTGGTAGTGTTCAGAATCCACTGCTGAGAGTGATTTTCCTCAAAATTTTGATTTCTGATGCTGGCAGGACTACAGCTGAATCCAAGCTGATAGGTTCAGCCTATAGTAGCAGTTTTCAGGGTATTTTTTTCATTATTTTATTACCAGTTTACAGTTGTTTACTGTAGCTCACCATGTGGCATACACGTTCATATTGCACAAATAAATGCATATGAGCTATGACATATGAACATAAGAACTATGCCATAAGGACTATGCTATGAATCTGTCCTTAGGGAGAATATAGCATGTCTGTTAAAGGTGCTTTCTGTCACTTGTAGAAGACTTGTGGAGCTCGATTTTTTAAATCTGCAAATGCCACCCCAACAGAAATGAGTTGGTCTTCTCTTCAAGACTGCGCCATGTGCTGTGGATCATCTTTATTGTTTTCTAACTAGAGAGGAAACTCTCTAGTTCTCCTTCTCCTAATCATGACTTGTGCCAACTCTCACCTCAAAAGTAGTGGTTGGAATGAGGACTGGTAGCATGGTGTAGTGAAGGACTTGCTTCTGTAGACATACACAAAGTCATTCTGTAGGTGTGCTGGGTGGGGAAAAGCTCTTCAAGTTTGCAAGTCTTGTGTCCCAAATTAGAAAAAAGGGAACTCTGATCTCTCTGGTCTGGAGCAGTGGATTATCTATTCACAATAGATAAAGCAGGCAAAGAAACATGCATACATTTCTTATTTATTGTTAAATCTACAAAGTATGGCTTGTATAAGACCTCAGGTTATTAAAAGTCCTTCCAGATGGTCCATCCTATCCTGAATTATCTGTCTGTGGGAGCTTTGCTTCTGGATCACATCTGTAGGTGGATGCAGAGAATTGTCCTAAATATCACTGAGTTTTTATGGCAGCTGTTTTAAAAGAAAAAAAAAAATCAAAAGAAAAATGCAACCCCTGACCCATTCAGCACAAAATCCTAGCTTTGTCCTCTTGATTTTCTGAATAATTCAGCTCAAGAAATGTTAATCTTGCATCCTAAATAATGCTTGTTATGTCATCAAATGCTTTCGATGAAAAAGTAATGAAATCATAGATTGACACACAGTATTTTAGGTCTCTCCCAGGTTTTTCAGCCTTAGGCCATCTGTCTCTTCAGAGAAAAGAGGCAAGGGTTAGAGGAATATGTACTGAAGAATTTTGGGATGGTTTAAATTCTACCACAGCCTTTTTACTTAATAATTCCTATTGACTGATCTTAGGTGGCTCCCTCATTGGTTGCTGAATCGCTGCTCAAAGGCACTTGACTTTCACCATTGTCTTAGTATAAGAACTTCAGGGGAATCTAGGCAATCTGAATATGGTCCTAGTTAGTGTGTTTTTTAGTTTATTAACGGAAAGAAGTTTGTTACAAATACCAGAACTCACAATGCTGTAGAAACGTAGTGAAGTTTCAGAATATTTTGTTCAAATGCTGCATGTTTAATCAATCACAATAGAATCTATGCCCTTCCCAGTGGTATGTTAAGACAAGAATTGTTGTCAGTTATGCGGCATTTCTTCCCATGCTAGTTTCTGCTAGCATCAGATTACAAATGTAGTCTGTTGTGCTGTGATGAGCTCTGAACAGGAAATAAATTGATTATGACTTGTTAAAGGGTAATACTGAGTGGAGAGGAGGGTAGTGTTAGAGGTTCATGAGATTGCAAGTTTTACCCTTCATGATTTCATTGTTTAATTGCTATTATTCTGAATCTGTAAAGCCTGTGGAAATACAGAATTTGCTGTGATTGTAGGTGACTTAGTATATTTATATTACAGTGAAACTGTTTCTTACTTAATCAACATCCAGAGAAAATCCCAGTGATGAAGGGAGCAAATGTATGATCTCAGTGTCTGGAAAGTGGGCCACCTTTCCAAACTCTATACAAGGCAGTTGAAGTTAACTACTGTGACTGACTTGCTTCTGATTTTGAGTTTCCAGTGGAACAAAATGAAAGGATGTTGCATGTGGATATTGAATTCTGTTCCTATATGCTGTGGAGGAACTCTGGCCTGCAGTTGTCAGTATTTGGTCTCTTTGGATACGGTAACATTTTAATTTACTTACTCTTCTTTGGTCTTCTTTTTCTTTGCCCTTACTTTGGAACACTTGCTGTTTCTTCCTAGGTCATAGAAGTCCATTTTATTCTATGGTATGAGCTGCATTTGAAAAATGTTTGTTTTCTAAATGAAATGAGATTTTCAAGAGGGTACTGAAGTTTTGAGTTCTCGGTTACTGCTCATAAGACAGAACTTGTTTTGGATCTGTTGGCATATGTGTGGTGTCTAAACATTTTCATAAATGTAATGCAGTATTATTTTTTATTTCTTTCTGAATCAAGGCTTTGTGGGCATCTTCAATTGCTTAGTGAACAGCTTGATCACTTTTAACCCTCCCCTTGAGGAATTTTATTTATCATTTCTCTTCAAAGTTTCTGAACCTGTTACTGATCCAGGTGACACTTCCGACATCCAAGCAATTTAAACAAATTTGTCAAGAAAAGTTCCTTTTAAAGTGTTCTACAAAATGCTCTTACTAGTGCACGTATATTTTCCAGAATTCAGTGGTGATATTTAGATGATATTTAGATCCCACCTCTGTGATACCAAAATAAGTTATGAAATCCTTATCTTCTCAATGCTCTCCTGTACTGCAGCCTACACTGTAAAGTCTCCAGGAATGAGTCCATCCAGTTTCGCAGAATGGCAGGGTGTTTTGGGGGAATGGTTAGAGACCTCACACCATACACAACTCAATCTTCAGTGAGCCCTTGTCAGAAAGTTTATTGATATGGTGATAATTTGCACCATGTTACTGTCTATAAATCTCTCAAGTCCCAATTTTATGCTTCTCTCCTGTGTCTGCCAGCTCAGGGTTTTTCTTGTTCATTTTTGTTTTCTGAGATCATTCCCTATTCTAGCAAAGTGAAGAACTGCAGTGCGTCTGGTAGCTCTGCAGAAAGTACTTCCATGTTTATGGAGAATCCAGACCGCTCGCCTTTCTGTGAGAGAAAAACACTTTGCTGCTGGCATAGTCATTGTGAATTCTGCTATGCCTACCAGAAGTTAGAAACTACTGACTTGTAGGCCCTGTATTCATTGCATATTTTCCTACCAAGCCATAGTAGGAAACTGGAGCAGAACCAAAACCCAAATTCATAGGTGTTGGGAAGGGTTTCAGAAAGAGGGGGCCTGCTTTAGGAAAACTAATGTGTGTGGAAGGGGGCACAGAGAAATGAGAAGAATGGATTTTTTATTTTTTTTCCCCCCCTTAATGCTTCGTGTTATGATGGGACTGTATTGGAAAGGTTGATAATTGAGAGAGGAATTTACATTGAAGGGGTTCCTAGTATTGCAGTTAATGGTAAAATGTTCAAATTTTTGTTAGGAACAAGGGAGTGATGAAACCTTTTACTCTGGTTTCTCATGCTTTTATTACATGGCTTAGCCAACTTTGGGGTTCTTACTATCACAGCCATCTTAGGAGATTCTTCTTTTGCACTTAATTTTTTTTTTTTTTTTTTTTTTTGGTCTTGTAATTTTCCTCTTGAAGCAAATCTCCTCTGTGGTACTTACTCAGCAGTCCATGCATGACTGGAATCTACAATGCTGTTCTTTTTACAGGGGGGAATCAGTATTTCACACTTGCAGTTTCTCTAACTGGAGCCCAGTGTCAAGTTTTTAGAATGTCGACCTTTATCCAGCTAAATAAAACAAAAGAAACCCTCTTTGCATTTTTGGGTGTCTGTGATCGTTTGTTTGGTTTAACTTAACTTGTGTGGCCAAGGTTACAATGCCAGACTTGGAAAGTGAACTACTTCAAGAATAGCTAAATTAGTTCTTAGTAAATTATGAGAATTACTATAAGTTACAACTTGTTGGCTCGTTGGTGCAAAATAGAAATGCAGGCTTCAGATAGCACTGGAAATGCAATAAAATTAACGTACCAGAAAAGCCCTTATATAAAAATGGGCAAACAATACAGAGCACTTGCACAAAATGGAGAGGGAAGAGATATTCAAGTGGGCTCACATGCCTGTTGTGTTGGACTTAAGTTTCTTCTTTTCTGGTTAATAACAATATGTTTTGGCGATGTACTGAGTGATGCAGTAACTTCAAGGAAAGGAAGGGTTCACAGCAAAGCTCTTTAAGTGGTTCTGCTCTCGGAAAATCCCAGTAGGACCAGCTGGGTTTTGTAAGCTCTTCTAAAATATAGGTCAGACAAATCCTGCTCCTGCAGAGGCCCTCTGATCTCGCTGTCAGCCTTACTAAGTTTCCAGGTGTCTTGTACCTCCCCGTACAGGGGACGTAATGCTGAACTCGTTGCTCATGCGCTGTGTCCTCCTTTTCATTTGTAGGGGACAGTCTTTACTTTGGAATTTGAAGAGGAAGAGTACCCAGGGATCATCGCAGAGGACAGTAATGATATCTACATCCTGACTAGTGACAACTCAGGACAGGTGAGCCCCCCAGAGTCCCCCACGGTGACCACGTCGTGGCAGTCAGAGAGCCTGCCCGTCTCCCTGTCAGCAAGTCAGAGCTGGCACACGGAGAGCCTGCCGGTCTCCCTGGGACCCGAGTCCTGGCAGCAAGTGGCCATGGATCCTGAAGAAGTCAAAAGCCTGGATAGCAACGGAGGGGGTGAAGAAAGGAGTGAGAACAACTCTTCCAACTCCGATATTGTTCATGTGGAGAAGGAAGAGATACCAGAGGGGATTGAGGAAGCAGTGGTGTCAGCAGTCGCTGCAGAGACCATGCATACGGCATTCCCAGAACCCCCTGCTTCTTTACAGGAGGTAAAACCTAAAGCTGAAATTGTGTCTGCTGAAAAAGTGCATCCCTCTGCACTTCTGCGTACAAAACAGGAGGAAAAGGGAAAAGTGGCTGAAGAACCTGTTGAACCTGAAATCCCCATCTTAAGTAAACCTGTTCCAAAATTAGCCCCGTCAGAAGAAAAGGCTGCACCAGAACCTGAGAAAATACTGCTTCCAGGGGAAAAAAAAGTGGGGAAAGAGGGCCATTTGGAAGAAATGGAAGAGAAATCCTCCACTGCAGAGGAGAAGCCTATCTTATTGCCAGAAGGGAAATCTATATTGCTGTACGGTGGGGCTGCTGCAGTAGCTATATTAGCTGTAGCAGTTGGAGTAGCACTGGCGCTTAGAAAGAAGTAACAGAGCTTTCTTGAGGAGGAGGAGGAGGGGGGAGAAAAAAGAGAGCATTATCCAATTTTTGTAGTTGTGTTAACTAAAGGTTGAGCTGCCTGCTGTTTAATTGGACACTTGAGTAAATGGTGATGGGATGAGGTTATTCAATAAGCCTCCAGCTATGGACAATCATGTTTTTAGTAGAATTAGGGTGGGGACTGGTTTTTCGTGATTAAAGTACAGAGGTATTTTTAAAAAAARAAAAAAGAAAAAAAATCCGCAAATTTAAGAACTTAAGTGCAGGTGCTGAAGAAAGGGGTGCTCATACTCTAGGAACTGGAACAGAGAATCCCCAGGGGAAGGGGAGAGCCAGCTGCTGTCAGCCCCTGGAATTTTTAGCTTCTCAGATTGACCCGCTGTTGCAGCTGTGCTGTCTTGTCACTTCCCGTCGCACCCCCGAGCCCTCCTTAACAAACATTAGCCAACCTGAATCCTGTAGCGAGAGGCTGGTCTCCCTTTTGTCTCGGCTTCCTCTCAGGTACTGCACTGCTCCTCGTAACCTTGCAGGTTCCTTCTAAACCCCAGTGGGAGAGTGCTTATTCTTACCTCTTTGCTCACACCTGGTTTGGCCCCTAACATTTATTGGAGCCCCATCCTGTAAAGAAGCTGCCTCTCTAGAGCCGTATTATCTCTGAGCATTCTGGTGTTTCTGGGGGGCAGATGCAGAACAGCGCTTGCTGCTAGCAAGGAAGGTGGGGGAGGTACACTGCTATTTGCTGGTCTGAGAATCCATTTGACATGCTCCTGCCCAGCCTACTTTACTGCCACACTTCAGTTACCAGAGATGCAAAATTCATACCAGACGTGGTGCCATTTTGATAAGTACTTTGATACAAGTGTACATTGAGCAAATAAATGGCAAAACTACATGAAAGTGAGACATGAACTGATGCCACCTGTAAAATTCAAAGGTTAAATGCTATTTTGTCCTATATCATGCTGCAGTCTGTATTGTCTTTCACAAGTTAAGCACAGAGTGTATTTAGTCCTATCTTGGTCTTGGCTGTGACAGAATCCCAGATACATATAGTAATGGATTCTAGTAACTAAGCAAAACAGCATTAAATATCTCCTCTGTTTGTCTGTTCCTGGCCTGACCCTGAGTGGTGTTCAGTGCAGTTTCTTTTGCGACTCTGAATCTGTAATTAGCTAAACTTACAGATTCACAAATGCTGAGAAAGTTACTTTGGAAAAAAAATCCCTCTTCCTTCCTGCAGTCACGTTTCAAATGCTTTTGAAGAGAAACCTTTTAAGTATTGTCGTACATATTAGTTATGTCAGATCAACTGCAGGTGTTCTATTTCATTGTGCATTTCTGTGTCTGTCTTTGTACTGCAGCTTTGTGGGCAAGATCTTAGATTTTCCAGGCAAAATTACTGACCATCTCTGAGGGTTTATGCTGGCACTGTGGCTTAGAGCAGATGAAGGTAGGTGAAAAGGAACTTGGGATAATGTAAAAACTGAAACGTGAGCTTGCTTACTGTAAGCTTACTCTTCATAAAGCACAAAGACAAGGTCCTTTTTTAAAAAAAATAACCTTGCCTACTGTACTTCTGGTAATGAGCCTGTTTCTTAAGTGATCTGATAATGAAGAGATTTTAGCACATTCTCCAATTTAGCATGAGGTGAGTTCTTGCTACTTTTTCCTATCCCTCCCACATCCTAATATGCTGGTAAGTCAGTAAGAACCTGGCAGATTCTAGGGAATTTTTGTTTTAAGCTTGTTCTATAATGGCTTCTGTAGAAAACTTCCTGGATTTTGAGCTGTTTGAATTTGAATATTGAGAAGAAAGGACTGTCACATATATACTCCTGCTGTGGAAGGAACCTCAGCTTAGGGGTTCTGGACTTTACTGTTGATCATAGACTGCTCTTTTTCTGTGTACAAAAGGTAGCAGGTTGGCCTAAAAACAAAAACAAAAAACAAAAATACTGTTGTGAAATTGAATTGATCTTTTTTTGCTGTTTCTTGGTGCCCTGCTGAGATCCTCATTGTCGTGCTATGTGACCTGAGCTGTCACGGGGACCTCCTCATGCCACTGACTCCTGCTGCTGCAGGTACAGTATA
Organism: Apteryx rowi; assembly: GCF_003343035.1. Lineage (NCBI taxonomy): Eukaryota > Metazoa > Chordata > Aves > Apterygiformes > Apterygidae > Apteryx > Apteryx rowi. The sequence goes on along the minus strand of NW_020449530.1, from coordinate 1,677,972 downwards.
GGGGCAGTATTTCTGCCTTCCCACCACCGTAGTTCTCTCCCTTGGTACCCCCCTGGAGCTTTCCTCTCTTTGAGAGGAGAGGTCCTTATACTCTTTTGTCACGGATGTACAAGAATGTTTACATTTTGCTTCATTTAACGTGTTGAAACAGTATTTATTGGCAGGTGACACCATCTGCAAGGGTACTTGATTGTTCCTATGTGGCAAGGGCTGCTTTATTGCAGTCAGGATAGGCCTGCCCCTCTCCTACTGCTTTTTTCTGTTTCCTTTCCGGGCATGGTCTCTGTGGGAATAGGGCTGTTCTTAACCTGATCCAAGTCCTCTCCTTGCTGAAGATGATGCATCTACATTTGGGAAATCCCCCATCTGTGGTCACTCAGTGGATTATACAGCAGTACCCAAATCCACTCTAAACCAGAGATGGTTTTTTTGGACACTCTAGATAACTTGTTTGCAAGCTGTGGAGGAAAAGGTGTTCTTTTCACCCTTCTCTGTAAGTGGTTATTTTACTAGTAGTGCAGGAGATGAGCACAGGACAGATGAGAAGATAAATCCATGCAAGTTAGGGGGAAAAAGGTCCCTAGCATATTGACACAAAGAGCCCAACGGGGCTCTAAATAAAAAGTATCTTCGCCAGCAAACAGCAGTGAGAGGAAGAAGGCAGCAGTAGTGGGAAAAACAAACAACTTTTGTTTTTTTTAAAGCTTTTTGCAGTGGGGTGAAAATCTCAAGTATCCGGTGTGTTGCTACTTTGAATGGAGCATCAGCTGCACAACTGCGTGTTTTGGTTACTTGGTCCCTTGCCARTAATCCCATTCTTAGGCTCTTATTGATTTGATGATTCAGAAAGAACATGTGCCCTCTTCTCCCACATCCCTCTAACCACGTTTATAAAATTGCTCACATACCTATCTTTCCTCTAGGAACACTCCATTAGCTAAAAAAAAGTCAGTTATGGACTTGAATTCCACTGAATCTGGAGTCCTGTGGTCAGTGCTAGCATAGGCCCTTTGGAAGTGACAAAAGGGGCTGGACGAGCTCAGATGACAGTGTTATGACTGACTTGAGTGCCAGGCTTCTTGCTCTATGATAGGTGTGAATTAGAAAATGGATTTTTTTCCCCCCTATTTTAAAGTATATTAAGGGAATCCTGAACTGAATGGTCTAATGACACTGAACTACGTGCTTGCAACCCCTACTTAGTGAGTCTTGTAGCTGGCAGAGGAAAGACAGTAGCTATATACTTATGAAAGAGCATATAGAATTATTCTCACTTGTGTTGCTTATCCCCTTCCCAAAAGTGCCTCAATATCTGTCCTCAAGTGGACTGTACCTTAACAAAATATCTTCGACCCATTCTTTCTTCATGTTATCCTTGTCTGCTGCACATCCTCAAGCTAAGATGATAAAACTACAAAGAGCTATATCTGCAAAAGGTGTGAAATACTGCAGTATGGAGTTCCTCTGTACACAACTAAGAGACCTTGCTTGGAAGCCACAGTCTGAGTTAGGTACTTAAGAAATTGCAGTTGGTAGCATGCTAAATAAGGAGCTGTCAAGGAAAAGGCTTTTAAACTAAAGTGTGACTTAGATTTCAGTTATACTTAACTTGGCTATAGGGAGGCTCACTTAGGCATTACTACTGGGAACTGGGCAAGGTCTTTTTACATAAAGCAAACCTAAAACAACAGGCCTGGGAGCAAAGACTGAAACTCAGAATCCCTGTGTTATATAAATGCCCAAACCACTCAGACCTAGAGCCATGTCCCCTCCCCTTGCAGCCATGCATGAGTTCAGGGGACTCCTACCATAGGAAACTTAAGGAGCACCTGGGTCGTGGAGCTGTAGTTGGCATAGCAGTTTCAAGCAACTCGGGTCAAAATCAGAACAGCACTAGGCACACAGAGAGGCACCTTGAGAACTTAAGGTCTCAGTTCCTGCTGGGCTGTGTGCAAGTTGAGTTAGGGGTTTGCAGTAACTTGGCTGCCTAGAATATAGAGGTTAATGCCTAAATACTACATCTGGCCTAACGATGGAACAAGCTTGAGCCAGGAAAGCAATGAAGCCCCCAGACTTCTGTCTGTTCAAGTATGACCTATTGAGCATCTGCCTGCTCCAGGTACTTACCAGTCTTTGAACAGACACTCCTAGCATGTAGCCAGACGATGCAGTGGAAGCATGCTTTCTGTTTAGTATTGCACCTGGTTTTGGACACCAGTTTACCTTCTAGATAGAAGAGGGTCTCTCCAGCAGTTACGTGGATGCTATAGCCACATACAGTTAACAAGGGAAGTGGAAGGTCCTATTGGTGTGGTGTTTGCAGTTGGCTGTTTATTTCCTAACCTTTCTTCTAGCAAGCAGACTATGACTACAAAAATTCATTCTTGCTGTTTGCGAGGGCTGTGATTTTCAGCCTGGCTGGGGGCCAAGTTCAGGGGCCTGTAGCTCAAGGAAAGGTTGAATGCTACAGTTCTAAGAGTGCTTTTGCACAGCGCAAGTTCTGTTACCAGAATCCTGTTTCTTTTCTTTTCATGCATCTCTGATCACAGCTAGGCTAACAATTTGGACTGTTTTTAAACTAATCAATCAATGCTTTCTAATGGTCACAAATGGACTGTCTCATTAGTACTAAATAAGTGAGTTGTTTCAATTTTTTTTTTTTTCATTTTAGTGATTGTAGTAGTCAAATAATTTGAGGTCCTAAGCCTTCCCTACATTTAATTTAAGCTACAGTGGTATGGCAGTACTAGCAAAGCCCTAGTATGGTAGATGTCACTATCCTGGCAAAAAAAAAAAAA
>NW_020449530.1:1504578-1675118 GCF_003343035.1 Apteryx rowi | reverse complement strand
GGGGGAGTGGGGGTTGGGGGTGAACAATCACCTAGCTGCCACTGCTAGGTGTAGAGCCCAGGTTGCCAGTAGAATTTCTCTTTCTTGGCATGACACATACTGCTTCTTTCAGTGTCTGAAGGGCAACTCAGCTGTTGTACGTATTCTGTACTCCAGTATGTTACAGATAGATAGGAAAATGTGTTTCAAAGTGAAACATGATGAGATGAGGCAGAACATCATTTCCTGGACCTATTGGAGGCAGAAACTATGCATTGTTTCATTTGGCCTGGTCTGCTTAATTTCTGCACTGGGAAGGTTACAAAACCAGCACTGCTTTGAGTCTCTGTGTTTGTGCTGTGCTTTGAAGGGCAAGCTATGTACTGCCATTCAAAAAAAAAAAAAAAAAAAAAGCATTTAAGCCACCACTAATTCAGTCCAGTGTAGATAGCGCACTGGCCCCTATGGAGCAGGGAATACAGGGCTAGCTATATGCAGTGGGTCTTGGTTTGCATCTGCTGCTGTTAGCTCCATGGACTAGTGTCCTTGGCTGGGGAATGAGAACTGCACCAGCTTGGAACAGGTCAGCTGTAGTGTTACCAATACATGTAGGGGAACCAGAACACACCATAGTTCATACTCACTTTTTTATTTAAATGACTTTATCCCTTTTTTTTTTTTTTTTTTAAACAGCTGACCCTCTCTAGGTCTCTTAGGTAGGCTGACTTGCTTCTTCCTAGCTAGAGGTCTATGGTTATGCTGTAGAAGAGGGGAAGCTACAGTTAGCTTCCAGTGGAAGCTGCTTTCAATCTCCCTGCAGTATCTGCAGGGGAGGCAAGGAACACTATTGACTTGGATGGAACAAGCTGCAGAGGATGCATCTTATTGCTGTATCTTTAGGGGGTCTCTCCCCATTTTTAACTCACATTATAAGCTTTTATTCAAAAAGTGTTATAAGGCTAAAACCCACTCAGACCAAAAGAATGCCACTTGATTTTAAGTAGCAAAGTCTAATGGGACTGACTAATGTATGCATGTTAGGGGATATCTCCCACTAGGCTTCTGCTGGGTCTAGACAGACAGAGGCTGACTTGCAGGGAGTTCAGGTTGTGTTCCCAAGTGGCCTGTTTGTGGGAAGATACCCTGACTTGTCCTGAAGTCACCAGTTACCCAAGGAACTGGTCATACTGTTCCTTTTAATATGTAAGTAAGTGCAGCCTTCTTGGGGAAAACTGTGTAAAGCTTTTTGTGCCATTTGGTTAAAAAAAGTGTTTCCACCTTTAAAAGGAAGTTCTTTCCAGCTTCATTGTTCTACATTCAATTTAAGTGAAGGGGTATGTATATTTTTTCCTTCTGCCAATGGGACACTACTGTAAGAAAGACCATGCCCCCAGGTTGCACTTTAATAAATGGTACAGTTTTCAAAAACACTGTGTAGACTATTTCTGTGCTTTTTTGTTTCCCCATTATAGTGCAGTGGAACAAAAATTTTTGCTTATGCAAGATGACTTTAGGCAGTAGGAATAAAAGTGCCTCTGTTGATGCTAGCTGCCTCATAAGCACTATTAAGTTAGAAGAATATAAGAACTTGCACAAAGAATGACAACTGCTTAAAAAGGTAGAGCAGAAATTCAAACTCTTATGAGCTGTATTGCCATGAAAAATGACCTTTTTATTTAAGTTAAAAAAAGGCAAAATATTTACATTCTCAAAGTTCTGAGGCAGCTGGATGAAGCCTCAGCTACCCTGTGTGTGATCACATACACAAACACCTGAGTCATTTCTTTTGCTCAACAGGATACCAGTGCCCTGAGATGTGAATGTAATAGGGTCATGGTCAGAGATGCCAGGTATTCTTCCTGATTCAAGGTTGATAGCTCCTTTGCTTTACAGCAAGCTATTCTAAAGCTAAAGAACAGTTTTTTCCCCTCAAGCATATCCAGAGTATTGTGCTCCCTGAAACAATTTACCCTTGTACTTTTCTCTAATTTTCTGCTTTAGTTTCATTTCTCAAGCAAGCAGAGCTGCTGTGGATTAAGACTAAACCATCTAAAGCGATACCTCACCCTACCTCTTTCAGGGTTGTTTCCATCTGTGGCCAGCTCGCTCTGAGATAATCTAGATTTTTTTTACCTTGGTGAGTGGTGCTGATGAACCACCCCTTCTACAGCAGAGGCCTTGCTGGGAACAATTAACATTCACCATAGCCCAGCTGCAGCACAGAAGTCTGCAGCACCACAACAGGATGGGGGAAGACAGTAGCTAAAGCAGAATGCTGCAGTTGGGGTCAGGCTCTGTGGCCATGGCATTTCCTCTGGAGGCACAAGCCTGGGTCTGCACCTGCACTAAGTCTGCTAATGAAGAAAAACAAACAAACAAACAAACCCCACCCCCACCCACCCCCCACCCTATCTGACAAAATGATAAAGGGCAAGCACTACTCCTTACAGGTACTGGCAGGACGCTCATGCAGCTCACACTACTGTCATTGCTGCGCTAGTCTATGAAAGCCTATCTACATAGCTGTGCCTCCTTTTTCACAGCTGTATCTCAGAATTAAAATAATTTGACTATATCAAGAGGAGTAGAAAGTCCTCAGGAAGCTGCAGTCTCCACCGAGGTAGCTGGAGCAGAACTTTCTCACTCACGCAGCTAGCAGGAAAGAAACAGAACCAGTGTTAACAGCAGTAGAGCCTTGCCCCAGCCGCAAGCCCTGTGCCTGCCTGCTGCCTTCTGCCTTCCCTGAAGAGACTCAGCAGCTCCCAAGGGAGGGGAAAAGCAGCAGCTTCAGCAGCTGCCACAAGCCCCCTGTGACTCCACTTGTCACCAGCTGAGAGCTCTGCCTCCTGCTCTTGCTGTCACCTGCCCGACCCCCAACTCTCCCCTCCCCCCCCCATTTCTGTGCTAATGGCAGAACTGGATTGGCTTTGAGAGCTGGCGCCTGGTGCTAACATACAGCAGCGTCCCATGGGGAACGGTCTGTAATGGCCCTTGTCTCGGTGCCCAGCTCTGTTCCCCACTACTGCTGCTACCTTGGGGAGGGGAAGGGAACCATCAGCTAAAGGAGCCCTTTTCCTGCCCTCCCCTGCTTTGCTGTCAGCTCCTTTAACTAGCCCTCTGTTTAGCAGTAAGGCAGCATAAGAGCTACTCTTGTGATAAAATGCCAGGTTTCTGGGATAACTCAGTGGCCTTGAGCTGAGCTGAAGGGAGAGCAGTGCTGCCCAGCCCAACCTGAGGCACCTCGCTGCCTAGCAGATAACAGCCCTGGCGTAAGGCACTTGTCTAGGCTCACGACACTGGGTGAGCAGGGTCCCTCTGGGGGGGGTTGCTGATGCTGCCCACAGCAAGGCTGCAGCACAGGGTTGTCCTGCAAACCTGTGGCACTCAACTGCAGCACTGCACTCTTCCCAGTGTGTGGCAGGATCACTGCCCTGCTTGGGCTCAAATCCCATTCTTAGAGGCACTGCCTCTTGGAGAGTGCAAATAAGTGCATGCATGGGTGTATCTGGGTGTGCACGTGCACATGAGTGCAAATGCACATGCATGCACACATGTATGTGCATGTACACATGCACATTTACATAGAGGGACTGAGGCAAGTAGAAGTTGAGACACCCCTCTGTTCCCCACCCCCACAGGGCATCAACTTTCAGAGCTTTCAGGACTGAGGGTCCCTCTCAGCCAAGCCTCCAGAGCCCAGCACTGAGCCGCCCGCCGCGCTGTTTGACAGCACTCACCATTCCGACAATGTAGGTGTGGAGGTGTTGACTGATGTAGTTCACAGTGGTGCTGAAGACGCGCTGTAGAAGGGAGGGCACTCTATTTGCAATTTTTTTAGTTAAGACCATTGCTAGCACTAACAAGGCCTTCTCCTGTTCCATGTCTGAGGGGATGGCCCTTGCAAGCCCTTCCACTGCCTGTGACAGGCACCAGGTTATTTCCTGTATGGAGGAAAAGGTGTGGGGGGGAGGGATCTCAGTACAACAGCTGCAGGAGAAAGGGCTCCCCACACTTTGTACCGGTGACCAACACTATTGTCCAACCACCTCACAGGGTGCCTCTCTCTCTTTCCTCCTCAGCACAGCAGCCTGCCAGGGCTGTTGAACACCCCAGATGGCAATGGGAATGGCTAACCCAGAGCTCAGCTGCTCACCCAGGCCCAAAGCAAAGGCAATAGCACGTGTACTGCTGGAGAGTTTAGACAGCACTTATAAATTTGGGGCATCACAGTTACCCCCCACCCCCAGACCTTCCTCAGGGCTTGCACCCAGCCTGCCAGGCCTGGGCTCCCCAATGGTGTAGCCCTGAACTTCACTGTGTTTAGGTGGGGACTAGTGAGGAGAAGGCAAAGCGAGTTTCACTGGAAAGCTTTCAGATATAGGAGCCAGAGAAAGGATCCAGGCATGCAACAAATATTGCCTTGCTCCCCTTGCCTTGAACAAGTATTGCCCATGTGGCCAGCATCAGATGTACAGGACCCAGCACCAGCGTCTCTGCACCTCCTAAAGATCTTTCAGACAAATACTGAGCTTTAACCAGACTGCTGATTTTCAAAGATGCTAAGCCCTTGAGCCCACCAACCTGAGGTCAAAAATGCCTCTGAAAACCTTCACCACCTCAATTTCCCCATCTGCAGAAAGGGGATGATGAGCCCAAGGAGTCCACTTTGCAGGGCAAAGGCTGCTACAGGGTGCAAAGCTGCCACAGCATCACCCCTAACAAATGTTCATATCAAAGGTAAATGTAGGGGCTGAATTTTAAGCTGGCAACAATTAATTAAAGCAACAAACTAGCAAAAATGCAGATGTTGCCAGCTTGCTGCTTCAAAGCCACAGCAGGAAGGTTCAACAACATTTAAAAGGAGAACTACTAGTCGAGTTGTTTTTCACTCACCTCTCTAGACAAATTCTCATTCAGAAAATGCTGTACAAGATCATTTACTACTTTTGCTTGGATTTCTTTATCCATCTGGTCTCCAATCTCAGCGAGCTGAGCACCAATGATCTGGAGAATTTCCTCATTCACCTCAGGGACAAACACTGCCAACACATAAAGCAGGATTTAGTTGACAGGCTGCAGCAAGACTATGTTCACTGCAGGTAAGTGGATTCATGGCATCCTGGCCATCTCCATCAACCCCTGCCCCCCTCTCCCATACTGCATTTGTAACAGCTATATGTACTATAGGTCGTTCATTTGTGTCCATACAACAATATAAACTTTCCCAGAGACTGTGTGCAAATAGTTTAAGCTGTAATCTGGGTAAGATGCAGCCTCACCCTGCCCAAAAGAAATGCTATGGGGCGGGGGGGTAGTTAGAATATATCAAACCAAAATTTGTACAGGACATTACAGCCAACGTTTTGTCTAGAATTGGGGAGGGAAGTGGAAGAGCTCATGTAATTTCTTCATGACCACCATTAAGACCTCTCTTAAGCACCATCTAAAACACAGCATCTCCATTTTGCAAAGCTTCCCAATGCTACTTGGGACATGAGACCAATGCAGATTTGGATGGTGGAGCGCTATGTACTGTAGCAGGTCCTCTTAGCCCTACTGAGATTGAGATCAATGCATCAGATGACACATCCTGTACAAGGGGGAAAACTCTGCTGCAGATAGCTACTTAAGTACTAAGTGTACCAGTAACTACATGAGAAACTATCTCTACCACACTGGTACAGCAGAAAGGGATGAACTCAGCAGCAAAAAAAGAGTAGGTTCCAAAATCCTAGCCCCAGAGCTAGTGCTGTTAGGGACCAAGTACTGAAACTCTCTCCAAGGAGCAGTGTGAAACCTGACATAGATCACACTGCTTAAGAAGAATGATCATATTAGTACCAGCTCTGGGGCTCTTGTCTGATGTACTACAGATAAAACAGCCAGGGTGACAAGTAATCCAGAAAACCACAGGGAGATAAAGTGCTAAGCATTAGCTGTATTATCCCAAGTGTTAAAAATCCCAACAAGCATCACCATCAATAGCCATGCAGTAGAGTTTCTCAATGGAGAGAAACTTACTCCTCTACAACAGGCCAGCAGAGGAGAGAAGGCAAGAAAATAAAAATAACAAGCCTCAGAGGCTGGTGGGAAGGAGAGCACTCACCCGGCTCACCATTCTGCAAGTGGCCACTCCGATTCCCATCTGTCTGAAGCTCCCCCTCATCATCATAGTAGCAGACACATTTTATGGAAGGTATGATCCCTTGGCTTTGTAGGGCTTGCAGTTGGTCTCCAAACTCGCAGTTGGAGGAGCTCTGCAGAAAGTTGTACAGGAGGATACATTCCATCTGGCTGGATCCATCGCTGTGGATATCCTAAACATAAAAGGCAGTCACTATTAAACCTAACCCAGGAAAAGTACAACTAAATAAGTCTGCGCATACATTGTTTTCCAACAGTGGACACACTTTTCTGGCCTCCTTTGAAGGTCTTGAATAATGTCAGCCAGGAGCCTACAAGACTTCAGCAAATGCATGTTAACTCCTAATGTTTACTCACAACTATTTGATGGCAAGTGCTAGTTAGCTCTGCTCTTACAAACCAGAACCAACTGTTCTTCCAAACTTGTTTTTACGAGTTAGCAGAGAGTTGACTTTCTGAAGCAGTGAGCTCACCTTCTGTGCGCTCCCAGCTGTTGCAAGGACTGCACCCCTGATCAGAGCTCCTCTTTCAAAACAGAGGTGTACTCAGCACAAACCATTCACTTCTTCATTCAGACATCTGCATTTGGAAGACTTATCCCTGGATTTGGGGATTAGGCATTCTACTTCCTATATATAACTGTAAGCCAGCAGCTCTCAATTTAAATGTAATCAGAGCATGGCAGTCATGTGGTGAACAGAGGTAAAAGAAGCTTGCAAAAATTAAGGTTCACATTTCAATTCCCTCTTCAAAGGGATCTAGACGAGGTCTAGAATAAACCTGTTCAGATCCCTGTAGAGAGCCATGTGGCTGCCAGCTAGAAGAGTGACAGCGAAATGGCAGACTATTAGCATCTGATATCATCTACATCCACCCTCACAGCAGGCATGTGCTACCTCTGTGGCCATGCACCCTGCCCCCAAACTACAGTCAGGCTGAGGTGGCCTGGCAGGTAATTAGATTGATGTAAGCAAGAGGTCCCAATAGAGCATAGGACTCAGGCCTCATAACCAGCTAAGGCCTCTGTAAGAAACCAGGAGATTGGCCAATAGTTGTAATTAAGCAGCTAAGAGAGAGCAGGATGTTGTGCAAGTGCAGAAATAAAGTGTGTGTGTGGGGGGGGAAATCCCTGCTCTGGTATGCAGACTGTCTGCCTATAAGAGAAGAAAGTGCTTAAGCCTAATTGGGAATCGCAAGAAGAATCAAGGCTAAAGTAGAATGATTTTTCTTACCAAGGGCATAAGGTAATCAATGTGCAAACAGGATGAACCAGATAATTGAAGGGAAGCTTGGGGGATCTTTTGGGAAGTGGAACCTTTCAAGGCCACCCATACCTATGTAACCATACCAATATCATCATATAGGGCCCAGATTAACAGTATCAGAAATACAAATTTGGGTATAGATATAGCAAAATTGGGACCAATGCAGGAAGTCAAAGATTGACAGAAGGAAGATCTTCCAATAATACAGGTGTGAATGCCTATGGATGGTAGTGATGCTCACCTGGTGACCCAAGTTCTCCAGGACACCAGAGGCCCCCTTGCACAGCCTGCTGGGACTTTCCATCAGGTTTATATACAAAAGACTTGTTGCAGGATGGCAGAGCGAGGAGGGTTAGAATTGTACCCTAACACTAAGTAAGGTGGGGAAGGAAGGGCAATAGACTTCTATTTCAATAGCAGTTACGTAGTTAATAAGATTTGTGTGATAAATAGCAGCTTTATAATTGTGTTTAATACTGTGCAAAATCATGTAATCATAAATTGATTATAGAAGTGTGTCTACTAGTCAATTAGTTTAACTGATTTATTAGTTTTAGTTGTGTGCTGCTTAACCAAAGATTGTAGTCTCTTAAATCAGCCATATCTCAAGCCTACAGCCTGAAGGGAGAGCATCAAATTGTGAGGTATCAGAGCAGCCTTGCAAACTAAGTTGTTTCATCCTCTTTTTGGTCATATTCCTGAAGGAGAAGAGTAGTGTCAGAGGCACCAGCAGGGACTCTGGGGGAGATGAGAAGGGCATGAGCTGGCACTTTTTTGATACATAGTATCAGAAGTATTTTGAAGTATTTTAGGCCAAGTGCAAAAGAGAAATCACTGGTCACTTTGAAGCACAAACCTCAGTCACATTTGTAACTTACCTTTTCCATGATAGCTCCAGAAATAGAGTGGCTCTTACTGCCCTCCGCTTCAGTCCCAAAGTCCTTGCCCTACAAGAGAGGGAGAATGGAAGGGATTAAAGGAATAAGAATTCCAACAAACACACACCGTTTACCAGTGCTCATGGGCCTGGCCATATCTTGTGGAAATGGGCCTTTCCAGTGATGAACATCCCTGTCTCTAGAAAGGGCTGCCTATTACAGACCAGCAGTCATAAACAAGGCTGAGAAAATCATAACTGTCCCAGCAAGAAGGGCCCTATGCAGGTCAATGAGGTTGGTAAAATGCCTTCCTGCCATAGACACATGGAAGACAGTGAAGGGATATGACCTGCAAATGGGGCTTTAGAGCCAAGAGGTGGTGCTAGGGATGGAAAGGACCATACTTTGTAGTGCCCAAGGCTGGAACAGAGAGCAGGGTTATCATAGATGCACAGAGGAATCTCTGGCCTTGCAAAGGTAACCCATGACTCTTGGGTTTTCCAGGTCCCTTGCAAGAGCAGGTAAGCCGCTTGGGTCTGTGTGCACAGCAGCGTATTTCCAAGTGAAACACTCAGCTGAGCTTACAATACATCTGCAGCACTTCAAGTGTCTATACAAACATACATAGATACATGTGTGTATACACAGACCACACAGGCTTATTTCAATACTTTTCACACAAGTACCTATGGACAGGGAGGGTTGGACTGGGTGTTATCAATGGCTCCTTGTTACTGTCCACTATATGTCCTCACATGACCAAAACAGTGATAAACCTCCAGGGAGGCTTGCTAGGAAGATGGAAGGGGGGGAAACAAGCAATCAGTAAAGCTAGAACAGCAATCAGTAAAGCTAAAAAACAAAATAAAATAGTGCCAAAGGGAGCAAGAAAGCCAAGTTGGGCCCTCTAGGCTGAGGAAGCCTTCCTCTTTAACCTGCCTGTACTAAAAGCCCAAGGTCAAGCTTCTCTGCCCCCATGCAGAGGCTGACAGGGCTGACCACTCCCAGCCTCCCTTGTGCATGAGCAGTGCCACAAGGGAAGAGGCAGGCAGGGAGGGCATAGAGGTGGCACCCCTCACCCACCAAGAAGGGGACCCATAAGAGCACAGTGCTCCCCTCTTCTTCCAGCCAGGCATAGCTGGCAGGTGGGACAGACCAGCAGGCCAAACAGTCACATCCGGTACATGAAGTCAGAGCAAGAGAGGCACTAGCGTGGCACAGCAAATGCCAAGAATACAGGACTACCTGCTGAGGCAGGGAAGGCAGGAACCCAGTTTGTGGACCTTACATTTGTTGTCCAAGATGCGACAACCCACAACTACACATGGAAATCCCTGATGCAAGTTGGCTTCAGCTCTCAAAGAGCAAGGCCTGGCTGAAAGTGGGCACTACATTTCCACCAGGCCCTCTCCACCCAGATCTGTAACCCGGCTGCAGCACAGGTGCTTGATGATCCAGATCAAGCTGAAAGCATCAAGAAGTCCTTCCAGATGAGCTGCTAACCACCATGGACCTGTGCTAGTGAAGAATTACCCTATTTTACAGTATCAGCTCCTCATATCTATATTTTAAATAAACAAGAGTGCAGGTGGAAGGGAGAGGAAGTGAAAGCAGAAACCAACTCAAACTCTGAAGGAAACCACAGAGTCGCAACTTTGAGAGATTAGGAATTTTTTAATTTTTCAAAGGCTCTTAAAAGTCCCAAGACCAAAAGACAATTTCAAATATGTCTATATAAAAACATAAGATAAAAAAAAAGTAGGCTCTTATCCATGAGCTTTTATCTCCGTTTAATCATTATATTAAACTAGTAGCTTCCTAAAACAGAGACCTAAGCTTTGCTGCTGCGCTTCAAGACATTGTTTTCTCTCTTCAGATCAAATCTCTACTCCTGCCACTCACCTCTACCCTAAGAAGTGTCCCCTAAAGGCTGGGGAGAATGCAGTGCTTTCAGTTCTCCTGGGACCAGACAGGGGCTCTGGAATGGGAGAGGGTAACCTCTTCTCCTGGAAGAGAGAGAAAGAGACAGAGATGTTCACTCAGGGGATAGAGAACTTGAGACAGAATCCCTAGGATCATGAGGCAAGTGGAAATTTTAGCATAAAGTCTCCAGCCAGATCTTTTTTGCAAACATCTCAGGAGCTGCAGACAGATGAGCAGCATTTCTCTAGGCTTGGCAAAGCCTCAGCTTGCACATATATTATACACACATACATATCATTTAATTTATATACACACACATATATGCGTAAATAAAGAGTTCAAAGTGATTCAGCCCCAAACCAAGGTGTTCATGTCATTGCTAATGAACAGTGGATGTCCTTAGACATTAACACTCCTGAGTTCACTACCACCTCCTGGACCATCATGGCTGATATTTACTATAGGATGCTTGAAGGAGTAGTGGACATAGGCTGCTCGCATCCCATTTGCTTTGAAAAAAATCACATTCATCACATTGTTCTCCTTGGGCTCCAGTGGGACCATCATCCCCACCCAGCTCCAGCCCATGCCAAAAGCCTCTTGCAGGACCACTGCAGTACTTTACAGTTGGTCAGATCAGTCCATGCTTGTTAATTCAGGCTGGTAACAGCCAGCTGATTTTGCAACACAAGTACATGCTGAACAAATCTCCATCTTCCAAATGGAAAGAAGTTACCTCATACTCCTTTCACATCATACTACATATGCAAAGGAGCAGATGTTCTCCTGCAGTTCTCCAACAGGAGTGTGATACAACACAAGCCATTACAGCTGTGAGCAGCACACAAGTAACTAAGTGAGTAGCAACACCAGAGAGATTTCTCTTGCAAGACTTTACAGTGAGACCACTTCCAACTAGCCAAACTGTGCTGTGATGACCTACTTTTTTTCCCCTCATGGAGGCAAATTCCAGTAAACTGCAGGAAGGTCAGACAAGTGCACTCAGATGGTGATAAAAAGACTAAGTCAAACATCAGCCTGCACAGAGACCAACTTAGTCGTTCCTACAGCAGAGGGTGGAATGAAAAAGCCAGGTCAAGCCACCTCCCTAGGGAGTTGCCAACTGACATGTCTTTCCAAGGAGAGCTCCAAATGCTGCTTTAAGGCCTTGGATTCCCTACGCTTTTTTCTGTCATGCTATTTCACACTGCCAGGAAGCCTCCTTTGCTCACTCCAAGCACTCATGAAACAAGTAGCCAAAGGGAAATGCACTATTGTCTTTTTCCATTCCCTGCTTTAAAAGGGAGGCACAGGATATTCCAGGCTGGGGAAAAAAAAGGGGCACTCTGCTCCATTCCCGAACCAGGAAATACAAGTCAAGCAAAACAGAGATCCAGATCTCTTCTGGGCATGCCCACACAGGTCAGCATGGAGAAGCAGGGCACAGTAGCTTGACACAAGACTATGCAAGCGTCTCTGCAGCCTCTAGTCAGCACGGCAAGCCAGTAAGAAAGCTTGAGTCTGTCCAGCTGTGCAAGTTCCTCACATGAATTCCTGGAAAGTTGTAGCAAGTTCTGGCAAAAGCTCTATAGCTCTGAAAGCTAAGCCTTCAAACCGTCTAGTGATTTTCAAAGAGAGCCTGAAGCTTATGCACTAGTCACAGCAGAGGTCCTCCCTGCATCCTGGGCACCCTACACAGGTGAAATACCTGGAGAAGAACCTCAATGCTTCTTGGCCCCTGCCCTGCCATACCAGCTAAGTGCCCTGCTAAGTGCTGCACCCAGAGATGGTGATGGGTGTGCATGGAGAGAGACCTACTGCACATGAGGGTTCTTCCCATCTCCTTCCCCTCAAGGGTTTGTCTCAGCTTTATGTAAAATTAGAGCCTCCTCGGGGCAAGTTCACAAAAAGAGACACATTCAAAACCACCCATCACAGCTGTAAATTTCAGGATTGTTCACTCCTGCACACAGGCAGAGATTAAGAACTGCCGGGGGGGGGGGGGGTGTTGGGAGAAGCTCCCCAAATCCTTAAATGGTAAAAACATGAAGGCAAGGAGGCTTGGGGATAATTATTTCATGAATTCTTCCCTGCATAAAGGAAGAAAGTGAAAGTCCCGGAGGGGTTCCAGCCCTCAGATAACAAAGCTCCACTTGGGTGGTCGAAAAAAACACCTGGGAAAAGGAACAAGAATTTCTTTCATGCCAAAAAAAGGTAGTAATTCCAGAGACCTCAAGTTTCAGATGATTACCTTGAATCAAAACAAGGGCTTTGGATATTCAAAGTTCCTCCTGAGAACTCAGACTCCTTAATGGAATCTCAAAAATTGGACCTCTTAAAAGCAAGCCCCAAACAGTGAAATTTAACTATACTGCTGGCATCTAAAGTTTTTACTCATTAACACTTCAGAATCCTAGTAGTTTTAGATTCAGATTAAGACATTTTCTGGTGGATAGAAATAATTACTTTATGCTGAATGAAAAGATCTGCTAGTAGGAGAATGAGACACAAGGGAAATAAAGGCTACAAACCCATCTGTACTGAGATCCTGAGTATATATGAAATGCTTTTCAAATAGAAGTTTGTTTTATTTCCCTTTTTTGCACCCCAAAATATTTGGGAAAACAAGTAAATCTAGATCATTTGCTAAGCCTGCCTATGGCTGCTAAAAGTCTTTATGGAGTATGTTTTGGGTTTTTTAATTGAAATACCAGATAATTTGATTAATACATTATGATCTTTCACACTGAATTCACTCATTAGACAAGTGAGCTTAACATATTCAGTGGCAACAACTGCCTCTGAGAAACAGCCAGATGCCTTGAAGTGTTGAACAGATAAGAAAACAATTTGTTTTTTGGATCAATTCTTTCCATATTCCTTATAATTTTTTGCTTGGGGGGGAGTCGGAGGGAGGAAGGAATAATTTAAATGCAAGTTTAGGACCCTTGAACAAGCTCTGACAGTCAGACTGCAGGGCTTGTTCACTGCAGCTCAACATTTTGTCATGGGAGAGACTCAGCAGAGAAGTCTCTCGCTAAATAATAGGGCTGCAGTTGGAAGTCTGAATATGTTTCTTGTTAAAATTTCTTCAGTGRCAAATCTTTCTCATCTCCTTATTCTTTCCCTCTCCATCCTTCATCACTGCCTGCTGAAGTCTAAGCTGTGTATTGAAACAGTGATGAACCAGTAAAACCTGGGGAAAGTGTAACCTCCAGGTTGGGGGGAGGGGGGGCAGGAATGAAGAAGGAAAAAAAAAAGCTCAGGGAGGAAAAAACACACCAGAAAAGAGCAGCATAAGAAAGGAGGGTGGAGAAGACATGTACCCTTTCCAGTCAGCCTGGTCACCTGCAGAAAAAGGCTGGGGTTACATGTTAATGCAGAGTATACAGTGAGTTTCATACTGAACCTTGCTCAAAAGGTGGCAGAGAGCACAGGGGCAGAGAGCAACAAGCTGAGTTAATCAAAACTCCTCCTGGAAAGCACTACTTGCTACCGCAAGCCTACAAAGAGGTGTGACAAAACAAGCATTTCTCATAACTGCAAGTCATGAGACGCTACCAGACTTCATGCAATGGGACTAACCTCAAGAGATGAGCTCTGGAAATCCAAAATAGCGAACAGTTACTTCCCTGTAGCTCCCACATACAATGCTTCCCTCATGAGGAACAGTGCAAACACAACCAAAGCAGTTTCATGAACCTCTGTGGATCTAAACAGACACACACATACACACACCCCCTTGGGCTTTCCCTTAGCTCTGACAACTGGAAACTGAGGTAATTACTTTCACAAAGCATCTATATTTCCAAGCTTGTAATTCTTGTGACACAGTTTCCACTAAAAAAAAAAAAAACACACACACCACACACACAACTGTCAATCTACTAAGATGCTTTTACGCCTGCTCCCCCCAACCCTGCCTCTGTGCCATCATACAGCCCTGCCTGCTTAAGTTGCTTATGTCTCAACACAGGCCAAAGGTTAAGTAAATCATTGCACAGCCTGAGCAATGCGCCCGCCAGCTGCTTGTCAGCGCAGGATGACAGAGCTCATTCCACCCTGACACATGCCAGTTTTCATGAGAGACAACACTGCAAGTTCTTCCCCCAAAGCAGACCTCCAAGGCTTCCTCCAAACACCACTTCAGCCAGTCATCATGAGGGCAGGTACACACTTCTCTCCTGTGGCAACACAGATCTTACAGGTCTGGGGTCCCATCTGTTTCTCCCTCTCATGCCAAGTTATATTTGCTTTTAAATCTTACCAACATACTCACCAGAGCTGCTGTTCCTAGCTGTACCCCACTAATGAGGGGTGGCAACAGGAAGGGTGACAATTTTCTCTTCGACTCCAACCTTTAAGGAGAGGGCAAGTTCACAGGGCAGAAAGAAGGGAGAGGCAGGACTGCAAGATAAATTACCTCCCATGGCTCTCTTCCACACCTACATCTCCTCCCACATCACAGCACTATCTCTGGCTGTTCTGGGAGGGGTGAGCCAGGGGAAAAGCCTCATCCGCTGTAGGGCACTTCTCTCCTGCAGCCATTACCAGCGGTGCCATGCAACTCAGGGAAAGAGGCAGCACTGGAAGTTTGCATGGTGGAACCACAGAGGTACATACAAGGGTAATAGTCCCATGGGGCAGCTGTGGCCATAGCTGTGCTGGAGTGAGATGAAATCAGGCCCTCTCAGCCGTACCATTGCCACACACTTAGTTAATTCAAGAGCAAGCACTGCAGCTGCACATTTTGTCTTCCCAGGTAGGGAGCTGCACATGGATACAGTAGAGCTGCAAAGAGTGCAAGGCTTCACCTGCTCTACCAACAGCATGCAGGTCTGCTGTGCCTCCAGGCACTGCAAGCACATCACCGCTGGCAGCCCCCCACATGGCAGCAAGAGGGTCAGCCAGCAGCATAGGGATACCAGTTAGGGGAATTCTTGATAGCTCTCGAAGCTGCCTTAAACAAGAGCAGGTCCCAGGACTCCTACAGCAACAGTGCAAAGCCACCCTATAAATCAGCTTTCATCCCTTCTTTACAGTTCTCTGCTACATCTTCAAGATAGCTTGGAGAAGAATCCATCCCTTGAACAATGCCTCTACTTACCATCACTTCACCCGTCCTAACAGCTTGGTCTGCAGCCTGCACAGACAGCAAGTTAACTGGTCTTTCATCTCACAAAAAACCCCCACCCATTTCATGTTCTCAGCTGTACCAGACACTGTCTGGTTAGGAAAACATACTCTTTCCAGCAGCAAACCCACATGCCTGTAGGACTGATTCCTTTAACAACTCATCTAGATTCTGAGACATGTCCTGTATGAACACCTGGTCAGACATGCTATCAGTCAATAGACCTATTGTGTGAGTTGCAAAGATAAAGATATTTATGTTTCACATTTGGGTTAGGAGTGAATTAAAGTCTCCAAAGCTGAAACAGCAATAATGCATCAGTCATCAAAAAGCAAAAAGCAAAAACTTACAACCTACACATTGCTCTCTGAYTGGCAGCTGAAGGATAAAAACCTTGCTTTATTTTTGGCAGTTGTGATGACATAATTTCTAAGAAAAAAAAGCAGTGTCTTTTTGTCCCTTCCTGTACCTGTTGGATATTACTTGTCTTGCAGTCAAACACTTCACTGTTGAGCTGCAGAACAAGGCATCATTTTACAGATAGGAAAACTGAGGCACTTGGAGATGATGCGACTTGCCCTGTCACCTGGCATTTTAAATCCATGTTTCAGGCCACAACTGCTCGATTCCACTGCCTTCCTGAAAGCATTTCACATGCACTACTGCTTTACATGGTGAACTGTTACCAGGAAGTCAGAAAGAGCAACAGCACCATAGACCTATAGAGTTCCTTATTACAGGATATTTAGCTGTGCCACACTGCTCTCCTAGCACCTTCAAAGTCATGTGAGTGTAAGCAAACTCCAAATCATCCAGCCCAAAGTCCCTAAAGGAATCCCTATCACCCTGCCACACTCGGTTCCTTGCACAAACTCAACAGGAACTAAAACAGCCCAGCTAGCAGCAGATACCAGACTTCTTCCCCATGCTTCTCTGCTATGGAAGGAGAAACTTGACCACTCCCACAGCAGCTGCATGTGTACTTCAGACTCTGCAAGGAGAGAGAGAACCACTGCAAAAGGGAAGATAGCTTTATGGGTTTTTTTCCCTTAAGATGTAAGCCTTGTTGATCTGCAACAAGGTTTAATGAGGCAAAACAGTGCTGAAATTCATTTTAATAAATAGGATATTATGACCACAGGGAACCTGTTCCCTATGTGGTTCAGCCTGCAAAGGACATGCCAGCCCATAACAGTGCTTAGAAGGCCCCATGATTTTGCCTCCTCCAAGACACATTGTCCTCCTAAAGCAGAAGGCGATCACAGGCTTGAGGGGTGGAATGGAAGGGTGAGGAGAAGGAACAGAGACATCGCAATGTATGAGCCAGGTGAAGGATGGGCTGAACAAGGCCCTTTGTGAATTTGTGGCTGCCCATACCTGTGCTACCATGAAAGCAAAGCAATGGTTTAGTGCCATCTGGGTAAAACCAAAGCCATTGGCTTGAAGTTTCTCAGGGCTTTCCCCATCATAGGGAACTACAGGTGGCCACAGCTTCTAAATTACAAGCTTTTTCCATGCATTTCCCTCAGAGAGAAGCTACAACCCTATTAGCTTCATTTCAAAAGTGGCAAACTGAGAAGCCTTAGGGTAGAATACCTTAGCTGAGATGCCAGTAGGTCTGTGGCCCAGCTACGGACAGACCCTGTCTCCTAGTTACAAGTCATTTATTTGCTAGACTTTTAGGAAAGATATTCTTCTTGTCAGAGATGAGGCTGCTCAGATCCACTCCCCTTCTCACTCTCAAATATGTGGGATGATTGCTTGAGGCAGTTAGCTTTTGTTTCTCTTACTTTCAGCTTCAGACTGCACCCCCTTCTCAAGATTTCTGAATAATCTCACTTCCAATCGCTCCAGCAAGGGGGAAGGGGGGGGGGAAGCAGTTTGCTCATGATGCTATTTATGTAAAAATGCATTGAAACATGCTGAATGCTTCTAGCTCCCAACAGTTAAGTTTCACTGTATATTTATCTCCCAGTATTCAATGGTACTGAAGCTCTAAATGGGCCACAAAGATCTGATGCCCCTAGATGCTTGTCTGACTACCTCCTTACTGGGGCATATTTACCTGTGCTTCTTTATGCTGCTTTAATACGTTAAGTGAGTGTCTCAGCCTGGACTCAAAGTATTCCCATCTGTGTATTTTTACACAAATACTTTGCAGAGCTTGTTTGGCATTTTATTTTTTCTTTTTAAAGAAAAGCTTTATTATCTATTCTTAAGAGAAGTCTTGGATTGGTCTTTTTATTAAATATTTATTTCATCTCCCTGTGTTTGGCTACTGTTTACACACTTTTTCATTCTATGCTTTTGGATGAAGATCACTCTGACGACACGAACTATAACAACCCTCCAGTTACCAGGGCAATACTCTGACTTCTTAGGAGGAAAAACATTCAACTTCCTCATCAGCCTTTATTTTGATTAGGCTCAAAATGCCCTTTCCCTCTGGCCCCTATATAACATGTCAGTGAGCAGGGAGGAACACAGCCATATTACTGATTCTCTTTAGAATGAAGGCAGGAACTTTGGATCATTGTGGTTTCTACGTCAGATTAGTGATGGAGGCAGCACAACAACACTTTTCAGTGCTCTTCAGAAGCCAGCATACAGATGCTACTGGGCTGAAGTTTAGTTGGCAGAAGACTTGTATCTTGAACTGCCCCAAAGCTAAGAGCCAGAATTTGGATTCAGCTAACTAGAGGTACTAGAGCCAGATTCAAGCCAAATTTACACATCTCCATATTTTGAGCATGTCCAGATCTAAGAGGAAGGTGCAAGATTTGGATCCTGACTGCCATGGTCATTCACATCTGGGACTGAGCTTGTTTTCTCCTCAGGTGCAGGGCAAAGCATCTCCACAGTCAGGTTAGCCAGCCTTGTGTTTCATTTCCTCAGAAGCATGAGAAAACACTTATCYAAACAGCCATAGCTGGACCTGACACGAAGAAGCAGAATAATCCCAGGAACCATCACGTAAGACTGTTAACAGGGCTGTTTACTGTTCACAAGCCCAACCATATCAGACCAGCAGCTGCAACACAACTCTACAGTAATGTCATAGGGCATATTCAAGCTGTTGTTACTGTTTGCCCCTTGGGCCATGACTGGAAAAAAGCAAGGACTGAGGAATCATGATTCTGGTCTTTTGACATTACAGAGGAAAAACAAATAGACTAGAAGAGCAGAGAGATCCTCAGTAGTGTTGATAAAGGACAAATGCTACTAACACATGGGAGGCATAAATGAAGGTTTAACATGAGAGAAACAGGGAAGTTTCTTGCAGATTTAGAAAGCAGAGCAAAGCTGACAACTATCCTACAGAAAACTTCAGATGTGCAGCAAAAAACAGAGGCAGATTGTCAGCTCCCTCTGCATGGTAATTCCCTTGCACCCCTTGCTGGTTTGCCCTGCTGGAGCATCAGCTCCAGATGCCTGCACTCTGGTATGCCTTTACGGTCAAGCAGGGACAAAGTGCTGAGCCCCTGGAAGTGAGAGGACAGTCTCTGAGATCACTTGGCAATAGGAACTCTGAAAAATGCAGGTATTGATCAGACAAGAACTAGCTACCAGAAATCCTCAGGAAGGGGGACTGGTTGTTGGGGCTTGGGAATAAAAACTGACATGCCACCCAGAGGACAAGAATATACTTCTTATTTTTGTTTTAACAGACTTATGGCTGTTCTCATGTGCCAGCATAGGCACAGCTCATCCATTAGTCAGGGAAAAAAATAAAATAAAATAAATTCAGGAATGCCACTTCATATTGCAACTTACACACATCTCACAGCTGATACCCACAATAAAGAGGAGTGTGAAGAACCTGTTTTTTCTCCACCTGCCTGGCAAGTTACATGAGCAAGGAAGGAAACATCAAAATCAAAAGAATGTCTCTATGGACATGGGTGGCCACCAACAGTGACACAATCTCTGCCTTCAGTTACCTTCAGACCATATGACTGGACAAGAATTATTCTTCCAGACTCAAATATTAGGAATATCTGTACTGCTTTCTAAAAGACAGCAGCTATGAAGATGCTCACAATGTAAAAAGTTAAATGCTGGATCAGCATGGGTCATTTGAATACACATGTCTAAGGAACAATATATCTAAAAAAAACATCACACTGATCAAATCTGCCTGCTTACTGAAACCAAGTATGCAGATGTAAGAGCCAGGACGGCACCAGCAGAGCTAGCAGGTAACAGTTCAGAGGACAGGACAGTCTCCTTTCAAGAGTTTTTGATTGGTTGTTTTTTCCAGACCAACCAGTACTCCCCAGAACTACTTAAGTGGAGCCTGTTCACCTTACCAGAATCAGAAGCATTCACTATAAGGGCAAGGGCTAAGGCAGTTAGAGAAGAAGGGGTACAAAGATATATCTTTACATGAGCATGCTTAGTTGCTTCAAAAAGCACACACAACCCTTTCAATATCTGACAGCTTCTCCAAAACTAAAGATAAAATTTAATGTTTAGGAGAATGAAAGTTCATTTTAAGTGCATCAGCTACAAACATCCCTTCCTTTTAGGTAGGGAACAACCATGTATTAGTAGGACAGCCAAAAAGATGATCCATGGAAGAAAAGCACAACACTGCTCCTTTGATTACACTGGCCTTAGGAAACTCTCCCACTGTCCTAGTCTTGCAACTGCCACCTCCCCCTCCCCCACCAAATAATTCAACAGATGATGCCAGGGAAAAATAAAAGCATACTGAAGAGATATTTTAGGACGGGTCACTGTGCTCAGATGTCCCAAATAACATTAAGCTGAGCATCAAACTGGGCAACCAAGAATGATGGTAAGACTATGAATGCTGTTTTCAGTTGACCAGAGCCTTTTGCCAGCATTTCCTGATTTAATGTTTTGTGAGATTAAAGAGAGCATGATCTCTTTCAAGCACTTTTAACAATGATACACAGCCAAGAGAACATCCTCTTTCAAATAAATGGAATGGGCTATTGGGAAACTATGACAGAATTGCAGAACAGTAGCCTCCAGGAACACACATTTCTTACTGCCGGGAGAAATCTGTGCAGTTACACAAGACACCCTAGCACCCTGCATTGATCTTCTACCTGACACTGCTTCAGGCTCCCTTGCTGTAGGTCTAACAGCACTTTGGAAATGTGTGGATTTCACTAGGAGAAGAAACATGACTGTGCATAAAAAAGTGCAGAGCATTTCACTTTCAGTTTTAGCTTAGGAGGAAATGCAGATTAACTCTTAGGCCCAGGAAGTGAATGTAAAACCAAAACAGTGACTAGCTGATCCAAGTGGATTTGTTCTGTATACCTGTTAATCTAAGGGTGTAACAATAACTACACCAAGCTATCCAAAGTTACACTGGCCAAGAACATGTTTTCCTCCTTTAAAGGAGATGAAAGAGATAGCCCAACATGTTACAGAGACACAGTCATTGCCCATTCACCATGAAACTGCAGTGGGGCATGCTAGGAAGTGACCAAAGGTCAGGGTGCTTCAAGGTCAGAAAATACAGCAGATTCGCTGTTTTTAAACAAAAATTCAGCACACATGAGCACTCATGTACGCAGTCCAATTTCCCTGCTTGTTAGCTGAAGCCAAGTAAAAGCTCTGAGCTCTTTAAAATAAAGTGATGAGCGAACTACTGAGGTAAAAGGTTAGAGCCATAATGACACTTCTTTGTCATAAGAGAGGATAAACAGAGAAACATTCAAAGAATGAGATGTGCAGCCTTTTCTTCATATTCATGAAGTAGGCCAGCCCAACCAAAACCCACTGTGCACCAGTGCACACGGGGGCCAACCAGCTGGAGAGCAGCTCTACAGAGAAGGATGTGGGACTTCTGGCAGACAAGTTGACTATGAGCCAGCAACATGTTCTTGTGGCAAAGAAGGCCAATAGAATCCTGGACTGTATTAGGCAGAACATTGCCAGCAGGTTGAGGGAGGCGATCCTTCCCCTCTGCTCAGCACTGGTGAGGCTGCACCTGGAGTGCTGGGTCCAGTGCTGGGCTCCCCAGTACAACAGAGATGCAGAGCTACTGGAGTGAGCCCAGCAAAGGGCCACAGAGATGATTAAGGGAGAGAGAGCTGGGACTCTTTAGTCTGGAGAAGAGAAGGGGTGGGGAGGGAAATCATCTCAGTGTGTATAAATACCTGATAGGGTGTAAAAAAAGGAGCCAGACTCTTCTCAGTGGTTCTCAGTGACAGGACAAGAGGCAACGAACACAAGTTGAAACACAGGAAATTCTATCTGAACATAAGAAAAAGCCCTTTTACTGTGAGGGTGGTTGAACACAGTAACAGGTTGCCCAGAGAAGTTGTGGAGTCATCCTTAGAGAGATTCAAGACTCAACTGGACACAGCCCTGAGCAACCTGCTCTAGCTGATGGGGGTTGGACTAGATGATCTCCAGAGGTCTCTTCGAACCTCAGCCATTCTGTGATCAGGAAGGACTCTGTCACCTCCAGTGCTACATCAGAGCAAAGAAATAAAGTAATAATTAAAAAATAAATAAATCAGGAGACTGGATCAAGAACAGAAATTTCTACTTCCTCAAGTCAGTCCAAACAATGCTCTGACTAAGCCATAGGGCTACCGAAGGGGGATGGGAATGAGGGCGGGACTCTTAGAGAAGCTGTTGGGGGAAAAAAAAAAAACAACACACACATTAACACACAACATAGTAAGAACTGTACACTTGTGCAACTGTTTGCAAAAGAATGAGCAGGAAACTGCAGTCAAGCTCATTCAGCTACGGAGAAAGTGTCTAACACACACCACTGCCAGCTATGCATAGAGTCCTGGTCATTATCGGTTATAGTTGAGATAACTCCAGGGCAGCAGGCTGTCATTCTGTATAGGCATCTGCCACAAATCAGGACAATCACTGAAACTTAAGAACAAATCATTTTCAAATCCAAAGAATATGACTTATTACTTCTTTTTACATTTTACTCTTCCTTTCTGTCCTCTTTGGACTGGGTCAGTCTAAATCAGACTTTAAAATCCCTGGGGCAGGGACCAAACTATATACACTCTGTATTTCTAATCATTAACTGACGAGATTTAGCTAAAGCTGAACTGAGTCCTCCCCCCTCATCCCAAGATAAATCACTCAAAACTAACAGACAGTCAAACTTCAAGTAGGAGTTTTGCATCTTTGGTCAAGCTATGAGTTCAACTATCTAACTAGAAATATTTGCATGTACTTGGCTTTGTACAGCACACAGATCAATACAATTCCTACCCCAAATGGTTGGTAATCTGACGTAGACAAATAACCCACAACACACTAAGAGAAAACCAAAAGACAGCACTGTGCAAAGAAACATCAGATTTGCTGGTAAATTCTGCTCTTTCACAGGTTGGTGAACTACTGGTCAGCAGAAATGAAACCTGCTCATTTGCAGTTAATTCCTCTGAGCAGAGAAAACCACAGACCAAGCTGACTCCCTTACCCACCACTGCCAGTTAATCCATACCCAGAGGCAATGGGAGCTCCTTCATCAAGGACCCTAGATCTATAGCTGCTCCCATGCAGTTATGCCAGCAGTCTCTGCACTGGCATTATACAAACTGCTAATGGCTACTGGGTCCTCCTCCCCCCAGCGCACACTGCAGCATAGCACTGTGCATTTGAGGTGACATAAGGGAAGCAATAACTTCTAAACTCCAAGCTACCTCAGAAAGGTCTCCAAAGGTGGCAGTTACTAGATTTATGTGCCTGCCTGCTTCCAGATTAAACATTTTCATTCTATTACAGAAAAGTCTGTTTGATCTGGCAGCTCTTCAGACTCCTGCTGAGTCTGGATGACTCCTGCTATTCTCTTGCACAGGAAAAACAACACAGAAAACCCATGATATAACTGATCCCAGGTAAGAGTACTTAGTGAATGTATACAAATACATCAGACCTCTCTACTTACACATCACAGCTCTTAGCGTTTGGGAGCTACCAGAAATCAAAAGCCACAATGAGCACCTTTAGGGGCCCTCACATCATATAAAAGATTATTACCCTAGTGATGGGCAGTAGGGCACAATTCTCAAGATCAGAGACTCCAGGTTTGCACAGGCAATGTCAAAACTCTGCTGATGGTTCACAGTAAGAAATAGTATCAAACTCACTATCTCAGTTGTACTAGTTCTGGCTGGCCTAATCTGATTGTAAGAAGCAGGGGGAGAGGGGAGACAACACAACAAAACCACCTAACCAAAAACTAAAGTCTATTTTTCCTTCCTGAATTCAGTGATATCACCAAGTATAAACAAGTAGGATCAGCCAAATAAGGCAAGATCTTCACACCAGCATTTCTTAGTACAAGCTCCACTGAAAAGTACATACTATTACTGGTTTTAAGTACAGATCAGTGTGTAGGCGACAACAGAGTAAGTGCTCAATGAGACACGCAGCCTATCCAGAAGACTTACAATCAGATGTTACGCTCAGCATGTGCACAATGGAGTCTTTGCCTTGTCTGGTCCCTAAGCCCTGCCAATCAGTTACTGTAGTGGCAGACACACAACCTAGAAGAGAAGACAGAAAAATGGGAAGAGATAGGTTGCAGAAAGTCAAGCAAATAAACTGCTAGCAACACTTTTTTTTTTTTTTTAATAAAATGCATTCCCCAACAGCATCAGCACAGAGGAGGTCACAAGCAGTGGATATTGCAATGTTTTTTTACCCTAAAGAAGACTCTAAACAGAGTTGAACTTTTTATAAAAAGATGACCAAAAAAAAATTTAATATTTTTCAAGATGTTATGCTTCCACACACACATGAAAACAAAGTTTCAATTTGATTATTGACAAAAGCCTTTTAACAAAACCCAGTCATTTTTCCACAAGAAGTGGACTTTTGCAAAAAGCCCTTTACAAACAACAACAACAAAAAAAAGATAATTTCCTGTTGGGGAACCACCTTTGCTCCCTCCTCACCCAAACGTTTTAACCATTTTGAAAAGACAGTGAAAGAAGTATTCTATGACTGTCAGGAGATCTTTGGCTCAACTACCCTAAGAAACATCAGAACAGTTCTCAACCTCTCCTGAAATAAGTGTAGATTTTCTGGATTAAGAGTTTAGTGATTTAAATACCTCTGAGGCCCTGTACTTTGGTCTTTAGTTAAAGCTAAGAAATACTGTGCTTTAAAAATAAAATAAAGACAGACAAAACCCATCAAGTTCAAAGCCATTGTCACCCCAAGATACCGAGACCGTAACTTCACCACATGCACTATAAATCCATTCCAGGGGATGGGACCTGCTCCCTCAGTTCCCTTCCACTTCACACACTCTCCAGCTCCCTGCTCCAGCCTTCAGATAGTCACTCTGAACTGAACATTATCATTGTATCACAGGAACACGAGTGCTGCTCACAGCTGACAAAGAAACAGCCAAAGCACCGATCACCTTAACAGGCTACCACAGCCACCCACAGCTCTACAGAAGATAAAGAGTTGAGAAAAAGCACACACTGAACTGACTGATCTGCATTGCTCACCCAGTTTTCCTGCAAATTATGGCGTTATTATTAGAAACCACTCCCACATCCCTCTGTTGCTGAAAAACCAAACGTCAATCCCTCTGGAGTTTCTGCTACAGGATTAACTCCTTGCTCTCCTATTCTGGGCAGGTATTCCTCCAGTCTGAAAACTCTCACCTAGGGTGAGATACTGGACTATACTAACTAGGATAAAACAAGAGAGAGGCAATACCTCAAAGATAAATCATAAAAAGCTAAGCAGAAGAGAGAGCACTATGTAATAGGAGAGAAGGGGGGTGGGGGGTTGATTATGGCTGGGGAAAGTAGAAGACAAGCCAGAAGAAATAACAGAGCAGAGACAAAAATCACAGCACAGAGAGMAGTGGACAGAGAATGGGATAGTAAAGAGCAGAGAACAGACAATGTGCACAAAGACAAACTGATCAGCAGAAAACGGAAAGTAAAACAAAGAATAACTGACCTACAGAAGAAGATCAAGATAGGATTCAGCAGGCAGAAAGAAGAAAAACCAACGAACTGTCAGGAGAGAGAAAAGTTTCCAAAGGCAATAAAAGAGAAGGTAGAAACCGTATACACCCTCTCTCACAGTGCCAGTGACCTGGGAGGGGAGTGGAAGGAGAAGAAGCAAAATGAAGGGGTTCTTAAGGAAAATAATAATAATAATAATGAGGCCCTGGGGCTCCCTAACCCTGCACTGCCAGGTGCAGGGGAGCTCCGCGGCCCTGGCGGACCCCACTGCCGGGAGCCACCAGCCCGCGGCAGGCCGCCACCTGCCCGCCCCGGCTTCGCGCTTCGCCCCGCGGCGCCTGGCAGCGCCGGGCGCCGCTGCCTGCCGGCGGCACCGCCACCTCACCATGGGGACACGGCAGGCACGTCCCGGGGCGGGTGGGGGGATCTCAGCGCCACCAGCACCGCCGGGGGACACCGCGACGCTCACCCAGGCGCCTTCCCGCCCTCCCCGGCGAGCGCTCGCCTCCGCCGCGGAGGCGGGCAGCGGCAGCTTCCCGGCGGGGACAAAGCCCTCCCCGAAGGCAGCAGCCGCCCGCCCTTCGCTTCGCCCCGGGGAGGGCGAAGGAAGAGGCCGATGCGGCCACGGTCCGCGGCGGCAGCCCAGCGAAGCCCGTCGCGGGCTCGCGGCGGCGGGGGCAGAGGCCGCCTCCCCCCCCGCCCGGCGACAGCGACAACGCGGGGCCAGGCGGCCCGCGCCGCCGGAGGGGAGGCGGGAGGAGCCCGCCAGGAGCGGGCGATGCGATGCGGTGCGATGCGATGCGATGCGATGCGGTGCGGTGCGATGCGATGCGATACTCACCTCACCGCTCCGCGCCGCCGGCAGGCCCCGGGCGCCGCGAGCCAGGCACCCAGCACTCGCCCACTTCCTCCTGCGGCCCCGCTATTTCAGCGCCAGGCTCCGCCCCCGCCCCGCTCTTCGAAACGGAGAGGGAAAGCGCGGCGCGCGGGGCCGCGGCCAACGGCCCGCGCCGGTCAGCGGCCAACGGACGTAACGGCCAGTGGCCCTCGGCCCGCGCGCGGCGCGGCGGGGGGAGGGGCGCTGCCCCGGCAGGCACCGGCGCGGCGGAGGGCCGGGAGCGGGGAGGTGGAGAGCGCCCGGCCGTCGCGCCGCCGCCGCCGGGGCTTTCCCGGGAAGGGAAGGGAAGGGAAGGGAAGGGAAGGGAAGGGGGCCCGGGGCGGCCCTGAGGCGCTAGGGTCGCGGAAGGGCGCCGCGCAGGGCCTGCCGCATGGGTGCAACGTCACGTATCTTCCCGCTCACCGCAGGCCGCAAATGCACTTCCTTAGAGCAAACACAGGACCTATAAAAAAGACCAAAAACCACAGCTGCGATGTGAAGGGGCCGGAGACCGCTGTCAGGCCCGCGGCGCTGCCGGTGACCCGGCCTCGGCAGCCTCCGGAGGTGCAGGGGCCAAACAGCCGGGCGGGTGGCCAAAGCCAGGGGCAGGTTTCTTCTTGACCTCGGCTCCGCCAGGCCCAGGCACATGGACAGGAAAAGCTCTCCACAGAGTGTATTCTGCCGCGCAGGCCTGCCCACAGCCTTGGCCGATATCCAGGGCAGGAAACCTTCCCCCACCTTCCCTAGCCCGCTAAGTGTTCAGGGGAAAAACGTCTATAGGTTGTCGACAATCAGCAGAGAACGGCATTAGAACAGGCTAAAATAGAGTAGAAATAAACACTGATCCAGCCTCCTTCCAACACCCCCCCCACGGAGATACCAGCCCATCAAATGCCCAAGAGTGGTATCGCCAGCTTAGCTGTTTGTCTCGGAGTTCCCCACTTGCAGTTACAGCGTCTTTCAGATATACACCAACTTCGTCTTAAAGCATTTCAGGTCCCTTGTCCCCACTATTGAGAAGATTATTCTGGAACTTAGATGGTTTCAAACCTTATGCTTCTCAGCCTAAATCTATTCATGTTCAATTTATAAATATTAAAGGCTATATGGATTAAAATGAAAATTTTAAGATAGTTTTATAGCTTTAGTATGATCTTACTTAAAATATTTTAATACCATTTTATACTTTAAATAGAGTTTTATTTAAAAAAATGTTTGTTTTTACTTAATACAGTTTCTCTGTCTTGCTCTTTCTTCCTCCTGATGCACAGTCACCATACACCTTTCAGCCTTTGCTTTACTGCACAGAGCAAGCAGAGTGTGTTTAATCAGGAAAAGCTGATCACAGAATGTTTTAAAAGTTGCTGGGATTCTGCAAAATGCAGCCCAAATCAATTCTGATTCAGACTTGAGTCATATGTTGGTCAAGCCATTAACTGTATTCACGCTGGGAATTATTTAGGGAAAGAAACCGGACATGTACGTGTCTGGCATCTGCCAGCTTGTGTAAATTACAGGGAACTGAAGCTAGGTTTCTGTTTTTCAAAACTGCTTTATCTTGGAAAGTTAGCACTGCTAACCCCAAGTATGTGAAAAACATTCTCCCTTTCTTCTGCCCAAAGTACATATATCTCTTTTAAGAAATCTGTGTATTGTTTTCTGGTATCAGAATAATTGGGATTTATTTGAAATATCTTTATAGAAAATAGTAATAATAAAAAAGACGTGATCTCATCTTTTGCTTACAAGAAACAATGTGACTTCTGTGTCTGAGAAGTTCTGAAAAGCTCCAGATGCTACAAAACTCAGCAAGCCTGAAAAACCTTATGCTCACTCCCTTGCTGTCCACAGGCTCTACACTATTGTGAAGATGATAAGAGAAAATACAGTTCTTTCTACAGAGTTTGGTTTGGACAGGGTTGGGGTTTTTTTTTCTTTCCTTATTTTAAATGCTGTATCAGAAAATAAGAAAATATAGGAAGGAGGGAACTCTTCATAGCTTCCATAGAGTAATTTCTATAAAAAGAAGCAGAAGGCCCCCTCCCACCAGGTGCTTTGGGAGGACAACGCTGGCCATGAGGCTGAGGTCAAGCAGCCACATGCCAGATCTGTGTTTTCATCCCTGTTACCATCCGTAGGATCCTTTGTCTCTGGTAACAGCTCCATTTCTTCTAATGCTTACAATTTAAAGGAGGAAGATGCACCCAGGTCCTACTTTAATGCTTAAAGAAAATCTCCTCCAAGAATACTTTCCTGGAGAGATAGCAGGCAAGTACCATCCTTCAAGGATTAGGTTTGCATTCTCCTATATACAGGACTTAAAAATGCAACAACTAATGTAAACAGCTGCCCATAGCATTCACTGTGAGGATTTCTTATAAATGGTTACACACCAGGGAAGCCAGAATGCCAGGTTTTTCACCCGTTGTTCTCTGTTGGTATTAGGCATGATTCCCTTCTGTAGTTATTTTTCCTAACAAGTTACATAGTACAGAGAAAAATTCACAGAAGTGGAAGAAGACATCTTTGTCTTTATCCAATCAAAGCAGCTGTATTACATAAAGTTTACTAACGCGTATCTACTGTTGCCAAAAAGTGGCAGATGTTGGCTTTGCATATTATTATGTGAAGCCATCAACATCCTTCCTTGCTCCTCCTTCACACTCCTACCATGGTACCTTCCTTTCTATTCCTTACCCAAGAGTTGAACCTGAGGGAGTGGGAATAGGGCTCGGGTCTCTGCCCGTTTCCCCAGCTCCAGCTCCCTCTGTAAAAAGGAGAATGACGTGGCATGAGTGAGGCAGCTTCTAGGGAATGAAACAGCCATGTGTGGAAAGCGTCAGATGCTTCTGAGCTACTTTCATAATAAATGGAAACTGAAATCAACAGCTGCCACCATGTTGGGCTCCCAAGATGGGATTTCTTTGTTAGAAGGCCCTTTTCTGGTGTTATTTCCTATGTTCATATGGCTAATCTGTACAGGAAGTGTAGCCCTGCACATTCTAGAGGGCCCTCTAGAGTTGGCTTAGCTATTTGCTGAGGTAAGCAATACACCAAGGCCTCTTTATGAGACTGGTTATGCCATTAGTAGTTTAGTGGCAAAACCTGTGGGTCCCTTATTGAGACCAGAGATCCAGTGTGGGTGCTGTACAGGCACAGACAGAGGGAATTCCCTGGGCTACCAAGTTTGCAGTATAATTAAAAAGGCTGGATGAAGTGTCACAAAGCTGTTCTCCTAAACAAGGAATGGGATCCTGATCTCCTGTGTCCCCAAGTCCAGTGGTTGTTCTTTCCATATAGTCACCTCCAGGGAGAAATCTTTGCAGACTAGTAATAATCATGGCCCTCTGACACCAGAGAGATCCCTCCTACACAACCAGAGCTTTCCCCCATTGCTTTTAAAAGCAAGAGGCCAAAAGGACAGGAAGAGTTGTAGGATTTGAAACATTTCCAAAGTAACTGTGAATCTACTGAGCAGCACAAATGAAGTGTCATTCCTACCACCCACAGCAGGCTGTCATCCTTAGCCTCTGGGGTGGGGAGTGCAAAAGATGAAATCCCAAGCAGCAGCATCCCCTCCCTGTTGCCACAGCCAGCCACACCTTACAAAGACCAAAGTTTATCCTTTGTTTTGAAGGTAGTGGGGTAGGTAGGAAAGTAAGATTCATCATTTTGGATTTCCCCGGCTGGGTTTTCCCACAACATCCTGTGTGCTTTCTGCTTGGTGAAAAAATGCAGTCTTGTGATTTGCCTTGTAGTGTACTCAATGACAGCAACACTGCTGACTGGATGGCAGATTCCTCTGGAGTTCAAGCTCATGATGTTATGTAGACCTAACACCCATCACATGAGGTCAACATCTGTTCTTTTCAAACAGGAGATACCAGAGAAGACAGCTTCTCTTCACACACAAGCTCATGAGGGTTAAACCTCTGAATCCTTCCAGTCTGCTCTGGGGACTGAGTTCCTGAGAAGGGATTTCTTTGATAGAGGGCCCTTTTCTGGTGTTATTTCCTACACACACACAACTAATCTCTGGAGCTGCAGACAATTTAGCTTATCTTCCTGGACCTGCACAGTGCAGATGAGGCATGGGTGTACAGCGATGGAGGTTTCATACAACATGGAGAGTCAGCACAGAGGTGCTGATGTCATTCATTCACTCCCTCTCTGCTGTACCAGAGTCAGATATTCAGACTAGTACTTCAGACCAAGGAAGTGAGCTGCAATTCCTAGTTCCTACAATTCAGTTTACTCCTACATTCCATTCACCCCTTCTTATCAATTTACTGTCATTTCTCTTCACAGAGAATCTGAGGAATCAATGTAAAATATGGAGAAAGGAGGACCATGTGTTGGGGCTGTATCAAAATAGGTTTGTTGGTATCTCAAATAATTCAGATAGGCTCAAAGTGTAGCAACAGAGAGAGAAACAGAACTCAGGCCCTGTAACGCCTAGGTTTTTATCCCATCTCGAGATCACCTTCCCTCACTCCTGGTTTCCTTTTATCACCAATTGTGGGAGTGAATGCAAGTGAAACAAATGTAATTCCACCAACAAAAAGAAAAAATAATTAATGGCTTTATTTTTTTTAGTTCAGTTGGCCATCTGAGGTGCTAAAATCTCAACACCAACAAAGCAAGTGTGTATAAAAACAAACAATAAAATACAACCAAACAGAAGAAAACAGGCTGGAACAGAGTTGTTGGTTTTTTTACAGGTAGGGTATACACTTTTCTGTTAACACGCCATACATGCCAACCATAAAAGCCTTGAACAATCTGAATATCAGAGTTCACTTTCATACAAAAGGGAAGATGCCAAAGCAGATCCCTTCACCTGGATTAGACTTCACACACACACACGCATGCACACACACATATCGAGAGTATTTAAATTACTGCAATGCCATCAGAACATGGCGTTCTCCCCTTAACATCTACACTCTCAATGACATCCTCATCTGTCCGGCTACCCTGCCTATAGCAGTACTCTGAGCAATCCAAAAGCAGAAACATTTGGAAAGCTTCTAAACTCTGTTATTTTGCAACGGTCAAGAGCAAGCAATCTTCTTCTCTGTGAATTATATACAGGCTGGTTTTTAGTATGCTTTAGAGTTCTTTTTATTGCAGACTGTGACAATTTAAACTCCCAGCACAGCCATATCATGGCTTTTCAGTTTGTACACAGGAGGTTTTATAATGCAATGCCTTTCTCATCCACTGGTGTCTGGTGTAAACATTTAACTGAAAACTCAAAAGAATGTTAACCGAACAAGGTGTAGCTGTGGAGATTTTAGGAACAGTTGCTACGAAAATGGAACTGCTGGCTGCTCTAGATCATGCAGTCTAGACCACTTATAATACTTTGTAATGTTCAGGATTAGAATGTATAAAAATATTAAAAACCACCAGAGTGCACACAAATGTGGTGACTAGCTCTATGCAAGCACCATGTTCTAATAGAGGCCTAGGCATTGCACAAAACTCAGGTTCTTGACCGCAGGGGTCCACTGGTGTCTTTACATACAAACAAGTATTTACATAAAATGCAGAGATGGTTAGAGAAGGACAGACTTTTAAAACGTGCGGTTTTCTCTAAAATATGTTCAGCAACGCAGTTTGTAACATGCCCTAGCGAGACCATGGGGTTTTGGATAACTGAAAAAGGGAGGAGTACGTCTGGAAGTTGGAGCTGAAAGATAATCATGTCATCTCCCAACGCATAGTTCTCTGAAGCTCAGGATTTTACAGCCATTTTTGACTTTTAATGAAAACATAGTATAAGAAACAAAACAGTTAAAAATGTTGTTTGTACTGTGAAAACAGCAGATTGGTTGTTTTGGCAGTCCTCACTCCCCCATCCCCATTTACCTCCTGGGTGTTCCCAGGAGACAGTAACCCCCACCTTTCCCCTTAGGGGACTTAAGCTCTCCCCCATCCTCAGGGTGCCCATTTTAAAACAAGCACAGGTCAGGCTCCAAACGCAGCTGTCCTTCCATCGCATGGACTGAGCGCCCAGCCCCTGGTATGGACAACATCACAAAAGGGGAAGGCACCTGCTGTTCCACGCCCACTTCTCAGAAGCTGAGGGCCTTTCCTTCATTCATATGCGAAACAGCCACACATCACTGAATGCACATGACTGAGCCACGTGCAATTGCCTGCTTAGATAGCACAAAAGCTAGAACATCCTACTTGGATTCTGATACAAATAAGGAATCTTGCAGTCACAAGAGCCTCCTTCAGCTTTAAAAATATAAAATTTGAATTAAAAATATTCAGATAGTAAAAAACCCCAGTATCTGATATGCAAGTTATATTCTTAAAGTGCAACTGAACAAGTACAAGTTATGCCTTTTACTACCAGTTTGGTAGAAAAAGGCCTTTTAAGATTCCCATTCATGTATTTTTAACTAATTTGTGTGTGTACAATGTTAGGTCTTCATTTTCATTCTCAGTGCTGGAGAACTTCAACATAACCTAAAGTTTTAGAGTATGTGCTTTTTCCCCTGCAGTAGGGCATTACACCCTCAAGCGATATCATTGTTCAGCTTTGCAAAGATCTGGCCAGTGTTCTTCAGCACTAAAGGGAGAAGTAGTAATCTGATATTTCTTCTTCAGGATTTCTGTTCTACAGCTCACCTTCAATGATTTTTTGTTCAAAGTCAGATGTACTCCATATACATACTGCACTATAGAATGGTCAGAGGCCAATTCTATGTACAAGAGAATTTACAATCAACTACTGTCTAGTTTCCCTCTCTTCCCTCCTCCTCTCCAATTTCCACTGGCCACTCAATACAGACTATGTAAACTACCACTGACAATGTGACTTCTGCAGCTGGCCTCTGCACTGGCACATGGGGGAAATTCTGTTTGCGGATGTCCCGTTGGTACACCACACTTAAAGGAGTTTTGTCCCGTGATAGTGGTATAGCAGGTACCACTTGCTAACATGCACAATTACTGAGCAGCACAACAGCTGCTTGTCTGCTTTGTTTCACAAAAGTTTGGGTTTAATTTGTAATGCTTCAATAGAAAACACTACAGAGGATGAAGGGAAAACATTTGAGGTGGAAAAAAAATGTTTGCACAGTTATCGAGCACTGCTGAGAGTCTCTGGGGACTGTCCTTAGCTTGAGATATGTTCAGGAGTCAGATAAGAATTCAAATTGTAGACCCTGGCTAACAGAAGACATCTTTGTGGAAGGCAGAGAGCCAACAGCAAGAAACCACGTTAACTTCTATCCTGGGGCAAAAGATTAAAGGATGTTCAACCCTACTTGGGTATCTTGCACCAAACAGCATATCATCAAGCTGAAAGTCAGTGCGTTGTAYGAATATGCTTGGGAATGAGACACTTTCTCAAAGACACTGAGGAGCAGGCTTCGTATTTCTTAACTAGAGAAGAAAATAGTCAACAACCCAAGGGGAAAAAACTCTTAACACACCACATTAAGGATGAGACACCTACCCAGTGCACAGTGCTATTTCAGCTCTGTGGGACAAGTTAAGGGTGTAGTGTGCTTGGGGAATCTGTCAAACAGTGAATGGTGCTGAATTCCT
Source organism: Apteryx rowi (assembly GCF_003343035.1). NCBI lineage: Eukaryota > Metazoa > Chordata > Aves > Apterygiformes > Apterygidae > Apteryx > Apteryx rowi. The sequence continues at coordinate 1,641,390 of NW_020449530.1, read as the reverse complement.
CAGTGCATGTCCTGTTCATTACTTAATGTAGGATTACAATGAGTACCCTCCTGGCTTAAAAGCAGCAGCTTCTCTAGCTGAGCTAAAAGGAGCTTCTTCCAACAGATGCAGCAGGAAATGTGCTATTTTTGTTTACATGAAAGTCCTTCTAGCTGTATCTCAAGAGTGCGAGGGTCCCCTCTTTCAGTGAGAAAGAGGCATATGGGATATCTCTACCTCACAGTTTTGGCTTTCCTGTTATAAACATTTAATATTTAAATAAATTATAGGTTTATCCCAGGGGGAATCTGGGATGCAGAAGAAAAGTATGCTAGGAACACAAATAGATTCTTACAACTCCATGAATGAACTGGATTTCATCATAAAGGAAATCTGCTAGGGCAGGATGCATCCATGGGTCCATAAAGGCTGCCCTTGTTGTGAAGCAGGGACCAATCTGCAGTAGTGTCTTCCTCTAATAGAGTTAAAACACCCCCTCCACAATCAAAGATGTGTAACATTAACATTATTAATAAGAACACTAATAAATAGCCACAGGTAACAACGTCCAGTAATTTAGAAGTGGAAGTTGTAGGATGCAGCAGGCACACACACCCATCACTCGTCCATATTTTTCTTAAAAGATACAAAAATGAATCTTCTTTCAAGTATTAAAAAAATAAGTTAATTGACATAAAAGGGTCAAAGTGACTGAGGGCCCAGGCAGGTCTTAAGCTTTGTTTCCAATGTGCAAAAACAAAATACAGAGGAAAAAGTAAAAACACTGAAAAGTCTAATTGGTGGTTCAGTCACTTAAGGGCTTCTCCCTTTTAGGGGTTAACAGCCAGGGAATGCCTGGTAACACCCCTACCCCAGCGCACACTTACTACTGTCCCACAGTCAGTATTTTCCAGTGTCAAAACAAAAACAGAACAAAGAAACCCATCAGTCTCTGAGCTGTGGCCGTGAAGACTAAGGCCAGTGGTAGCTCTCTCTCCAGTGTGTAGCAAAGCAGAAGGGCATCTTCCCTCTCTTCTTCTCCCCTTTTCTCCCCACAGCAATAACAAAATTTAGGAGACTATGATAGGGAGAGAGTCCTCTGATGCCCAAATCTCTCTAAAAACTGGGAGGCAGAGAGTTCCATCACACATATTAGCAGAATCTTCTCTGTCTTGTGTTTCTTCATATCCATGCATAATAATCAACTGCAGGTTTCTTTGGTGGGGAGGAAGACTAAAGCAAAGAAGGTGCTGCCCTGGGCTTCTGGAGCTCTCTTGGATAGCTGACTCCTCCATACAGGCTGCTACAGGCTGCTGTGGTTTTCCAGAGAGGGTTGCCACTTCCCTCCCTTTTATTAGAACTGGTGCAGTGAAAATGGGAAAGGAATGGACTGCCAAAAATCCAGTTTAGTTAAGGGTACTTCTCGCCTTAACCTCCTTCCCCCCACACAGAGTTTATTCCTTTCCCTCCTACTACAAGGAAAAAATACGGTCCACTCTATGGGATTTCAAGGAGACTGCATAGTCTCAGCCCACTATCTTCAGCTTGGCTTGCAAACATATGAAACTTAAGCTTCTGGAACCAACACAGTTATCAAAAGGCTTCTGAGTGCTTCAGACTGAATCCCTGCATGCTGGCAGACCCCTCCGAGATTTCCCCTTCAGTATCTTCCTATCCATGTAATTCTGGCAAACTCAGGGTAGGCCAACTGGACAACACAGACCAGCAGAGGTAAATGTTTTAAGCTCAGGACCAGTTCAAGCTAAAGCCTTTGGAAAGCATGACTGCCTCCAGGTCCTTGTCTTCCTCTTTTTCTCGAAGCCGTTGCTCCTCAAGGAGAGCCACAAGAGAATCTCTCTGCTCTACCACTTCTAGCATCTCATTCAGGATCCTCTTTTCCTCTGAGAGCTCCTCATCTGTCTTCAAATGATCTACAGAGATACCAAAAAATGTCAGCATACAGAGGACTAGAAATACGCTCATACAAACTGTGAAATGTTCCTTTTGCTCTCACCTTCCACTGCCATCCTCTCCCGGAGTTCCTGCTGTAATCGACTCTGCCTGTCTTCTAGTTCCAGTTCCCGAGCGCTGAAAGGGAAACACACGAGGAGTCCAATATACCAGTTCTGTGTATATTAAAATACTCTATACATTGCTTTGTATTCATTCTCAATTTCTGCCCCCCTCTAGATATCTACTATATACTTTACCAATTCCCTTTTTTCTTTTTTCCAATTCCAACCCTTAAGATATGTAAAAAAGATTTTAAAAAAGATTTAAATGTTCTTTCAGCATCTCAGGTCCTTTGCCTTCAGCTCAGAAGTGGAATAAGGAAAGATGAGAAGGTTATGGAGGAATTATCTTTTTCACATAGTTGTATACTAACCAACTTTATTTAATCCCAGTGAAAATACTGCAAATCTAAGACAGTGTGTGAAGGAAGGACCAGACAAATCTGCAACTGCTGTCAAAATCCTATTTTATCTCTGCGTATATCTCCTGTCACCTCCCACCTTCATGAAAAAGTTACTTAGCAACTAAGGACATTGCAGGCCATTGCCCTTTCAGGTTCCAATGCAGACAGTACCTTGGAGCTTTTCTGGCACCTAGAAGGACACCGAGTTTCCACACTGCCCAAGTCAGGCTGGCATACTCAGAAACTAATTTCAGTGAATTTGCAGCAGAGGGACTAAGAAAGCTCCCAGGTTCATTAACAGGAAGAGCTTTATCATCTGAGCCCAGATGAGAGGCAGTGGGATCCCACTATAGGCAGAGAAGAGGGCCACATTGGAAAATATGACTGAATTAAAGGCGTAGGATGTCGAACAGTTTTGGCCACACTCATAAGCGGACTCTACCAAAACCAGAATGAATCACCTATTATTTCCAAATCAAAAAGCGGAAACACATGTGTGAACAAGACCTGTTTTGCCCAAGAACAGCTCAGGAAGGGCTCAAAACTTTGAACAAGCATCCGTACTTCTGCATGTACACAAACAGTTTGAACTTTCACTCCTTATTAGATCTTCTTCTACCAGAGATTCTTCTGAGATGTACTTAGATTCATATCTCAGCCAAGAATCAGCCTAAGAGACTTCTGAGATCCTGGCATTATAGGCAAGACAGTACTAGCAGATCTTCCAATACTATTTGTAAAGTATTTCCTCTTTTGAAGCTTTGCACATTCACTCACAATATCATCAGTTCGGACTCGTAGCGAACCAAGGCATTCTTCTCCTGTACCAGCTTGAACCACTCCTGCATCAGCTTTGGATCATCCTTCTTCCCCATGCCTGCCAAAAGAGAAACCTTGATAAGTTTTCAGATAATGCCCTGCAATCCTTATAAGCCCAAATGGCAAAAACAACAAGGAGGGCAAAATGTGCAAAGAAAGCCGAGCAAGATGCTGCCAGAGCACTCCCAAGCCGGGTCCATTCAGTTTGCCTACAGCACACAGAAGAGTGGAAGTCACCTCCAAAAGTTTTCTCTTCTCTTTGGAGTCTGAATTTTTTGCTTCCTGATTTTCTTGCCACTGCTTGTTTCTTCCTCCCTCCCACTGCAGAAAGCCCAGATGTCTGTAGCTCATTCCACTTTTCTTCTCATTAGAGTAGCTTTATAGTTCTTCATGTCAGCTACTTAAATGTGTGCTCATCAGAAACTGATTAATTTGCCAGCTCCATGTGTTTTACCCTTATTTTCTTCAATTGCACATCCTCAATCTTTTGTTTTACTGGCCAAAAGTAAACCCTTGTCTTCTCTCTTTTCTTTTTTTAGTGGCTAAGTAAATCTTTTTTCACTCCTCCTCCTAGCCACATATCTATCCACCTTGGCAATCCCCACTGCACAGTACACACAGAAATTACTTCTAAGGTATTGCACATCAGCACTGGAAAGAAAGTGAGAATACCCAGCCACATTTGCTAACACAGAAGTAGGAGAGAAAATTCTTGGGCCTCGATCAGCCAATACAGAACTCACAGGTGATACTTCATTTATTTTACAACCAACTCCTAACCTTACTCAACAGTCCCCTGACAAATCTCATCTTTCAGGAGTTATGTAGAATAAATTGCAGAACTCTGTTCTCAAAGCCTTCTCTTGATATTTGTCAAATGCAAGAGCTTACTGTGGAAGCTCCTCCTAGCATTCTCCTGATTTAGGCCCCTGATTCCACACTGAACTACCTTGCAGATGAATGCCATGACTTACATCAAACACCAACAAGGACACTAGCAGTCTGCCTACCTGCAAAGAAGTGGAGGCAGGAGTGAGGCCTCAAATCAAGCTCAATGGTGTCTTCTGGTCACAGCATCCTACCTGCACTGCATATAACCTAGGCTTGCTAAAGTAACTGACAGCTCTGTCTAGCTTGTTATTATGGATACATAKTATCTACATTGAGAGCAAAACCTCTTAAACAGTGGGTTTGATGCTAAAAAGAATCAAGCAGCAAGCTTACTATTCACTCTGGGAAACTCTACACAAATATCACATTAATGGCTAGTTAACTCATACCTATGCCCTGCCTCCATCCTTAAGGTCTCAGAGAAGTGTTGCACTGGAGGTAAATACAGGAGAGCCTAAAATTCCTATTAAACTGTAGCTTAGTTTGAAAATACCTGCTTTTGAAAAATTGCAATAGTACACCCTTGGGAAATACCAGCCCCAGTTGTACCACCCTGAGAGCCTCTGGCTCTCTGGATTTTATAGCAAGCATTCCTTTCTGAGCATCTCTGCACAATATGCCCATGTGGCGACAGAAGAGGGAAGACTGTACATGCAGATGTCCAGTGCAGTGGCGCCATGAAAGCACTGGGAAGTCTCCCCATCCTTTCTGATGGCAGGATGTATAGAAAACAAATGCCTCTAAGGAAAAGCCAAAAACACAACGCTACTGACCTATGAAATACTTAATTACTTTTAAACAGCCAACGAGCAGAGGAATAATGGGAGGTCCTGGGAGGGAGCGCTGACAATTGATGTGAGGGAGCACCATGGAAAGCAGAGTAAGTGGTTAGCAAAATTACACCATGAATACGCATGAACAACCCCCTTCCCCCATGCCTTGGCAATGGAAACTCTATGGCAAACTCCATTTGGGACAGTTAAAGAATACACTCAGCAAGGCAGATCAGGGAAGACTGGTCTGGCTCAAGGTTTGTTGGTTCTTAAACTTCAGGGATGTTTTGCAAGTCAGTCTTTATAAAGAGACGGTATTCCTTTAATCCATACATACTAATTAAAAGGCCATTTAAAGAAAGAGATTTTCTTCCCTCACCCCACCTTCCAGATACCTTTTACGCAGAATAGAGAAATTAAAATGACCAAATGAAAACAGAAACTTTCAAGTGTGATGTTACTGCTCCCATCGCTGCTGCCCAATGTCCCTCCCGGTCATTACTCCCTCCCTACCAGAACTTGAAGCAGAAAAAGGGATACTGTACCTTAGTATCTTGCCACTGGCTCATATAAGCTGGTTACCATGGTGCTACTGAGAAGACTGGTTTGGGGAAAAAGCCAGAAAGGGGCTGGGGACGGGGGCCTTGTGATCACTAGCTGACTAGCACTGCTACGACAACCCAGCCGTGGTCAAGAAGAATGGGGAGCGTGTGAGGTTACATTACCTTCATGGGCACAGCAAGGGCAGAAGGAGAGAGGTCTACGACGTGGTGTCCCGGCATTGGGCTCAACTTCAATAGGACCAAACGAGGAAGAGGAAGAGGCAGGAGAGGAAGAGGAAGTTGGAAGTGGAAAGGAAGAGGAGGAAAGGGGTGAAAGAAAAGACAAGCAAAGGACAAAAAGCATAAGAGTGAGAAAGAAAGGAAACACAAGAAGAAAAGAAAAGAAAAAAATACAAGAAATGGAGAAGCAGAAACAAGGGATACACTCTACAGATGAATAATGTCCCTCATAAGCACAGGTAACAGATAAGAGGTAGACTGAGGTACTGGTGAACTCTACCTGAGCTGTACAGTTACCAGGCAGGAGGTTATTGTTGACTTCTTCCTGATACACGTTTTCAATCATATGGTCCTTAGCAAAAGGATTTGTGAACAAGATGTCAGGATGAGCAGAGATGAATAGTTAACTCCTGCTGATAACTGTCACATTTCAAGCAGGGTTTCAAAAAGTCTCTCCTGCATGGACAGGACACCAGCTGTGAACAGCCACCCTATTTTAAAGGTTTATCAGGACCATGTTCTTATCACCTTGGCAGCATCCACTGATGGTGAAAGTGCCTTTTTTAATGGAAAATAATCCCTTCACATGGGGGACATTAAAGGGAGAATCTGATTAATGTGGAACCAGCCTGCCAGGATCTGCTGTGTCATGTATGGTGAGTACACATGTACTCAATAGGTGTACGGTGCTTGGAAGGCAAACAGTGTTTACATGGATTAAAAAAAATGTTTCACATCAAGGCCTGTGTGGGGAATGATCAACTAAGAGCTTTGCATAGTTAAATGGTAAATTTAAAGCTGTCCCTTGACATTTTCTTTTTTGCAAAACATTTTAAAGCCTACAAGTCCTGTTATAAGTGACTTACTGAATCTTTTTCATCTTTTCTATCACTCAGTGAAGGGCAAACATTTCTCATCTCTACAGCAGTTCAGCTGTTTTAACACTGAGAATTTGCTTTTCAGCTGCACTTTACATTACAGAGATAAATAGCAGGAAATAACCAATATCACTCTAATTTACAGGAGAACATATGCACCAAAAAGGTGATGAGCCTGAAACATCAAAACTAGAAGAATGAAACACTTACTACTCTCAGTGCACAACTGTATTTAAAAAGGGAAGGCATTTCAGGGAAAAGGCATAAACTCCACAACAATTATATGATAATAATTCATAATTTGGAGAAGTCCGCAGAGCTTGATATCTATGGTTAGGAGACAGCTTTATAGAAGTCTGGACTATCAGCAAACTGGGAGGGCTTTAGAAGGGACCATCACAGAACTAGACCAGCACATGGAGGACACACTGGAGCAAGAGGGAGAGCACATCAGCTTCAAATCCCGTGCCTGAGCTGCATGGCTTTCTCAGACAGGAAGAAGCTTCTGTACTGGGAGTAGGAAGGGACAACATTAGGAGAGGTTCCACAGTTGACCATATGATAATTACAAATAAAGCATCATATCAACATTAGCTGACAGTACTAGAACCTTAATTCTAGTTGTTTAGAATTTTCCAACTTCATTTAAAATGAAAAATCCTAGGGCTTTTTTCCCTATGATTGCCATTTCATAAGTTTAGGTTAAAAAAGCAAAACCAAACCAAAAATACCTGAAGCCCCCAAACTGTACAGGCTACCCACTGTGAAGAATAAGCTTTCACACAAGGCAGAGCATTTAGTGCAAGATACTATTATGTTATTTTCTTTCATATCCTATCTTATTCAACATTTATTTTCTAACTTGGTGTAACAGTTATTTTGGGGGGTCGGGAGGTGGAATGTAACTTGTAGGGAAAATCTGCTTCAATTTTTCAGGGTTTGAGATTTCATTCAGACTGGGGGGAAGGGGTGGGGAGGGGGGAGCCTGCTAACTCAAACACAGCTATATTTATAAATTTCAAACTATGGATGTCTCGGTGAGGAATTCACAATTTGCCCCACCTGATCTGAAAATAAATACCTAGTATCTGAATATACCATTCATCTCAGTGTGACATGGCCACAACCAACTAACTTGTCATCAGTGAGCAAAGGGTCAGATCCTGAGACAAGATACAAACTTTGGTCTCCAGTACAAAGCCACAGGACTTAAACAGCAGAAGACAGTTATTTTTCTCTTGTAATAAGGAACCCCCTCCCTGCAATTGTGTTTTATTCTTTTGCTCCTAGTTGTCCTATTTTCTGGTAGAAATACAATCCTCCCACTCTCATCTAAGGAAAATGTGTCCTTGAATCAAGTTACAGAGTCCATGGTATCTGTAACAGTCCTGCTACTGAAAATGTTAATATTGCTCTTCAGTAAGCTAATGAACATAACCTGCAGTATGAACAGTAATGTTATATTCAGTATTTCAGATGTAAATTATAGCTCAATCAGTGAACACAGGTTACATGATCATGAACATGAGTAAAGGGCAACCTGAAAACTTACCTCTTATGATTCTCTTAAACTGTGAAACTACATCAATTATTATGCCCTAAAAAGTGCCATAATCTGAAGTCAAAAATATTACAAAATATATAATGTAGTGGAACTTTAAATATATTTTTAAAAAATTCTCTAAGATGACAGTCATGAAAATCAGCACCCTGCTAGTAAAAGTACTGATACAAGTGGTACAGATTATATGAACAGACTGAAATAGGGATCTTCTAATTTTAAGAGGAAAAATATTTGATCATATTTCCTGAAAGGGAGAAAGATTTACACCGACAATAACAAATCCTTAGGTGTATTCCATGTCACATATTTCATTATCCCTTCAGATGAATTCTTTCAAGAAAAGGCCTCTTAACAATTTCATAAACAGAGAACCAGAAAAAAAAGATCACCCAATAAATGGAAAAAGCATTCCTTTAGGCAGCTGATTCATTTAGATAATGAGTGCATCATCAGATCATTCACATTCCTGCTGATGTTAATTAAAAAAAAATACAACTATACAGCAAGAGTTCTCACTGTGCATTTCTATTTAAAGACAATCCTGAGAAGAGGCTGAACTCCCTGGCCAGTACCATTAAAAAGGACACCTATACAATATCTAGATCCACAATAAAGTGTTAAAATTGTCTCATCTATCTTGCCTTTACTTCTTCTCCTATTACATTACGTAAATCCTTACATGTCTTCTTATTTCTCCCAATGCCAACATGAAATTTACAGCATATAGTACAGCTTTCTCATTACTGTTAGCAGAGCTAAGCCCTAGAAATGAGAAATCACCACCTTATGAGCCCATTAAACTAAAAACATGATCTTCACTGAAGGACCATTTTCCTGGCCATGGAGTCAAGGCCAGATGCTTTTTTGCTTGTCAAGCAAAAGAAAAAAAAAGTTTCTCTTTAAATCCTCCCCACCACCAAAAAATAAGTTGGGTAAAAAATCCAGGGCAGGTCTGGAGACACAGGTCTTCATCCACAGCATAGACAGCAAGCTGCAGGAAGCAGCAACACAAGCCACCCACCGCCCTGCTGATGCAGTTCATTCACAAGGAGCTGAAGGGCAAGAGAAGAGAACCATTTCTGTGGCCATTCCCTTCTTGGGTTCTCTGTGCTGTCAGCAAGAGTCTTAAGTGTGACCACAGCTTGTGGACAGAAAATTACCACTTTTTTTTCCCACAGAGGCAAAATCACCACTAGATTGTATTAATCACCTGTTGTTTCCTTTCAATACCACATGCCAACTTATCTGAAATCTATGCAAAACCTTCAAAGCAGAGGTCAGTAGCCCATAGCCCAGGTACCAAAGACAGTGTGTAGAGGAATTCAGAAAGGCACCCAGGGTGACTGGTACAGAGCCAGGAGCTGCAGCATTTTGAGGAAAGGAGCATCTCCAGCTCCTGCATGTTTTGAACTTCGCGGAGGGGTGCAAGCTCTGCCTTGCAGATTAGCAAGGTAGCATCAATAAAGCGACTGGCATCATCTCACCTCCATGAAAAGGAGCATTTCCCAGATCTTAAGGAGTTCATGCAACCATGTTCAGTCTCTGATTTAAACAGGAAAGACCTTCTTTGGCACAGTACCCCTGAGGGACTGAAGACTTTGCCACAGTGGTTGAAACCAAGAGCTGGACCAAGAATAAATGCCATAGCTCCTAAACCTCTTCAAAACAGAGAACAGAAATTTCATAGTTACCAAGAAAACACACCTTTTTCACTGTACATTGTTTTTTGTTACACAGGCTACACTGGACCATTGTCATCTTTTCTACTTTTTATTTTCTCGCTGTTTAAAGAGAAATACTTCAGACTTGCTTTGTCCTTTTCTGCTGTAGCTACAAAATACTCCTTCATAATCTCAAGCACAGTAGCAAAAATGATCAGTCAGGATGATGAAAGCACAGTGGTAAGTTTAGGGTGGCAGACATTGTTATCCCCAAGTGACAACTCACTATCAATCCCATTATTTGCACATGCCCTATGGTATGAGAGCTGTGATGATTTCTTAGAAACGGTGAGCCACTGCAAATAAAAGTGACTTGAGCAGATATACCACAAACCAAATGGTATCTGATCCTTTGCAAGCCTTGTATCCAAGGGCTTTAATTTGTATACTGCTGGCTGACCAGGGCAGTTTGGAAATAAGCACATGGCAACACTGGGCAGGAAATCCAGCTCTCAGGCTAACCTCATGCACCACTTTGCCTCACAAGCTAAGAACATGATGCTTTCAAAATGTTTTTTCTACTCATAATCTGCATCACCCATTCAGGGGACAGACTAAGAGCTCTAATTTTAACTCAGTGCTTAAAATAAGGATCAGTCCAGCAGAGATCAGTAAAACAAACTGTGTACTGATCACACAAAATATCCTCTTTCACACTCTTTAATAATCAGTTATGCTCAGAAACTGGAGAGCTGAAAAATAGAGCATTCCAACTTTACTATTTGGTGAAGTTGTTCAACAACAGGATTGCAAAACAGCATGGATATGCAAAACATCCACCTCCCAACTGTAGAATAACATCCACACAACTGCAGGTCTTAGAAAGTTGAGGGCAAGGATTCTCACAACTACCCCATAAATATATCAGTCAGGGCATCTGACTTAAACTTACAGCTTACTAAAACTACGCCAAAACCAATATGCTCTAAAGTACGATCAGCAGAAAGCTGGGGAGAACTCAGGGACCACTGAATTGTCCTGCAAACCGAACAAGAGAGCCAAAAAAAAAAAAAAAAAAAAAAAATCACAGGAAAAGCAATAGTTGGAGCAGAATACACACAGAAGTCTTCTGCCTTCTACTAGACCTCAAAGCACTTCAAAATGCAATCAGAACTGGTACATTCCTATACTGGTCCTGCTTCACAAGCCTGTTAGGTTTTGTGTTGCAGTTGCGAGAACTGTGCAGAAAGAAGCAGGTAAACGACGATTGTTTGCTTACAGCACCTAACAAGATTTCTCAAATAGCACCTAACATGTTCTGCTTATCAAATGCTCTTTCCTGCTCCAAATTCATAGTAAAGAAAATTTGTTACCAATTAATTTCAGTGTCAAAAGCAGCTGCAGACTGAGAAAACAATGTTTATCTTACAACTGTAACCCTCTTCCAGGAGAGCTGTGTTTGCCAACCACAGGACATAGGACAGTTCCCACTTCAGCATGTCAGACTCAGATCCTGTAGATTTAGATATGCAGGACTTTAAAGGACATAATCAGCTCAAGTATTTTAAATAAGCTAATAAAAAGTGAAGTTCTAGTAGAGCATGCTTTAAACAAAGTACAAAGAATTTTAAAAAACACAGGCAAGCTTTTTTTTCCCTGTTTACCTGAAGTTSATAAAAATCTTGTCAAAAGGAAGAAATGGCTGAAAACAGCACTATCAAACACTCCAGCTCTCTTCCTTACATCCTTCTTGTCTGCCCCAGCATGCCCCAGCCAAGGGCTAGGCAGGACTGGAGTGCTGGGCTGTTGCCTCAATGATTCCCTGCTGGGTGCACGGAAGAGGAAGCTCCTCATCTGAATGCAGAAAGAACAAAGGAGGGACCTTCCAGAGGCAGAGGAGGAGTAAACCGGGACAAGGAACTGGTGGGGAAGGAGTAACTGAGGCTGGGACTCATTAAGCAAGGAGACTAAGAGCGCTAACTAAAGGAGAAGGGAGAGAGAAAAGGGGGAAAAGAGGTAAGGGGTGGAGGGAGAAGACAGCTCTGCTGAGAAGGAATGGACTAGAATTGTCTGGACAAAGAATGCCAGGTAGAAGAGGGAGCAGAGTCCCAAAACCAGGGGGAGAAAGTCAGAGGCAGGGACTGAGACGGTGGGAACTGATTTGGTGGGAACACCAGGGCAGGAGTGAGAGACTAGGAACAACTACTGCAGAGGCACAGGAGGTCTGAAAGGTAGATATACTAGTATTTCTTTGTCAAGAAGATTGAGGTTAAAATTAAATGCCCGAGAAGCAGAAACTGGAACTGAGAATGAAAATGGAACTGACATAAGGAGCTATGGATGGGAAAAGACAGGATTAGGACAAGGATTGTCTGCAAAGAGGGACTAAAAGGGACAACAAGTGTGTATCCACCACAGCATTGTATCCTTCCAGTGTCTGGCACAGAATCCATGTTTTCCAAGTCTCACCATTTTGCAGCTGGCAGCCAATATCTGTGAAATCCACTGAGCGTGTCCCATTCCCCCCCATGAGGATCTAGAGAGGGTGACAACCTAGCATTGCTACCAGTTGCTCCATAGGGCAAGTGGCAGACTTCTCTGCAGTGGATCTAAAGGTTCTAAATCCGTTGATAAATCAACATAATACACAATCTTAATTCCAGCTGACTTTGCAACCTTTGTAATGTTATTTTAACATAACTGCATATACTATATAATACATGCATAGGAATAATTACTCAGAATTGAAATGTGACCATCTGCACTGTGAAAAGAAACATCTGCTTTACAGCAACAGTACATGATATCTTAGAACAGGAAGAGAGGATTACGGCATCTGAGCAGAACAACAGGGGTAGTTAGGATAGCGATCTGTAATCTTGCAAATTGGAACTTGACCAGGACATCTGAAGTTACCACTCCCTTGCAGAAGTTGCTGTGCAGTCTGTAACAACTTAATGAAATGCAACTCTAATTAGTGCAAAGAAAATCCTAAATATATTAATAAAATGCCCTTATCACTCAAAACCAATAACGGATTTCTCAAAAATGATTACAGGCCTAAGATGACTTTCCAAAGTATCTGTGTGATTTTGCTTAGCATTCTACTGACCGCATGACTTTAGAGCCTTGCCTATGCCTGAGACACAAATTGCCAGCAGAATTACTAATCCACGCAGCCGTCCTAGTTGCTTGCAGTGCTCAGCAGGACCCTCCAGCCACAGGGTGCCCCAGGGATTTTAATGGCACTCCACCCAGATGCAGCAGCTTGCCCAAGTACGTTAACCTCAGAGCTGAGCTCTACATCTGCCACCAAACAGTGCCAAGTATCATCAGAGCAATGTATACATTCTGGCAAAAGTGTCCTGGCAGCCTCAAAAGCAAACATAAAGCAAATTACAGAGGCAACAAAAACAAACTATAAAGCCACATAATCCAGCAGAAATCCAGCAGACTATACTGATTCATTGCATTTAAAGGGATACTGCCCAGTATCGTATTTTTAAAGTTTGTTTAGAAAAAGATATTTTTGAGATCTGAGTAGACTTGCTATAGTTTTTAAATACATCAAGCATTTTTAAAAAATGTGAACATTGTCTCTGACTGTTGAAAGTCGAAGTGACCGAGCCACCATATAAAGGAAAACAGCCTGCAACAGAAGACTGAAAATGACCWCTCTAGAGTGACTGTTGAGCTCAGAGAAATGGAAAAAGCAAACAAGTAAAAAAGATGAAAAGTAAATTTGATTTTTAATTGTTTGAGATTTTCTGCAACACAGTAATTTTTTGAAGTGACAGTGTCCCTTTAAGTAAAGATTATTTTGCTTTTCTTACAGCCATCATTAGTAATTTTGATGGGACTGCTGTCTCTAAAGAGGCATTAGGAGGAGAAGGAGGGAGAGGAGGGAGAGGTATAGTGAAAATAGCATTAGATAGGGATAAGGATCTGTTAAAGTGTAACTCAGCATCAACCCTTTTACAGCTCCTACTATATGCTTGCTCATGAGGGTGTGGGCCTGCCCTGATGGGCATAAGTAGGAAGAGGGTTTCAAAGTCTCTCTGCAGAAGGTATCTCAGGAAAGAACATAGAGAGACTGAACAGCAAATGAAGCACAGGGCTAAGGAGGGCTATCACATGAAAATTACCACAGGGGAACTGGGCAACAAGTTAGGCCTACTAAGGAGAAAAGTCTTCCATTTTGAAACTTGAATTCTGGTGGATATTCCTAACGGAAGTGGATATAATCAACTAACAACCTATTGTGTTAGGACAATTTGGAGTCATTCCCAACAGGCAGCAACAGATAGATACTATGTGGGACAGCAATGCCCATGAAGGAGGAGAGAAAATGACAGTTAAAAACTTGGGTAACATTGCATTTCAAAGATCAAATACACAACAACAACCACAACAACGAGAAAGACTTCTTGTGATCTGCCTTGGATCAGGCCTAGAGTGTATGGATATTTCATCTGAGGATCTGGACTGTAATGGACTCCCTCAACAAAAGCACAGTCTGGATTTAACAACTTTATATTCTTAAAGACAAATGAAATGAGACCCTCAGATGACAAAGCAACCTAGCAGAGTTTGCTTTCTCTTGGATCCACTGACATATTTGTCCATTGTAAGTCTACAAGAATAAATTCAGGGTGACTAAACTAGCAAAGAAGGGAATTTTAATTATCAGGATGGGCAAATGCTAAATAAATGCCATTTACAACCCAAAAGTTACCCACCTATTAAGGGATTCAGGAAGTAGCATTAATTAAAGAAAGGAAAACTATAATGCAGAGTGATAACTGATGACCATAATCCGTATGTGAAAAAAAGAGTTAAACAGTCTAATGTGTCTTTAGCACTTAAATGAGATGCAAAGAAAATAACATAACAAGAAGCTTTTTAGCAGTGTAATGATGCAAAATGGGCTGTACGAAAATTGACTGGAACTCTAACAGTAGATTCCCTCCTACCCCTACAATAAGACAAAAGAAGAGAGAAGAACTATCACTCATCTACAAGTGTTTTCTAAGTCCTTTGAGGGAGCTTTTTTTTTTTTTTTGTTAACTCATCAAAACACTGGTTTCTTTGGAAGAAGCAAATGAGCTTCAGGAGTAGAAGAGGGAGGCAATGGCATGACTAAACCTTTAGAGTGCTGTTAGCTCTTGGGAGCTGATCAGTTCTACTTCTCCCTTTGTGTTAAAATATTTTCCTAAAGAGGATTTGGATGAACTGGACTTTGCAAAGGAGAAGCAAAAAACCAGAATGGCTTTCCACTGCTAGGAGGGAAGTTGGCTGGTGTGAAAATGGTAAACAAATTCTGAAATAATTAACACTGTGGAAAAGAGAAGAGGGAGCCTTACAAATGATTTGTGGAGTATGACAGCATCTCTTCTCCCTGAGCTGGAAAAGGGGTTCTGCTATAGCCAATCAGTCATGTGCAAGGACTGTTTCTTCTTGTTTTGTGAGCCAAGGATGGGAGAAGCAGGTGAAGGGAGGGGTGGGGAGGAGTGTCAGCAGGGTTAGTGTCAGCAAGAGGTTCAGCTATACATACCACCCAGATGCAAGTCGATGAGGTCACTGTAATAAGATTCTCCCCAATAGTCTACAACAAGGAATTGGTGAAGACAGAGTTATTGAGTTACCCCAGCCCCACACAATCAAAGCAATATACGAGAAAGAGATGTACAGACAGACAGTAAAAATAAAAGACAAACAAGAAACCATGCAGCTATACACAGGTATGTGTGTGTATACACACACACACACGTGTATTCATACATCCCTCTCTCTACATATAAATATTCATATCTATATATCTATACCTCTATAGATAAAGATATCTCACATAAACATATATATTGGGAAGATGAGGAGAAAATTCCCAGCAGGCAGGCAAGGACTTCTAATGAGAAAAATCAAGTCTACCCAGAGACACACTTCACCTATTTCAGTCTGTACCAGTACCTGACACTGATGTCTTTCCTCTTGCTGAAAAAGGAAGAACTATTCTTGTTGCTTCCACGCTGAGCAATATGTTGGAAGGAAACACTGTAATTTCGTGGGTCAGCTGCAGCAAAGGAGTTGCAGCAGTAAGGGTTGATTTCTTGGAGGTGAGTGAGCGGAGGATGTATGCGTACAGCACACGAATGAGAGGCACTGACTGAGTGCTGACATGAATGTCAAATGTGTAAGGGTAGAAAGATGGGTATGGGTGTTTGTGCTAATGCAGCATCTGTGTTAGAGAAGGAAGAACCTGCACAAAAGTGTGTGAAACAGAGACAGTTTGTACCTACACAGCCGCGAGAAACATGTACACCACAAGTAATGATGTTACTATGATTAAGTAATCATAGTACTGTATAATGGTTCCTTGTGGAAGAGACATATGGGAGTACTGAAAGCACCATTTCCCAATGCATATGATTCACTTGATGGAAAGAGGTGGCTCTTATATTTTGAGTATTGATCTGACAGTAGAAGTTTTCCCTGCTCCTAAAAATGGCTATCAAAGTTTATGCTAAAGGGGGACAAAGGAGAAAAAAGACGGTTCAAGAAATTCTGACTTGACATATTTTTCAAGTTAATAATTGAAAAAGATGTAAAATCCACACAGGAAAAGAAAGTCATCACCATGTCCAAACAGGTGAATGCACCATCATACAAGGCATTGTTACATTAATAGTGATCTTATTCAAGGTGTCTCTTCCACCAGGACACTGCAGAAAAATGGGAGAATGTTTCTTTGTGATTATCCTACTGTACCTTGGCCACGATGCAAAAGAGAGGGGGAAAAAAGAAGAAGAAAAAGAAGAGATGACAAAAACTTAAACCACCTGTATATGACAAACTTGTCACCTGAAATAGAGCTTACACTCCAGATCATTCATTTTAACTAACTGCCAGAGGGTGAGATTTTCAAAGATAATCACAGAGAACATATTCAGGAAAGTAAGTAATCATAGGGTGTAAGATGATTTTCTAAATTATAAACTAAATTTTGGAATAAGCATTCCACTTGCAGAAGAACAAAAGGCCAACAGTGGCTTGCCTGAGGCTGAGCCAGTTTAAAAAATGAAGAGACAAAGAGGTAGACAAGAAGGTGCAATTATTTATTAAAGTTGATAATGACCTCCAAGATGTTTCTGAGTCTGACTAGTTGAATAGCTAGTATCATCATATAGCATATTCCATCTTGACAACTGTCAGATAATGAGCGAAATTCCTGGAAAGAATATTGAGCTATTTGTACCTACTGCTAAGATCTAAATTAACTATAATCTCTCAGGCGGACAGCAGGGCATCACTGTGAACAATTTATTAATTGTCTGCTCAGTGTAAGTCAGCTGGCAAGAACATATGAAGGTGTATGCAAAATGGATGGAAAATAGAAGCAAAGTTTTTCTAGGTACATTCTAAGTATGTTCTTACCTACAGTACTGTTTTTTGTTCTTAACAGTCCAACTGAAAAATGTTTTTGCAAAAATGGAAGAAGGTCCAGACGTCAAGTGATATGAACAGCTGAAGTTATGGAAGACTTATACCTAAGGAAAAATTGAAATCCTTTAGTGAGAGGACAGGCAACATGACAAAGATGATACATGGCATAGGGAAGCATTTCATATGGTCTTGTTTATCATTTTCCACAACAGAAAAAGAAAAGAACCATTAAAACATACAAAATTCTGTTTCTTCTGTCAGGATTTTCAAGTACCTAGTAGTAGGAAATCCCTAATAATAATATGCAAAACTTTATATTTGAAGTTGCACAAGTCAGTGAATGAATAAAGTTAGGATTTTTTCTTTCCCTACTGAGAGGGGAGCTGAATAATCCACTCATTAGAGTGCAATATCTTCTCCAAGAATAGTTAATACTGGTTGCTGCCTATGGGATGGCCATTACTTTGATACTGGCATTGCAATCCTCTATTTATGAAGACAGAGTATGTACAGAAGAGGCATAACTCCCACATTTCTTCTCCTTGCACAAGCTTGTTAAACAGAAAGAGATATTCTTCAGATCACAACACTTTATACACTGGCCTTCCCTTTTTCAGCTTCTGCTTATAAGGTTTCATTAAGGGGAGGAGCTCACAAGAGACAAGAGCATGACTCCACACCTTTGCACAATGTTACTGCTGAACGCAGTGGTCACTGTTAGGTCACTATCTTATGCAATGCAGATAAGAAGAAAATTATGCTGATTTCCTGAATAATTAATGGTTATCAGAGGAAGAAATTAATAGTACCAATGGAGGGTGAAGTCACAGACTTCAATAATCCAGCTATCTTATTACAAACATAYGTAAAATGTCCATGCAAGAGTGGCTAGAGAGGTGAAGGATGGAGTTCACTTTTAATTTTGTGTTTTCAGGCAACACAGGCTAGAACATGTCTTTTTTTGAACAGAATATGTTTCTTGTTAACCCCCTGAAATAACTGGAAGAGTTGAGGCTGGTGAGTTCCTTATGATGGAGTTAAGCTTCTGTAAACATGATGTACAATCTTTTGATGGAAACATGTTGCCAGCAGCAAAGCATATCCTAGAGACTTACTGAAGAAGGAGATTCTCCCATTTTGCAAGAGGGGCCTATGATTTCATAATGCTGCTAAGAAAATCACAAATATACAAGCTCAAGTAAGACTGTCCTTTTGGGGTGAGTTGTGAGTGAGAAGCAAGGTATACAAGAGTTGCAGTCTTCCATACAAAATATCAGCTGTTACTCTGGGTCATTTTTGCACTCTCTGAACATTTCTTAGGCTATGGTGAAGAACACTCTCTCAGCTGTTAAGCTTTCTCACTTGTGCTGACATGTCTTACATGAATGTCATTTATCAGGTGAATAATCAAGATGAACTTCCAGGTGAGAAGAAAAAAAAAGGAAAAGAAGAATTAGAGACAAGAGAAGGGGTGTTAGTAAGTGCAGTAACTGGTGGGCCAGAGAACAGAGGGGGCCACACAGAAATACACAGCACAGGGAAAGAGGCACCACCACAGAGAAACACTTTTTGTATCAGGTTATTTTTTGAACCCACAAATAAAAAAGCCAGTCATATCACAAAACTACTGAAGTGATCAAGATTGTTCTCCACACTTGTAGTATTCATTTGCTTTGGTAACTACTTAATCCTGCTGCTTTGCCATGCCCTTACAGAACATGAAACAACTAATCGTGGCCAAGTAGTAACTGGTGGGAACTTACACCAGACCCTTCCTCTGGTGAACCTTCATTGCTTAAGCAACTACCATCTTCACAGGTACAGTGATTGCTCTTCAATCCAAGCAACAAGCCAAATCATTTTCCAAACACCTGTTCCACTATTATAATTTCCAATCTCTGATCTTTGCAATCAGGTGCATAATCCTGGACCTGTCAGATATACGCACACTGCATTTGCCTGTTGGATATCTGACTCCCTGTATTTAGGGATTCTTTTTTCCAAACCGTTATGCTACTATCAGCATTATCTGAACCAAGTATTCCTCCACTCTTACACTTTGCCAGATCAGGTGATGCTCATTTAATTTAATTTCAAGTACATTTAACACATTCCGTTAACAGCTTGACATGGATACCTTTCAGTACACGTGTGCATTTCTGCTCTGCACAACTTTGTCAGAAGTTGCCAGTGTGCTGGGCTGTGCAGTGAGGAAGATGTTCTGTGATGGTCCCTTGTAAGGACACTACCTTGATAATCCAACACAATAGAGAAAGTACACAATTTCACAATTACTTCCTTAACATACAAACAGGGTTCTCTTACTGTGACAGCTTTACATGAATCGCAGCTAGGAAACCCCTGCAATTTTCTAGCTGGAATATGCAGTAATATGCAGAAACAGTCAGATGGACATTTTAATCTATTAATAATTGGAGGGTTACCTCCTAAGCCTCAGGCAAAGACAAGTGAACTAGTTTCTGCCATTAGGGAAATTCAAGGATTAGAAGAAACACAGGAACAATAAGGCCTCAAAAAGATACTAGAAAAGGGAGAATGAATTCACAATCTGAATCTAGGCTACAATGGTCCAATTGCTTCTAAAATCCAAATAGCTAAGGACTATTGCACAAGCATTTGGTAAGAAAACACTGAAAAGCAAACCAAGCTGTGTTGGATACCTGCTTCTCCCCGAAGGGCCTTCTCCACGGCAACCCCTCTCTCCTCGAGTTGCCTCTGCTTCTCTTCCACTTGTTCAAGCTGGCGCTGGATGATCTGTTCAGAAAAGAACAAGCAGAAACTCACCAACAGCAATTCTCTTGTTCTGTCTGCAGCACTCCTCCAGCTCTAAATGACACTTCAGCCAAATCAACCTTTTCAAAACCAAGTATTTGCATCCAACAATACAGCGCTTCAGAAGCTAGCATTACAGTTCCCTGCAGGAAAGGGACTCCCTCTGTATCCTATCCCTTAGTTTTACAAACACCATGATACTCACTTATTTGCTACAACTCCAACCACTTTCCTATACTCTAAAGTGAAGGTGATGCTATTCAGTTAGCTGAACCCCTGTCTCAAGTTTTAAGAGAAATCCTATCACTGACAGACAATGCCAGCAGTCTTCCAACAGTCTTCCAACAGATCTCTGATGATGAAAGGTTAATCTGGTAACACCTCATCCAGCAGCATCATTGGTGCAGCTTCATCAGGTATTATTTGACTATCACTGTTCCATTCAGTGAATGGTACTTTGCTCATCTCCACCTAGAAAGGTGTTACAGTCATTATTTGCCATTTTTCTTGCTCTAACACTATCATGATAGGTTTCAGCAATTCTTCCCATGTTTGTGACACGGTACCAAATTTGACAGAGAGAGTGAGAGCAGTGACAATCATGTAGAAATAGAGGAAAGTTCTGGCTCTGGATCCTCTTCTGGCACACTAAGAATGCCAGAATCATGGTGCTTTCACATAGAGATTTCCTGCCATGACAAGTAAAGTCTGAGGCACTACCTGGGCTCTATGTAACCTCTTTAGCTCCTCTTGCTTGGCTTGTCTACGGGCAGCTTTCTGTACTCGCCGAGTCAGCTTGGCGTTCAGTTCTTCTTCCGTGTAGGCTCTCTGAAGGAAGAAGAAACAGAAGCAAATTTTAATTGCATGCCCAGAGATTTGGGGGAGGGAAGACATTCTCTCTTCCAAAATCTCATGTAAGAGGTGTTCTGTCATTGCCATGGCTGTGTCAAAAGTCAAGCTTTCATAGGCATAGGTGTTCACAGTGCAGTGAGCAACAATTTCAGGGTCAAATCAGGAGTGAAGAAGCATATAAGCCAACTGCAAAGCTGTGACTTTATATAATCTCCTATCCCTGATTTCCACTGCTATATGGAACCTCTCCACAAAGATCAAATCCATTTTTATTCTTTTTCTCAACGGAGTTAGCCAAACGGATTTAGTTAAATCAATATAATAGTGACTATATAAAGAGGTCACCTTGAAGACAGTAAAGCATGTCTACATGAAACAGTTATAGCAGCACAAGCTAAGAAATTAATTTAGACCAGTGCAGTTATCTTGGTATTCCTCTCTCTCCATATATACCATTTTATTCTGGAGCAATAACATCCATATTTGGGAATTATATTGGTATAACTGGTTGTAACTACCTGTATAAATTTGTGCAATTTTTCTATGTATCAAGAAGGCAAGAAGAGACTTGAAAGCAGAGCGATGTTCTGGTGGGAGAGGGGAAATCCCATCTCAAGAGCAACCCCACAAAACTGGCTAGTGTAAAACAAACAAGCAAACAACTCCTAAACTAAAACTAGACTACCACAACACCAGAAGCCATCCAAAGGGAGAAAGGCTATGTTTATAGCGATAGAAAGGTATTTCCTCCTCTTCTTTTCTCCCAGTATGACTAGTTTAAAAATAAGTAAATTGTTATTGAAAATGGAGTTTAGTATCTTTTCAGGTATATTAGTTGGTTGTTTTGTAATCTAGGCAGGCTTCCTCTCATAGACTTTGAGAGTGTCAAAGAAGCTTCACAACTGTAACTACAGTGAAGAAAAGAACTCTCTTCTCACATACACGTACATAGGCTTTAAGGGACAGCTGGAAACAGATGCCTTCCACTTCTGGAAAGATATCTTCTCCACGGAGAGTCAAGTTAAAGGACAAAATGTTAATACAGACTAACCTGAATTTGTTTTACCTAGTTATTGCACTGCCACATCGATCAGTCTCTCCCTGTTTTATTGTTCTCAGTAAGTAGAGGTTTAAGCTAGGACCACAACTCTATTCAAAACTCCTCAGAAAGGGAGTTACCAAGCACCATTGTTAAAACTCCAAGTTGTTAATGCTTTACTCTCTCTTTTTTTTTTTAATACAAAATCCACAATGACACCCCAATCAGAAGGGAAAGTCATAGAGGGTGAGACTTTCCTATCCCACCTAACACTTTTGGACTGTGAAGAAAGGACAATAAGAATTTCAGAAAACAGCAACATTACTGAAATAGAAATGCAACTTCTATCTTTTGATTTTAGCTTGATAGACAGTTTCACTGAGATTTCAGTGAATCCAAAGAACTGTGAAGGACACTGATTGAAGTGTGACAATTCACTTGCAATAATATTCTAAGTATTAAAAAGAATACACATACATATTTAACTGCCTAGCAACCCAATTCATTCTGAAGCTCAAAGCTCATCCACATTGTTCTGTACAGCTGTAAACTGTTTTTCACTGATAAATGCATGCACTCTAGGAAGTCAGAGAATTTGGAGTTTAATGCATTTTTGGTAGACAACCTCTATGAAGATTTTGCTGCCCATGTCTGCTGACATCTCATGCATGCACAGTCAATGTTTGTGATGTTAGTGCACATGTGATGGGTAGCTATGGATTCAATGGGTTAATATAGGGACATGCATGCAACAATGGCCAGCTAGTGGGAATGGAGACACTACCTTTGACGAATATGATCTCTTGAATGCCAAGGCGTGTGGTACATAAATCGACTTTAAAGGGGAATGGTAAAGGAAAAAAAACAACATACAAAATGAAGCAAAATCAGTTCAACATTGAAAACAGATGCACAGTAATAAAACAAAGCTGTTTTTAAATGCAACATAAAATTGTGCAAATGCTGAAGATGGCCCAGACTGATTAAGCACAATGGAACTCCCGCCACAAAATCAAGCTTCTAGTGCCCTCCTGAAGGCCATTAGGTTTGGGACCCTCTTTGAAGATGCATTCAACCTGGAAATCCCTTCTAGAGGGATTCTTTCGCCTCTATAATCTCCACCCATTGGATTTAATGTCCATTGAAGAAGTAAGTGTACATGCATATACAACATTTTGGCTTAAAATCTGGAATAATGGCTTATGCTGGGCATGCTTGGTCCGAACCTGCTCACCCAATCACGTATTACTTTTTACCATACATTTACAGACTGATTTACCACCTCTCCTAGAAGTTCTGTCTATTTCATGATTTTAAATGATCTTTACTTAATAGAAATGATCATTTGCATTTAAATACCATCACAATCCTCACTGCTTTGTGACTGGAGAAATATCAGATGGGCTCAGAGTGGGTTACATGTCCTACATTAACGGAATCTCTCTGTCTAAAAAGAAAATCTCCAGAGAGTTCGAGGAACTAAAATTATGACATTGCATCAGAACTGACTCAGTGTTGCTGCACTGTGTAGCATTTTCAGCAGTACTGACTGAATCAGAAGCTAAACATTGTCAAACTATATATATATTTTTTTGATTTTCTGTTCTGGCTATTCTCTCTGGTAGCTCAACTCAGTAACGAAAAGGAACAAAACAGTCATTACCTTCTCTACCCAATGACATTATAAGCTACACTGCACCCAGAAAATAAGGCAAATAGACTACTTAGGGTCTGTAAGAGAGATGTACTTTCCTTGTGTCATGAACTGCAGAGGGCATTGTGCCATTCTGGGGTAACAGCCAGCATTTTGCTTTTTCACATTCAATAAACTAAAAACAGTCACAAATGAAAAGCCACAGAACAACTTAAGCATGTATGCAAACTTCAGTAACCAGCAGACTACCTGTAGTAGCAAATGCATGTCTGATCACAAATACCACAATTGTACGGGAACAATGACAAACACACGCAATGAC
This sequence comes from Apteryx rowi, assembly GCF_003343035.1. Classification (NCBI taxonomy): domain Eukaryota; kingdom Metazoa; phylum Chordata; class Aves; order Apterygiformes; family Apterygidae; genus Apteryx; species Apteryx rowi. The sequence continues at coordinate 1,617,527 of NW_020449530.1, read as the reverse complement.
AAACACCTATTAACACAGAGCATTACGCTAGGAGTTCTTTACAGGACGCTTCTTTTGAAAGACACTGCACTAAACAACACTGAATTAATCCACTGCTGATCACAAAGGACAGGCTAAACAGAGCAAGCTCTCTGGAAAGCAAGCTCACTACAATAACCAAAAAAGCAGCACAAGCAGGATTTTAGTTTAGAGAAGGGATTCACATAAAAGTTATGTGGCACACAGGAAGCCAATTCTTACCATAAAAAGTAACAGGTTGTTTGTAACTTAAGATACATAAGCCCACCTCAAATCAGTACGAACTCAGTTTTGTCAATCCAAAAGTCCAGCCACATTTCCTTTGACAGCAAAGCATCCCAGGTTTGCATAAATGTTTGACATCCTTAAGACAGGATGCATTGTAACTAGAAAGTGTAGTTTTCAGATCTGTTCCCTCTGAATAACTATATTCATTCTCAAAAACCACTCCTCTAGAAAATAGGCAGATGCTGAGCAAAGAAATTCTTAACATGACTTCAGCAACAGCAAATGGGAGAAAATGAGAAAGTACCACCTCAACAGAGCTGGTGAGATATTCTGAATATTAGGATTCCAGGTACCTGCCACTGAGCCTATCACCCATAATGTTAGTGATGAGATATTTTTCTGCAAAAGCCATTTTAAATTGAAGTAGCTCAGCACAGAAAACAAAGTGACCATCAAGGTATACCCAAGTTTGAGAGCAGGCATAGACCTTAATGAAGCTCTGCTTCCTCCTGAAAGGGCTTACAGTGCAGAACTGCAGCTTCATAAAGTCTTATCTGAACCCCTTGTACTGCAAGCCTGTCCTCTGCTAGCCACAGGTACCTCATTCTTCTGCATCTCTTGCAAAATGCAGAATTTCTCATGAAACGCCTTGACGGCATGCAAGGAGGAATGGAAGGGGAAGACAGAGGAAAAAAAGGAACCAAATAAAAACAAAATTATCTTCCTCTCAGAAGAAATATATACCAACTAGGGAGAGAGATCGAAAGAGAGGTAAGTAAACTCAGAAAATTCCTACTTGTTTCATCAACTCCTTCCTCTACCTTGTTAGGTATTCTAATTCATTCCACTATATATACACACAGAGAAAGTATTTCCTATGACATTTCAACTGGCAATACTTCCATACCTTTGCCATCTGAGCCAAGTATCAACTAGATCCTGGCATTTGAGACTGATTTCCGCACACTGGATGAAAGGTTTGAGTTTGGAGGCACAGACCACGGTGTCTGTGACAGTGCTTTCTGAGATACTCTCTTCTTCATGAAACTTTTAACATGTGAACCAGGCCCCACAAGGAAGGGACAGAAGGAACTCATTTTTCATTTTTCAGTACCAGTAAGGCCTCAGTGTACTGTGGGGTCAATGGAATCTCTACTTATCCCTCCAAACCATGCACCCTGCTAGACAGATCTTAGAACATCTCAGGAATGAAAGAAGGGTTCTTTCCCATTATAATAAATTTAGCTGATCCACATTTTTTCCACCTATTTTTGCATTAATAGTGCCATCCTAAAATTGAAATAAATAATTTGAAAGCAACTAACTTAGGCACTTAGTTATCACCATGTATTTTCCACATTGCAAATAAACTAAACATATCTTTTTCCTGGGCTTTTATAGGGATTCACTGGTCTCTCTTCTGTTCTCTCCAATATCTTCCTTTAAGCACAATTTAAAGTGAAACTTATTTGGCTAGAGAGCCATTGATATGGCTTACATCACAATATTACTGCACTTGCTAGGGAAACTTGTGCAGGAACAAGAAACAACTTTCTCAGAAGAAGTAGAGTTCATACTAGCCCACACCTGAATGAGAACACCAGGCTAAGACCAATCCCTATATATTGGGATTTTATAGGGGCTTGCTATGTATTTCTTTTTCACAGTTGTTATCTATAGGAAAAGACATATGGAAATACCCATGAACCACCAAGTTTTCAAAAGGAACATGGTCAAACGGGGAGAGAGAAGGGTGATAGCTCATCTTTTCTCCAAAAAGGAAAGATACTAATTCAGACTGTACACTTCCTCTTCTGCCAGGAAAAAATCAGCAAACTTGTATGAGTTGCAAAACTGCAACCTGTAGCTTACCTTTTAGTGGATGATCTGTCTTGACTATGTTCTTGATGCATGCAAAGTAACATTCCTGCCTGTAATTTGCTTGGAATTCTATCAGATCAATCTATCAAAGAGGCTGGTAAAATAATGTCCTAAAATCAGACCCTCACAACAAGAAAAAGGACTATTTCATTGGTACCTTTTTGCCATTAGAGTGAGTGAAATTACATTAGAGTCAGTGAAATTTACTCCTGATATTAAATTTCTGTTTTGTATAGATCATTGACATGCTCACAACAGGGACAAAAATATCACTGTTCAGACTGTGATATTCAGTTGTAAAGCAATGTCTCAGTGAGACAACAAATCCTTCATATAACAACAGGGAATAGCTCATATTCGTGAAACTAGCTGATTTTAGGTAGATCATCCAGCCAGCTTACAGGAAAGCCAGCTCCACAGAAGAAACATTAATAATGACAAAATTAATCCATCAAATTTCTGCTGTGGTTCTAAGCCTATGATTTAAAGGATGCTTGCTCCATCTAAAATGCATTCCCCATCTGCCTACCTCTCGCTTGGACTTCTGGGAGGAACGTTCTAAAATATCATCACTGGAGAGGTCAGAGTCCTCTGAGAAACTCAGGTGTCGACGGAGCTGCAAATCTGAGGAGGCAGGAATAAAAAAATGAAGTTAGAAAAATGGCAATTATGACAGTCCATTTCTCTCTGGAAACATTTAAGAAGTCAGTGGATAACTTATTTGATTAAACTTCAAAAATACTTAGTCCTTCACACCATTCTCAGCTGCTTCAACCAGGATTATATAGTGACCAGAAAAGTATCACTCCAAAAATGATCAGTATTAATTAGAAGCTTCATTCTAAGAGAGCATCACCTTCTGCAAATGGTGTTAGAAGTAATGGTCATGACTCTCCCTTTCTGCTGTATCAGTTCTCTTATGGATAGATACAGAATTTGGGTGACAGCAGCAGGCACCATTTTCACTATTTGTGCAAGGCCAGAGAAATGTTACATGTCTGCTTTCGATTATGTTTTTGGCTAACTTATTTACTTTATCACAAGTTATCATTAAATATGTCTGCCTGCACCTGATGACATGTGAGAAATTTACATGACCTCAGAATCCCCACTTCTTAGATCAGTAGAGAATTGCCAGATCACTGAAAACACAGAAGAATGTCTCTCTGTAATCATCAGCATCCATGGTGCCAGATCAAAAGAAAGAGAACAAACCACCAAAGAGAAAGATGACAATCAGATTTAAAATAAAGATGAAACATCATAAATGCCTGATTCCAGCAAACAACACTTCTTTCTCAAGTCAGTCTAAGGCAGAAAACAGATATGTCTTGTATATACAAAGAGTGAACCTTCTATTTAAGAATCCATTTTTTTTTCATTGCCATATAAACTAACTCTGCAAATACACAAGCATACAATTCCACTCTGTAGTATTCATCCTGATATGCACGTTAGAAAGGGAGAGCAGTGTCATGCTGCACACTAGCACAAAGAGCCATATTTACTTTCAGGGATTCCTAGCTGTAGTAAAACTATAGAGTATAGAGGCACATATCAATTATACCTGCTGCTGTAACCAATGGAGAAGCCTTGTGCTTGCCAGAATCCACAGTGGCACTACTTGAGGGAGTGCTTGGGCAGGATTTGTCATCAGTCTTCTTCTTCTTGTCTTTCTTATACCCAGAAAAAACAGACTTCCATAATGATCTAGTTTTTGTTGCTTCCTCTGTCCCACCACTAGATTTGTCAGAAAGCCTGCTGTCATTTTTGGATTTCTTCTCCTTTTTGTTCTTACGAGGGGAGAAAAGAGAAGTTCTTTTCTTACTCTTTCCACTGGAGCTTTCTGAAGAGGTGATGGACCCTTCAGGGCCAGCCACATCAGCAGGAGGAGTGGAGAACTTTTCACTAGCAGCATCATGTTTTAGTGTGGAGCTCTCTGCTATTTTCAAGGCCAAATGCTTTGGAGAGTCATAAAACAACTCTTTGGTCTTCAAGGGCATGGAAGATGCCTTTCGTGCCCTTGCAGCCCCAGCAGCAGCAGCTGCAGCCATCTCCATATCTTTCATCTTACACAACTGTTTAGCCATGGCATCACGTAGTGCTTGGCTCTTGACAGACTTCTCTCTGGCTCTCATTCTTTCTTCAGCAAGTTCCTTGGCTTCTGGAGAAATTCCAGGTAGCACTCTTTTCTTTTGGTTAACCCCTCCTTCCATTGAGGGTGGACCACCATTTTCTTTGACCAAGGGCAAAAGAAGCGGTTTCTCTGGCCTTGGCCTACTGGTAGGAGGTGTAAAGAACTTCTCATGAAGGCTTGTGTCCTCTGTCCTCTCATCATATGTGTCCTCTACATCATCAGCAAATGGAATCTCATCTACACTCTCTGCAAAAGACTTCCGCACGTCTTCTTTTTTGGCCTGGGTTGACTCTTTGGCAGCAGAGGTTGGCTCATTGCGTGGGAGAGCAGGAGGTGTTGATGCTGGTGTTGGAGGTGACTTGGCTTCAACCTCATTCTGCCAAATTGCTTGATGCCTCTTTTTACGCAAAGTGGCTGGTTCTTCATCCTGAGGAGGTGGTGGAGGTGGACTTGAAGGAGGAGTAAGCATGGTAGAGTCAGAAGTGTTGAAGCTCTGGCTAGCCAGTGTTCTCATGTTAGATGAACTCTCCTGAAGGCCAAGTCCAGAACTGCTGGATACATCTCTCCTTACTTCATTGGAACTCTTCAGATCTTTTTCTGATGGAGATTTTGGAGTGAGCAGAGAAATCTGCTCGTTTTCTAACTTGGACAGTCCCTGCCTTCTCAGGGCAGGCTGGGGTTTCACAAGATGGATCCTCTCCTCCCCTGAAGCATTCTCAGTATTAAAAGACTTTAGAGGAGTTGTCTCAAGGGCAGATACAGTCAAACTTGGCTCTGAGTGTTTGTTTCTGTCTACTGGGGTGAGGCCTAAGCTCCTCCGGATTTCAGCACTCTTCATCCAGAACTCTTCTACAAGATTACTCCGTTTCAGGGCTTCTTCTGCAGTAGTAGGGCTCCCCAATTTTTCCACCTCACTATCCTGGCTCCTTAGGACCAGTTTGGCCAGAGGAGTAGACGTTAAGGCTGGGACAGGCTGGAAACATACTGGAGGCTCCATTGGGGATGGAATGGATGCTTCAGTAGAAGGCAAAGGCTGTGAACAGATAGGTGTTTGAGCAGATGTTGGGGATGAAGCCAATGTCGATGCTGCTGGCTGAGACTCTGCTGGTGATGTAGGTGCAACGGCTTCTGGTGATGCAACTGGCTGGGATAATACTGGAGAGACTGGCACTGAAGGGCTCTTAACTTTCCTGTCTTTTGGGATTTCATCCTTTGGTCCTTCCTCAAGAATGAAAGGCTCAGGAAAAAAGCGTGTCTCTGTAGATTTTATAGCACGGGATACTGCAGCAAGGGGATCTTTTACATCCTACAAAAATGAGAAAAAAAAAAGAATTATTAATAGTCACTAGGCACATTGGAATGTTGTTCCATTTTTGTTGCTATCAAGGGAAGTTAGCAATACGGAAACAATCCAAGAATCAAAATATGAAAAAACCCACATATGGCATCCCTTTCCCAGGCCTGGAACGCCACTTAGGACTTTACAACAAGTATTTCTCAGGTACATCAGGTATTTCTCTGTTCTATTGTATAAACTGTCCTTTGTACATGACAACAAGGCAAATTTAATTTTTAGAAGAAAAAGCGTGCTAAGTTCCAGAAATCCATTTCTATCTTTTCCTGCTCTCTCTTCCCATCCCCAACTATGTATATTATGGTGGTTCCTTATCTCACAAATTTGATATAAGTCTCTCCAGCTCTCATCAATACAGCACTTTGTGCTGGCTAGTGCCTGCTTTAAGCACATGGTTTCTTAAAGCAAGGGGTGCTTTCTCTTCTAGGAGTAAATTAGGCTGCAATTCCCTTGCCCCTTAATGGTCTGAGGAGTCTGGGTTTTCATCTCCTACATCTAGGCTGCCGTATTACTCAATAGTGCATTTCTTTGTTTTACAATTTAACCCTTTGGCAGGGAACTCCTCGTAATGAGTTCTGTTATTATTCTTTCCAATGACATATTTTGCACAGGCTTTCTTTTAAATGCACGAAGCTTGGTTTAACTGACACAAGATCATTAGAGCAGGAACCTCTCTATCTGTGTGCTTGTATGACACATATTAGAATGCCCAGGTCTTGAGTGCTGCATCTGGATGCTATCCTGATATAAACAGTAACGATGTCTAATGGAATCATTAGATGGGCCTAGAAAAAAAAAAATCTTGATTTTAACAGAGAGTGAATGCTGTTCAGCAATTGTTGCCAGCAGACTAACCTTATCTCATAATCTGTCCACTATACAAGCAACCTGGATTAATGCTGAACTCTCTAGGAAACTCTAATCTTTTAATGATTCCTTATAAATAAACACTGGGGAAAAATGTTTCAATTGAACATTTTAAGGGTCATTTGCTTCCTGCTCTTACACAACAGTCATTGCACCCATAGTAAGCTTGCAAGCCAACTCTAAGGCAGGCAACGTGACAGTAAATAATTGACATGTCTCACTTTCTTGAGCTGAAATATATTGTTACTCTGCAATAAATAAGCACCACTTTGGTTACTGCTACCTAAGTGTATACAAATATAATTTTGAATTGCAACTGTACAGAAGATGATTTTTATACAAGAAACATAACCAAACCAGGATAAACAAACAGAAAACACCTTACCGAGGCTCCCCTCATGCATTATGTATAAAATATACAACTCCTGTTAGCTGTACATTGAAATTAAAATATTCTATATAAATCTTTTTTGACTTTGTGATGGGAACTTGTGCACTGATGAGCCACTACACTCTGAAGTTTGGGAAGAAAGATAGCACATTATTTTTTCAGATTAAACAAAGTCAGATTTCAAGATCAACATAAATTATAGAGACAAAGAAGCAGGAAAGACCACTGCTGTCAGCCTGTATTAGCTCATCTGACAAACTGTTCTACTGAACTACAGGAAGTAAGTAGAGAGCATCTAAGATTCCCATTCTTACCTCTGTTTGTTTTGCTTTGGGACTATCAACAGGAGACAGAGGAAGAACACTGTCATTAGCTGGCTGGATAAGGATGGATGGCTTGCATGGATCTAGGGAAAGCAAAAGTATGTTTCAGAAAACAAATGAGACTGCTAATATTGTAATTTTTTTTTTGTTACACACAGCACATGGTGACAAATTTCTTAGCCTTTTACAAATTCTACATCGGACAGCCAGAACCTAGCCAAAATTTTGCAAATGCCCAAATTGGTGCAAGCTTGTTACACAAAAACTTCTACACGGAAAAGCAGTAACATGGGTTCTCACACGCTGTAGGAAGCTGTAATTAATGGATTCAGAATACCCTTCTCAAAATGTTAATGCAAGCACACACTGTGCCACTGAGAGCAGTGAGATGGTTCAAATCCAAAAGACTGTCTTCTCTGACAGTCCAACTTAACAAATCTAATAAATATAGAGACTATCCAGAGTGCAAGTTACAACCATTCAAGTGTCCACCTTCTGTCACACTGCAAGAAGCATCTTCTGTTCCTTCTTCATCTTCCTCATCTTCTTCATCTTCAGAGACTTTCAGTTCTGGCTCTTCTACATCACCTCGATGTAAGCGAAACTCAGCCTCTGCATCAGATGCGATGTCATCTGATCATTAATTATATGGATGGGGGGAAAAAAAAAGAGATCTTGGATACAAGTCCATCAGGACATCTGTTTATTTTCAAAATCTTTCATAATCCTCTCTATTCACATGGTGCTTATCACTGTCACAACTTGAACACCCAGATGTTTTCCTCCTTTATTATGTGTTAATTAGAGCCGTTTATCAGTAAGTGATGGATGATTAAATAAATAACTAAGTAGTTGAAGTTACACCTTCTCAGTTTTCTGGAAAATTTTCAATGTTTTCTAAGGTATGCAGTTCTTTCTACATTTGGAAGGGAAGATTTTTTGCCACAATACCATAGATTTTTCACAAATTTACTTCTATTTAAATTATTCAGCAAGATTAATTACTGAGTAAGGACACCAGACTGAGCCCTCTAACTCAGTAGATGTTGAGAGGAATGCAAAAATTTATTCTACAACCCATGGCATTGAGGTTTTTCGGTTCCTATTTGTCTTTCACCCCTGGTTCGACCTTGCCTATCTGCAATGAACTCCTTCCTGCATCACTAGAAATAAGATCAGGCTTAAGTACAAAGCATTTGCTTTTGCCAGTATTTGTATTTGCCAGTATGATTTTGTTCATATAGTGAGGTTTAAACAACGCATGGTGGTACCCTACCATCATCCAGTTCTGCACCTGTGTCTCCCTCTTCACCTGCCTGCCCTTCCGTGTCTGCAGGCTCTGTGCCCAGCTCATCCTCCACTTCATTATCCTCACATGGAGCTAGAATATATTCAAATATTGAGAAAGAAAAAGAAAAACCTACACAGTGAAAAGGTTCAACATTAAATTGCACCAAATGTCCCTAGTGGAAATATTTATCAATTACTATGAAAACAAGGAATTCTGAAGTGTGTCAGCTGGAAAGACATATACGGTCAAATGATATTTTCAGACTCCAAGAAATCAGAGTGCCTGCCTTTGGGGAGTCTCCAAGACATTAGCAATGAAGAGAGCCAGGACTTTTCTGAGCCACTGGCCTTGTGAAAAATTCAGTGAGAAGGGGACTGGGAGGACATCAAACCAGAATAGTTTACTGTTTTTTCAGCAAGATTTCTTTTCTTTATCACAACAGAACAGTTACCATCACTTTATAGCATATGCATATTAGTTGAAAACTGAAATCTCACAATGTACCACAACTGTTCATAGAGAAACTGAAGCAGATTTTTGAGGGTGTAAGACAGAGGCAAAGAGTCTAGCTTTAGGATTGATCATTATTACATTTGGAAAATGTTTAACTCTGTGCGGCTACAGTATTCTTTGGTAAAACAGTCTGAGAGACTTGATATGTTGTACAAATAACTAGGTCCCAGATGAATTGAAATATTTTTAAGTAAATAAAAAGATGCATTCCAAACTTTCCTTTGTTGTTAGAGACCACGATTTGATTTGTAGGGTCAACATACAGACAAGATTCTTGAATTTATAACACTAAAATGGGCATTTGAGAATAGCACCTGTGACAACATTTAATTACAGGAGGAGGACCCAGCTGTGTGGGTCTACATTTCATTTTTAAATGATACTTAAAAACCTAAAAAAACCCTCTACTAACTCTCAGCTTATTACACTTTTTCCCAGCTCTACTGTTTTGAGTGATTTACTAGAAATTTGTTGGTGATACGCATAGTATCTGGTCCTAAATGATGATAACAGGTGTATTTATAACTTCCTTGGTCACACCTATACCAGTAAACTAAGCAGTGAGAGTCTCCAGACCTGAACACATGCAGTGCCATACTGTCATTTCTGTTGCTAAACTGGTAGGAGGGCTCCTGGCAGTTAGTTGCCATGGTAGGGCTACAGTATGTTTCTTATAGGCAGTCTGGATGCAGCCCCGCCGATTCTGGAAGATAAAAAGGTTTTAGCCATATGGGTGCAAGCCACGCTGTGGCAGCTTTCTTCAGATTCAGAGAGTGGGTCCCAGACCTTTTTATTTACTAGTGAAGATGTGGCCTTTAGAACCACTTATTAATTATGCCAATCTTAAAAAAAAAACAACTATCCCTAAAACTGAGGTCTTATAGTGTCTCCTCTTCCTCTAACCCAGGTTTTTGCTTATTTCAAAATACAGCCTTTGGTGGGTGGTTTGTCTTCTTCCTTCAGCCTGAGAATTTATTTTATTCTATGCTTTTCCCTTCTGTAGTATCAAGACAGACAAACATATGAGTTAATTTATTTTCTGTAAACTGTTGTGAAAGGGCAGTTATACCTAAGCGTGATAAAGCACTGGCTTACTCCCTTAGGTCGGAGGCTTATAAAATCCAGAATCTTACAGCTCTAGAGCACAGGAGACGTAGGAAACTGAGTCAAGTAGTAAAGGCTGGTCTTCCCACAAGGGCATTTATAGATGTACTGAACAAAACCAAACTGTGCCTCTGTCTGATTGTTGCTTAGGTATGCTCTAGCTAATGCTATTTTGAAAACAATAATGTCATAGGATGGTTTTAAGGTAACACGAAATGTGAGTAACCTTAACCAAAACTTGGAAAAATGTAACTCTGATGATAGGGATATATGGTATTACTATGTACATGTGTGTCTTCTGATGCAGAAACCATGAGGTGACATGACTCACATACAGAGTGTTTAAGAGAGAAGAGAAAATCAACTGTTTTAGATATATAAAAATATATATATGGTGTATATATATATATGGTATATATACCACATATATATATGGTATATAAAACTCAACAAAAGATTTTATGGATGCATAGATAAGTAACAACTTGGTGCAAGGGGGATCCCATTTTGAGGGACATGGAGAGCTTGCAAGTGGCTGATTATATGATACATATACTGTGCATATACGTATACGCAGTTAGGATAAGGAGCAAGAGGCCAAAAGCTGTCACACAATAACTCAGAAGCTACACACTATGGCAGCCAGAAACTGGGTTTAGCACTTCGTTCATATCAGCTAGCAGCCATGAGCAGACTGCATCACGTACAGCCATCCTGTAAACACTGCTGCCTTGCCAAAGCAGCAACAGAAGCAAAGTTGTATAGGTGAGCTAGTTATTCTGATGTGCCAAAGCAACATAGCCATAGGTCAACTACATATCCATGAACTACTCCCGTTCCACTGACTTAGACACTTTCACTGCTTTACAGAATTTGACTCCCTTACYCTAATCCCAGAATCTTCACACTCATCGGTTTTGCAATAGAGCTTAGAGGACCAACTAAAGAAAGCAACTGAACTCTACCACCCTTCAGCTCTCCTTCAGTTTCCTAAATAACATGAACTCCAAGTCAAAGGAGACACAACAGTCATCACTATTGCTAAAGATCCCAGCTTAAACCTCACTTTTCTTTCTTGCTTTCTTCACAAGATAGCTAGAATTTGCAATTGCTTCAGATAATTATAATTGCTTCAAGCACTCTCTGTCACTTAACTTCTCAGTTGCAAGAAAGCCCCACATTCTTTTAGTCAAGGAGCTGGGGGGAGAACAACTGATCTACTCTTCTGTTCATAAAGCAAATCAAAACACTCAGCCAGATTCCTCCTACTACTTTATTACATCAAAGATAACCTCTCTGTTTGGCCTGCCTTCCAAAGGGTTACAACAAATGTCCAGTTCATGCAAGAATGGACTGTCCGAGCAAGGCATGCATGCACACTCCCCCTTCCTCCCTCCCTCCACTTCCAGTCATGCAGTAGCGACAGGGCCATAAGTTCCAGGGTTAAGTACCAGCTCAGCTGCTGAAGGCATGGAGAAGAGATGGGCAGGGTTATTGTGCATTGGAATACATAGAACATCACCAAACTACCTCCAGGGACCGTCTCCAGCCACGCCTGTACCGCCTCACGGCGTACGGAGGGAAGGTCGGATGCTGAATTTAAAAAACAATAAATTATAAGAAATCAAAATTAGACCATCAGAAAGTGTCTAAAAGTGAAATGTGACAAAAGGGAAAATTTTCAGTAGCAAATACAGGAATAAAACCTACAAGATGTTAAACAATTGATTACAGGCTTGGGATGTAAAGTAAGATAACATACAAATGCCCAGGGCCAAATCTTCTTTTAGGATCTGTGATGTTAGAGGAAATACAGATGGTAATGTAAGAAAAACACAGTTCTTAGCATCTGATTAGCACGTTGCTACTGCCATATTCAGCTTGAAATTTCGTACAGGAGGGAAATTAATAGATGAAAGAGCTGAGCAATGAGATAGAATCTGTCAGCCACAGCATTTCAGAATCTGCACTGCCTGGCTTTGAATGCTACCAGACAAGGAAGAACTCCTAAAACAGAACGAGAGAGACTTCAGCGTTTCAGCCATGTTATTCCAGATCAAACCCTACCTCCAGCTGCTCCTCTGAGGAGCTCTCTGAATGAGCTCATATGACAGAACACAGCTCAGCCAGGAACAAATGTGTCTATCAAACTTGGATTGAAAATTTATGGCATATCCACAAGTACATATTTGCAACAGTTGTTTTATAAACAAACTGCTGATATGCCTGTACATGCCTGTACTGTATTACAGTGTAAATGAAGCAGCTATCTATTGGTCAGTAGATTTTCCTAGTTTGGCCTAGTTTGAGGGAAAGGGAAGGAAATACTGCCTGCTACCCAAAAGAAGCTGGAAAGACTGCAAAATCAATTTGGAAGGATCAACACAGGTTTTCCCTTATTTTGCTGGCAGCTGTACTAATGGAAAGGTAGGAATCAGAAAATAAAAATTAGAAGAAAAAATCAGAAATTATAGTGCCATAGACCTTCAAGCAAAAGCTATATGAACCTTAACTGTGGTAAGCTTAAGAAACCATGTTATCATTTTTTACTTAGGGTTCTTAAATTTTAAGCAACCACTTAAGGAATACTGAATGCTACAGACAGTGGAACAGGGTCCATTTCTATCATTGCAGTGGGAAGGAAATACTGATCTCTTACTCATATAGAGCAGATTTCACACCAGAAAATCCAAGTGCATTCTACAAACTGCAATTATAAACATAGCCTAACTGAACTGTAATTATGTATGAAGTTGGACTAGGATCTAAAAAAAGGCCAGCCAGAAGTATGGGGAAAAGGTTAAGGTTTAAAAAAAAATATCTTGCATGGAATAAGATCAGGCAACATGAGATAAGGTCCTAGTTTTTTGGGTTTTTTTTAAATACAGATCAGTCATGAGCCTAATTTTACATTTACTGTAAAAGAAACCCCTTCACACAGCACACTTATTCTCTCCACGATTCCGGCACAGTGGTTTGTTATAGACTTTCATAGAAGACCACCACTTACTAAATCAGCAACATTAACTCTTTTTTAAGCTTGGGCTTCCGGGTAAGTAAAGCACATATGACATACTTACCTTCTGACACCCAGTGATATAGTCTAGAAAGGGGTCTGGTACAGAGGTCAGCTCAGTAGGGATGGCCGGAAGGTGTTTATAAGATAGCTAGAATTTTGGCATTTTTCCCCCTCCAAAGTTTTCCTTTAAGTAAGCAGCAACTCAAAAAGATCACACCTTGCTTTAAAAAACACATATACTGTCAAATCTTAACTACCTTTGAACTCCGTCCTTCCCTGATAATACCAGCTGCAGTTACACCATTTGAAAAGCAGCAGTAGAGAAATATGATCAGTACAGAAGCCAGCCCTGTTCAGTCTCTCACTGTAATGCATGTACTACACAACAGCCCACTTTAGCTTTCCTGGGTGTCGAATCCTCATTGCCAAAAAAAGCACATGACAGCTTCTAGTACTTCCCCTGAAGTCAGTTACCAAGGGCCGATGCCTAGCACTAGTAAACCATTCCTGCAGTGAGGAAGAATGCTGTGGAGTCAAAATAGGTACGCGAATGGGTCAGAAGTCACAAAGCCACTGAGCTGAGAAAGTAGCCATTTTAAGCAGAACCTGATCTGAAAAGCAAAATATTTAACCAACTGCAATTTCAGAAAGTAGCTCCTTTGAATCACTACCGCCCCTTCTGAAGAGCACTGCTCTGAAAGGGTGCAAAAGCAACAGAGTTAAACAGCTGCAATCGTCATCTAGGAACTGACAGTGCAGGGGGAGATTACCTCTGGAGGTGGAGGACTTTGAGGCTGGGACCATTTTTTCCTCCTCCTCTTTTTCACGGATGTGTGTCCAGTGCACATCTGCCAGGATTTCCAAGGGATCAACCGGATTTACAATCTGCTGCAGTTTAAGGTTTCCAGCTAGCAGATCGAGGATATGGCAGACCAGGATGTAGGCAGGGTGGGATGAAGGACAGGGAGGAAAAGGTGGGAGAACAGTGGAAAGGAAAAGTAACACATCACAGGAAAAGAAATATGAAAAGAAGAAAAGAAAATATTACTGACTAAGATCAGTTTGCAAGACAGACAGAAAAAGCTCAGCATTGGATGTGCACGCATACATCAATACAGGAGGTTCCCACTCCTCATGTTCCACATCAAAGCTCAATAATTCCATTCCTAAGGCAAAGAGATGCTATTAAAAACTTCATTATAGATTATCTCTATTGCAAGCAGCTTCACTGAAATGAAAGACATTTTCTGGTGTCCAACAGATATGTGGTAGGTAAATACCAATTTAACAGAAATTTCCAGAACCTTTAGCCTACTCAACATGACTACTGCCAAACATACCTTGCTGTTAAAGGCAAGGGACAATCTGCATTGTAGTTTGATGCACCAAAACAAAAGGATCTTCATTCCCTACTATCTGGTTAAGTATTCCTTTCTATGTCAGGTAAATCTTTCTTTGTGAATTAAATTACACGTCGGATCTCACAGTTTCAGGTCTATGTGTATGTGCATATGCACACATGGGCACACACTTGCTTTAATAATTAAACACTCTTATGGACTCCTGCTATTTGGCACTAACTGGATTGTTTAAAGGGCAGAAGTGCTTTCTGAGTAGTATCAACACTTTCCTTATGACTTATCCCCTCCCGACAAAGATTTCCCTTTGCAAAAAGGAATTTGTTTCAAAGGAATTACATTATTGCTCCTTCACTTGCCTACATAAACAGGAAAGCAGCTGATAAGCAATTTACTCAACTGCTGCAGAATACTCAGGCTGAAAGCATCTTTCCCTGAGACGAGTCTATTATCTTCATAGACCCTTTCTCTATTGTTACCTGCTACAGGACTATAACTCAGGTTTTGTTTACCCATAATTAAATACCTCATTCTGTAGTGACCAAGGCGTTCAGTATCTGCAGAGGGAGCAGTCTTCAAAAGCAAACAACTTGTACTGAATAGTAAAATGCCCACTTTATAAAGTTAAGTCAATATTCATGGGCAGATTATCACTGTGTATAGTAAACCACTACTTCAGCAGTTTAGAACTCAAAAGCAATTAGACTTTCATATGCTGGATTAGTGGTCAGAAGGAAACAAGAAACATAAGCAGCATTCAGCAGCCATACTCATCAATTCCTGATGTCCTGTTTTAATGTAGTTCCTCTCTCCTAGCAATGTTCCCCCCAGATGTAACAGTGCTTAGGACTTCGGTTTCAAGAATGACTGGGTATGATAGCTGGCATTAAAACTGCAGAATAAACAGGCAGAAGAAACTGCAGGAAGGACAGAATCACCAGGTGATTATTAAAGGGGAAAAGAGATCAGACACACAAACTCAAATGCAGAGTAGGATTCACAATTTAGCCACATATTTAGCAGCTTTATTTCCCCATTACCTCATCAGAAAGTTTTCATATCAATCAGCACAAAAACATGGTCTAACCAGAGCTACTTGACATCCTGCAGGAAAAGGAATCTGGGTTTTTCTCACCGCATACCAAAGCACTCACATGCAGGCCCCAAGATGAGTAGAGTTAGCATTTGCATCCCCACGCAAAATTTTGTGTTAAAAGGTTTAGGTTTGCCAGCAATGGCTGCAAAGTATATAGTCAATCAGCAAGGCTCAAAAAGAGCAGGTCCCACATGATCTGCATGTTTTTAACATGGATTTGTCTGGGATTTAGACCAGTGTAACATACACACCTGTAGTCAACCCCCAAAACTCTATAGAGAGGCCTGGGCTTTGATTAGGAAATAGGCCCTGTTCAGCTTTTTTAATATGTAAACTGCAGTTTAAACAGCACAGTCAACTGTGAAGGACTGCTGTTTGCTTAGGCAAACCTAAGATTTCTTTGAGTTATAAATGCTTGAGAATTTCAAATGACAGCTGGTATGGCCTTCCCCACGGCTGCCTACTACAGCTTTGCAGGAAGCTAGACATTTGTTCTGCTTTAATAGGATAGGTAGTTTCCCCCTCTAGTTTTACTTTAGCACTTACCAGCACTTAATAAGAAATGGGCAGTCTCAACATTTAACTTTTAACGCAGTGTGAAGCCACCCATGAATCAACTTCTTAGAAGCCAGGTCTAAAGCAAACTGGCAACTAAAACACAGGAAAGCTTCTTCATTTATGCTCTTCAGCCATCCTGCTACTACTTCTAAACCTTTCCACCAGAAAAGTTAAATTGGGAAAAATATAATATCTCAGATTTATTGTTTCATAAATATGACAGATGCTAAGCTACAGTGGTTACAACTGTAAGTCCCAAAGTATGTAGTTTGACAACTGGGTGTGCCCTCTTACCTGTATGAAGGCCTTTGAATTTTCTTCTCATGTATTCTGGCTCTAATGAACCACATTGAGTGAATAAGGGATTAACAAGCTATTAGGACCAAATGCTTCAAAAAAGCAACCATCAGAAATAAATTGCAGCAAAATTCATTATGGAAAACAGCACAACTAGTTAAATTGGAAGCCCAGATTATCTTCATGTCCATTTTGTGACTTTGAAAAATCTCAGGATCTCCAGAGTTTGATTAGCTTCCCCAACAGACTCTCCCCATAGACACACATTCACAAAGGACAGTAACAAAAAATGCAGGTTTGCTCACACAGGCAATCTAAATGCAGTAGTTCAGATGTGTCCAGTGTGTCTGACATATTGCACAGGTGCAATCAGCCTCTATGGAACAAATCTGAAATGTCCTAAATATGTGGGGTTCACTGTTCATGCACATTATAGTAGCAGACTGATCAGGATTTTGAGATATCCTGAAGTATTTGGCAGCTTTACCTTTTCCCTAAAATCAGTAGAGATGCCAGACCTGAAGTACAGCAACTGGATCAGGAGCTAAAGATAACAATAGCTATTGAATCAGTTTTGAGAGAGCTGGTAAAGCAACTGCATAAAAGAGAAAATTTTCTCATGTGGGACCTGCTCCTTAAAACACTCCCCCCTACTTAGGGGAAATGGAAGTGGAAATGGTATATGGGTACCTTTAAATGTACCCGTGTCCTCTTCATTTGAGAGACGTTGAAGCCAGAGGCCTTGCTGCAGCTCTCTCTCCCAAGGGCAATACTCTCCCTCTACAGCAGAGGGAACCACACATCCATATATAACACCAGACACACGTGTGCACACACAAGCAATGGAGAGAGAGAAAGAAAGTACAGAATCAGAAAGAAAGAACTGTCTGGAAATCCAGTGAGTATTACTCCCACTGTATTCAATGTGCCTGACAGGAAAACTCTGCTTGACAGAAACAACGGCTGTCTGAGAACGCCATAATTTAGCAGACGAAACACACAACATTCAGGTTACCATACTTAAAAAGCAGTCTCGACTTTCATAGGCTTCAGCTATGGAAGCTATTCAACTATTCCTAAGCTGAAAAAGTAGCCGAGCAGCCTGTTGAGTTCATGAACAAAACCGCCGCTAAGACTCAGTGTAACTGGACCTCTGCTCATACAAGGAGGCCAAAGACCTTTACAAAGAAGCTCTTTGGAGTCTGATAGTCTTCAGAAAAGGGAAATGAAGGTACAAGACAAGATTAATAAGAAATCTGGAATGGTGGTGAAATGCTGAAAACATGTATATTCTTAACACAAGCTTTGCATTAAGATGACTGAGACAAATGCAGGGGAAAGAGTGTTTCTCTAAGATTTCCTGCAGAAATCCCTCAGAGCTAAAATGAGAACAACCTGAACTCCCTGTCTTCTCAAGACCTTCTTTTAAATAAGGAGAGGTGGAAGCAGCTTCTGGGATGCGTTGGCGTTAGCTGTAGGGGACCACCTCTGGATGAGGCACCCTGCAAAACTGAAAACACTGCCTCCACAATGCTTCCAGTTCTTGCTGCCAAAGAACAAAGGGCACATTCAAATCCAATTCCCAATAATAATAATAAACAACAATAAAACAATGCATTGTCACAAAGCTGTGAGTTGCACATGTTGGCATGGTGTATGGGAAGCATATTGTGTTGTCAATAATGCTGTAACTACCCTGTGGGGAAAGATCTTCTGTATCCAGAACAATCCACCTAAAACTTTCCTTGACAATAACTCCCTAAAAATCAAAGTAACATGAAAGTGAAAGGAGAAAGCAAGATTTCCAAGGCAAATCTTTTTCATTCTGTATTGCAAGTACTCAGCTCTGTTTTCACTCCCATCTAGCAGAAAGAAAGGACAAATCAATCTGTCTAACCTTCGCTAGACTGCTCATCTTCCTCCTCTTCGTCTTCCTCCTCCTCATCATATTCTCCCTCTTTGTCTTCAATCTCAAGATTCTCCTCGGCCTCAATCTCTTCTTCACTCTTTCCCTTCAGGAGGGCATGGATTCGCACAGCCTCTTTCCATGGCACACCACCCAAGTCTGAAGGGGGCTGCTGAGGTTGCAGTAGTTCATCATCTTCTTCCTCATCTTCCTCCTCCATCTCAGACTCTGAACTACTGTTTAAAAAAAGAATAAAACAGCAACCGGTTAATGTTTCTTAGATGAGTCTACATATGACTGACAAGTCATTTCAATACATAAAAGCCCAAAACATACAGTGGAAACCATAATACTTGTCATCTTCTTTCAATATTTCATAAGCATTTTAGTCACAGCTTGATCAGTGGGCTGCAGTGTGGTCCATGCCCTGCTTCTTTTCACAGAGGTGAAGCAGCATAAAAGTACCTATGAAGCTGCATCCAAATATTTGTGCAGCATTCATTATTATAGTACCTGAGCATACTTAAGTTGAGCACTAAGAAGTGACTTTACTCATTCCACATTGCTTTCCCTACATTATGGCAGAAGAGTGCTTGGCAGTGTCAGAATGCAGAAGGTCATATCTTTGATAGTGGCAACTACTGCTGGCATTTTGGATAGCTAGGGCATTTTTGGCGCTTGCTGGGGACAGCCACAGAAGGCTTTAGGAACAGAAAGAACATAATGCATAATCCAACTATCAGGCCAAAGCATACAGCATGTGAGCTAAGGACAGCTGGTGAGAAATGCAAAATTCCATGCTTCTCTACATTATAGACAGCACTATCATATGTATCTAATTAATTGCAGAGTATACGTAGCGGCAAGAAACTGCAGGAAACACTGCAAGAACAATTACAGTAATGTGCCTATTATTCTCACAGTGAAGTCTAAAGCATGGAAAACAATACATATATATCATTAGCACTTTTTAGCAGACATCTGTGTTTAATTCCAGTAGTTCCTCAGAATAAGCTGCAGGGGCAAGAAATGTAACTGCCTACAAAATGACATCTAACTCACTCTTATGTACTGGACTATCCAGAGATAGTGGGAGAAAGATGGTTGTACTTGACACTGGAAAATGAATGTGACCCATATTACATTCAGAGAATGCATCTGCAGAGCAAAAAGGTATTCTTTCTTTGTTATTCTTTAATAGACCATTGTCAGAAAAAAAACTGCATTTACTAGAGCAATAGTTGGGTGCTTCCCATATAAATCTTACTAGGTCCAGAAAACTGTGAATGGTTAAAATTTTGGGTGACTCATCTGAGAACAATATCCTGCTCCTGCTGCTTCCTTATGACAGCTATCATTGTATTTAACAAACTAATGCCTCTGGCAGAACCCTTTCCATACAGACGAGAGGGAAAACTGACAAGCTGAAAATCAAGAAGAATGACATTTAAATTCCAAGCAAGGCTGTAAAATATAGCTTCTACAGTTGTTGCAATTTCATTTTCCATACACATATTTTTACTACATGAGCACTCAATATGTGTCATACTGATACTTTCTAGAAAATGCTACATGGCAGCACCCCTTCTCTTATACTGTACATAAACATACTCAGGTGCAGATTTCAAATCTACTCTAACACTAGGTAAATATATCATATTTATGTAATTTTATTCATCCACTTGTCTGAGAGACTATTTTTGTTAAAGAAGTTAATAAACAAAACATCATCGGTTTTTCTGTGCTCTGATTGTCACATACGTCTGTCCATAGGCCCTTAAATTCTCCCCACTGTTTTGCACTGATTAACGTAAAATGCTCAAATTATAATCCACTTTTCCACAACATAAATTGAACACTTATTTTGAACTGTCTGCCCCTGTTTTCACATAGTAAATACTGACTACAAATGCTGTTGCGTGCCAGAGACTCAGTGTATATTCTAGGAGACTGAAGCAGACTCCAGAGGCTTTACGCAGATATTCTCACAGAGATAAAAAAGTGATGTTCCCTTTCTCCCTCCTCCCTGATTAACAGTGCACTTTCCTACCCTTCAGCATGGAAATAAACCTGACAGGTGCTGCCTGCTGGGTTTTTAGTGTGCTGGCAATAAGGTTTACTGCTGCTCAAACTGTTGCCATGACTGCTGAATGGGTCGAGCTGCTGTTCTTCATCCTGCCTGCTTATGTCATGTAATATTGACAACATAAATTCTTTACCACATAGCTCGCTTTACCTTCTTTGGCATTTATTTATAAACGTGCTTTTTGTCTGACCTTTGAATACTGAGAAATGATGAGCTTGGTGGCTGAAAGACAACAGTGAGATGGCCTGGTAGAGTGGGTGTTCCTTTTAATATGGTCATTTTTTTGTGCCACATGAAATAATTCAACAGCTGAGACTATTTTTTTTCCTATAAAGCAGTGATCAAAGACTAAATGTAGGTTACTTTATGGAATTTGCATGGCCAGTTGAATATCTCTCTAAAAACATGTACATACAACACAGATTTATTGCTGATGAGAGGAATCAAAACCTAACCTATGCAAACTAACCTCTTCTATTCCCTTGCTGTGCAGGTCCAATACAGCATAAGCTCTCCTATTACACTCCTTTCAGAGGCCATCTTGACAGAATATTACACTATAACCAAAATGGCAGATGACATACTGCAAGTGTTACTTAACATGGATGAGTAAGGCATTTAA
This sequence comes from Apteryx rowi, assembly GCF_003343035.1. Classification (NCBI taxonomy): domain Eukaryota; kingdom Metazoa; phylum Chordata; class Aves; order Apterygiformes; family Apterygidae; genus Apteryx; species Apteryx rowi. The sequence continues at coordinate 1,596,478 of NW_020449530.1, read as the reverse complement.
AGGGTTTTCTACCCCTCAAATGCCGTGTAGTCCGGGTTTGGTTGTTTAAATGATTTTTTCCTGTTCAGGAGTTGGTGCTTAAAAGCAAGACTACATCTCTTTTGAAAAAAACGTACTTCAAATACTGTTTCCCAGAAGTTTCTCTCCTACGTGTATGCTCATGTGTGCGTTGGGAAGCTCTGCGTCAGAATGTATGGTTTCTTTTCGATTTAGTGTGTGTAACTATGTGTACCTTGAAGGTCAGTCCATTATTCCATAAGGCACAGAGAGAACAAAAAGTTCCACATTTAATCAGCAAGCTCCCAACCCTGTGGCTCAGCACCAAGACAGTGAATATAATCAAATCAAGGCTTTGGCAGGTTGGTTGCAGGAGTCAAAAAATTTTTCTTTCTTTGCTGCAAAAGTGATCACACTTTTTCTTGACTTTTCTTTGCCTTTCTGTGAAGCATGAGGGATTGGGTACAGCTGAATACAGGATACCAGGTAACTACATCATCTAGAAAATTCTCCAATGTTTGGCCTACACAGCCTAATCAATGCTCCAAATCAAATTGCTTGCCATATTTGGATTTGGAACAGAGATTTTTCCAGGTCAAATGGACAAGGAATTTGATAGATTTTCTCTTTCCTCTGTATTATAGAGTGTGGACTGCCCACTAAACACTGTCTTGAGCTTGCGAAATTTAACAATTCAGTCTATTACAGGCTGAAATATTTAGTTTAATTCAAGTTATAGGGATGAATGCTGCATGAAGGGAGATAAATATATCAGCCTATGAGAGAAAATCAAACTAGCTAACCAAATGGTGTTCCGGCCTCAGTCTCCAGAATCCTACAAAAAATGGCTTTTGGAGAGAAGCAACAGCTTCATGCTGAAGTGTCGCTTTTTTCACTGACTCTTCTCCTTTGGAATTCTTCTGCCATTTACTGACCAGGCCTAATGAGTCCTGATTCACTGAACACATGACCAATAATAATAAGGCTCTATGAATTTTGAGGTCTATAAACAAAAAAGAACTATAAACCCACAATATTACTAATGCCCATATTGTCACAGTTGATAGAAGTATTAGGCCTGAGCAGGGAGCTAAAGGGAGATGAGTAAAGCGAACAGAATTCAAGTCACTCAAAAAATGCTCCAGAGAATATTCAACTAGGCCACTGAACAAGATCTCAGTTATACAAAATGTATCAAAACAGCATCTTTTAAAGAAACAAATATGTTAAGAAATTAATTTGAAGTGTTATTATAGTTCCAGAGAAAACAAGTGTACAGGATAACAGCAATCCCCAGGCACTTACATTGTCCCACATTCCTGAGTCCAAACTTACCTCCCTATCAAGAGAGGAAGAGTTCAGGCTATAAAAAGCTACTCCTTTCCAGATGCTGCCTCTTCAAACTTATCTTATGAGATGACTTGCATTCTGTACTACCATAATCCTATGAAAATTTTAATGAACAATTTTATACCTGCACTCTTCACCACACCAATTCAATTCAATTTCACAGGCATAAAAGCAGTAAGCAATTTCTTATACAACACTAGGCCTGTAGGTAATGCATACACAGAATATGTTTGTAACCTCTGAGTCCCAGGAAACCAGTAGCAGAATTATCTGAGTTTATTTCAAAAGGAGTATTGGACAGACTGAGAGCTGAAAAATTACAGGTTGCTACTGCTACAAAGAAAAGTAGATGATTAGAAAACATATTAAGAGATCAAGACTGCAAAAGCGCATGACTGACTATAAAGGTTGCAGGCATTCTTCATCAAATATTTTCTCTCAGCTGTCCTTGCAACAACCAGTATCTATGCCTGCAAACATTTGCATCCTGGCATGCCTGTACAACACTTTACAGATAAAGGGAAATTTGTGATGGTGTGGCACATTATTTTTCAACAGCCATACCTACTGCTTCAAACTAAGATCTTTTTGGCATTGCAACAATATTCAGTTCAGGCTCTATGTGTGTCAAACTTAAGCCTTAAACCACAGTTGTTTTTGATGAAAGGAGGTTAACTTTGGAAAACACCCCCCCTTTTTAATCCATGTTCTGTTGCTCAGATGACTACTGTGTCTCTAATACAATTCCACCCCCGCCTCAATCCCTTCCAAATTAGGACTGATTTTCATGGCACTATCGGTACCTTTTAAAGAAAGTTAGCAAGTAATTTAGAAGAACAGAAAATCTAACTGATGGACAACATGTGCTAACCTGCTGGGCACATCATCTTCTGTTGCTTTGTCTAATACACTGCTCAGGTTATGTTCTGCCAGTGTCTCTTCAGGAACCTCTTCCAGTTCTTCTTCCCGTTGCAGTGACAGTCGGTAATTCTCCAGCTCAATCCGCTCAGGTGTGCCACGCAGTCTCTTGGCAAGGCTAGGCTCTTCCAGCCCATTTACATTAGCACCTAAAGAACAAGCCAGCGAATAAACGATAAATGCAACAATCAGAATGGTACTTTCTTAAGGAAATTGAGCAATTGGGAGAAATGGGGCATGAGACAGAGGGAGGTAAATAAAGCGAGAGAAAGAGAATACCTTATGTCATTATCCTGTTCGCCACTACGGGCAGAACCTGCTGGGGAGACAGACTGCAAAAGGGAATCTTAACAGTTTTGGCTAATAGAGGCTAAAAAGAATGTTGAATGTCCTAGTTGAGAGAGGAAATAAGGACATTTTAGCTGCATAAACCAGAGCTGCAGTGAAGCCTATTTGGTAAGGATTGCAGAAGGCCATAGACTGGGAATGTTCCATGAGACAAAGTAGAAATGCTACAGGACAATCATGCTGCATAATGCTAGAATTGTTACCAGTCAAGTCGAGTAGAACTACAGAGTTAGACAGCACAAAAATATTACTACTACTTAAAGAAAAGGGGAAGAGGAGAAGAGGAATGAAAAAGATCCACTTGGAGAAAGCTTTCAAACCTTTTCTAGACTTGAATTTACTTTTTATCAGAGCATGTGATGAAATAGGCCACAGGGAAAAATCTAGATGAGATATTCAAAAGCATAAATCCCACAGATCCCAGAAAACTGAAAGGACATGTAAACAGGCAGTTGGAGAAAAGAAGTATAAAGAAGCTTCATTCACTGTGGCAGTCAATGAATCACGTTCAAACCTGCATTCATCCATCTCTTAAAAATTCTAATATTTTAGCTTAAATAGCATGCTACTGTTTTACCCTTATCCAGCTTAGTATTTACAGGGAGCAATCTTTCCCAGCCTCTGTTGTGCTGTGCTATAAAGAAGCCAAGCCTTTCTCTCCTGAGATGAGCTCTTCAGTGTCCTGATCATACCCTAGCACTCTGCACCTGTCCCAGTTTGGATTACTCTTTCCAGAACCTGCATGATTAGAATTGTACACAACCTTCCAGATGAGGTCTTATCAGTGTATCATGCAGCTCTGCCAGAAATCTCTCATCTGATAAGCCCTGAGAGCACATTTGCCTATTTATACGCCACATAATACTGGTGGCTTTTATTTATTGACTGATATTGAGATCTTTCTCCTTCTCTGCTTTCGACTGATAAGCACCTGGTTGGTAGCCAAAATTCTCAACACTTTCTTAGTGCATGACCTGGTACTTTATACTATTACATTTCTATTTTTAATATTAGAGTCCACAAAATTTTGCTGTTCTTAGTATATGACATTCCTATCCTTCTCTGCATTGATGATGCTTCAAAATTTTGCCTCAGCAGTGAATTTCATTAGCGCATTTCCCCTTTTTTGCCAATATCACTAGTGAAAGTATTAAAAAGATCAGTCCCTACATTAATTTTTGTGAACTCCACATTCTGTAGGTGTCATCCAACCTCATTACTTCCTCTTTCAATGAAACCACTACTCTCTCATTTAAGTCAGCATCTTCCATACTACTCCTTCGTTTTACTCAGTTTAACTAGTAATTTCCATGTGGCAGTTTTCAGGTGCTTTACTGAAGTCCAAACTGATCAGATGCACTACCTTTCCCTTATGCAGATCATCAGCTACCTTATCAAGAAAAGCTGTCAGGCTAGTCTGGCACAGCCTTTGGTGAGCCCATGTCACATTTTATACCGCTTACCTTCATGAGGTCAAAATGTTTCATTTGTAGAACTATCAGTCTTTACTGTTTTCCTTCAAAGGTGCTTTACCTACTGTTTATATTAACAGATAGGTACTTGTTCAGACAACCTTTTTCCTTTTTGTTTTTTTTTTGTTTAGACATAGGTCATAGTTTTGTCATGCAGTGGGGTGATAGGGTATAAGAGGAGAGCTCGATTTGATTACAAATTGTTTCTGTAAAGCTCACCAGCTCTTCCAGTTTTTTTGAGACAAAGCCTATTTGGTCCCATTTTACTTCCACTCATTACAGTACAGTAATATTTGAATTTTACTTCCAGCTTCATTGGGTTAATTTCCATTTCCAAACTTTTCTACATATTAACTTTTTTTGCTCCCATGTTCAATGCCATTGTCCCAACTGAAATTGGAGGCCAAATAATCATTTAATTTCCCAGTTGTATCTAAAATTGCAGTTAATTCCAGCCCCATCTTCCTTGTGGACCCACTTCCATTTTTCCTTGTTTTCCTTTTCTTACACACACAAAGAATACAGCTGTTTGCTTTCTTTTCCCCTGTAAAGCCTAACTCAGCAAGAACTTTGGCAATGTTTACTTTATCTTCACACTTTCTGACCTCACACTTTCTGCCCTCCAAGACAGTTTTCTTTTGTCATTTTTTCATAGTTTCTCAGTTTATTCCTAATGGCTTTTCTTTTTTCTTTTTCTTTTTTTTTTTTTTGAGGCAATTATCCACTCAGTAACATCTTAGTCTTTTACGCAAAATATTACATAGGCCTCACTAAAATTAGTGGCAGTTATTTTCCAGACCTCTCCGAAAAAATAAAATCTTCTGTAAAGAAAACTGCCCAGAGTGTTTTTCTCGCTTGCTTAACATTATGGAACTCCTCTGTGACGTGGACAAGTGACTGCAGTGCCCTAGGCTGGAGCCACTGGGCCTCCTCGTGGTACAAGCCACAGAGGCCTGCTCTGGTGAACAGCTGGAGCGTTACTTTGCATTTCCAAGGATATTGTGGTCTCCACCATTTCCTGCTGCTAAACCTTACGCTGTGTATTTTTATAAGTTTAATGGAACTGAACTGCACTCTCAGCTCGGATTCACATTTCATTTCATTCTCTCTAGATGGTGATACCACTTCAGCCAAAGCTATTTTTATAATCTGTGTTACATTCCCCAACCCTGAGTTCACAGTAACAAGGGAACTGACCTGGAATATTGCTTTGCCAGTTCTGGCTGACAGTGAAAAACCAAAGGATTCTGGGTAATGGAAGAGCACCAAGGTGAGAGAAAACACAGAAAGAATATACTAAATCATCATAAAACAAGAGTTTTTCTACTTGGAACTCTTTATACAGAACAGAGCACTCGGTTAGGCCCAGCTCCTTCAACAGAAATCCCTTTTTACGTGCTGTTTTTAACTTGTTCTCTTCCAGTGCATACCCCAACAATACTATAAAGTTTACAAGCAGAAAAAAAAAGGATAAAAAGAATTTTTTCTCTATCTGACATTATTTCAGTTCTCTCCTTTTCTAACAACATTAAGTCTTTCTGTCAGCTTTTTCAAAGGAAAATAAGAAAGAAACATAAAACCATTTCCACACAATTAACTGCAATGAACAGAGTATAAAGAAAACAGATGCTTGTTTCATTGCTGCAATATTTGGGGTAGGGGTTGGGGAATAGACCAGCAGCTACAGCTCTAAGGTAAAGGACGAGTGAAGCTCACACCGGCATCTGCTTACGTGCATTTCACCAGCATATAATCTTTCCAGACCGTTGTTCAGAATACAAGTTATCCTTGTCCTTCTAATCATGAACCCCCAACATAACTGGTACAAGGAGAATCAAACCAATTCTGTCACAGTATAAACAGGGGAGTAAGAGATGCAATGCAACTGTAAAAAAAATAAAATAAAAATAAAAAAAATAAAAAGATGGAAAAGATGAAAACCCTGCCTAAACTTTCAGGCAAAAATATGTGGTCAAGCCAAGACGTCCCATAAGTTTGGGAAGTGCTCTATGCCTCAAATTTTCAAAGACATAGGAAGAACATTCCCAGCACTTCTGTAATTCATTTATATATCCACATACTTCAGATGCAGGATTGGTCACATCTCTCCACTTTAGTCTGCACAGAAAACAGCTCTATATCGTAAAACATGATCCAGAAACTCAACTGATTACCAGCTCCAGTGAGGGATTTCCAGCAGTTTGGTCTGTATGGACACACTCTGAATACAAGACTTGGTTTTGTTTCTGAAAGGTGCCACAACAGCTTATCTAGCTCGCTGTCAAACTTGGAACCAAATGTGCAACAGGTGTAATGCGACTGATACCCAGTTGCACCACAAAGTCATCACCTTTCAGAAGGAAGAGCATAACAGCTCACCAAACTGCTTCAGGGATGAAAATAAGTGTCAGCTATAGGTGTAGCTAACACAATAAGAAGATGACCAATTTGATCCCATTATATCATAAAGTTCACATCAATTAATTTGAAGCTACAATAAAAAAATAAACAGGGACAGGAAAATTTGATTGTGTGCTACTCTCGTTTCCTCCATAAATATATGATGCTATATGGGTGGACAAAGTCCTTTCCAGTGCAGTTCTTGCAGATACTAAAGCTAATTCTTTAATGTGCCTCTGGAGAGGAAAGGTACTTCTCTCAGATCACTATATTATATTCCACAGACTATTTTGCAGCTTGCCAGTAAGAAATACTTGCAGAGTGCACTCACTATCCGTTATCTGACATTCCACCTTCTCAGGGCAGCTGGGCCCACAAAGCCAAAAATCTGAAGCTGTTCTCAACTGAGAAAAGGGGCTGATGAGGCTGCCTATGTCAGAAAAGGCTATGTTATTAGCCAAACAGGGAAGCTACCTGAAAGCCAAGAGCCGCTTATCAAGCAATCAACAGATCAATTTAAAAATCCACAAACAACATCCAAAATAGGACACATTTTAAAACCTGATTCTTTATTTTGGAAGAGCAATGGGCCGTGAACATTATATAGATCATCTGGATGGAACTGTTTTCCTAACAGGACAGGCTGCTTTAGCTGTTGCGTGAAAGCTGTCAGAGTCCTTCATTTATCTCAGCCTTGACACAGCCTGCCTCCTGTAAAGAAAATCATGTGATCAGAGATAATATTCTTGCACTGAACTGCTCCTTGCCTGCGTGAAATGTGTCCTTCTCTGTGTCCTGATTTCAGCAACCTTGAGGGTTACTGGAAGGCTTGAGAAGATCTTCTTAGAGAGAATTCCATGTCTATTTTCCACCAGGACTACCCAATTCTCCAAAACCTACAGATTAGTCCCATAAGCTAGATAAAGTCTTGCTCAGGTTGTTCCTGAGATAATGCTTACTGAAGAGATAGGACAAACCTGGGAACCTGGGAATAATGAATTCCTCCCCACAAGGAAACAACCTGCCTTTGCCCAAATCTTTTCTCTGTGGTATTGTATTAGAATTTGTTTTCCATAATCATGCAATATCTCTATACTTCCTCTTCTTAGTAATATCTGTTAAGACTGCAAGGTCTCTAAGGTACTTATCATCTCTTATGAAGTGTGGGTCCAGTACTTCACACGCAAGTCCCCAGTCTCAGCTGGGGCTTGAGGAGTTACAGCAATTCAAATAAAAGAGTCTCAGGCAGAAGAAGCAATGAATTAATACATTTCCCCAGAAAATCTTCATTCTGGATTTCTTGAATCTTGCACTTTCATGATAATCTGAAACATTGCACCTGTTTGTTTTCATTCCTCTCTTCCAAACTCTTCAATTACCTTCTACCTTCACACAATTGTTTGAGAACGCAACTACATCAGACAAAAATAGCTCCTATGGAAACAATGGCATATTACATATGACAAAGTACAGAGGAGGAAGATGGGAACTATTCTGTGGGAGTATAAACATAATGCAGTGAACTCTGGGTCAGAAATACTACATGTCCTAAGACATCTTTTGAGTAAGGATTCTGAAGTTTGTTTGCAGTTCATTGAAAATAGAGAAGAAAGCAAGTGAGATCTGATATTTGTTTTGGCTTCTCATTTTTCATCGGTGCTAATGTCAGATTAAGTTTCTGTTTTTTTCCCAGAAGTTTCATCCTCACCCACTCCAATTCCATTAACTGCCTCTTTGTAGTTCAAATCCACTTCTCATCTAAGTGCCTCAAAACGTTTTACAAGTATTAGCATATTAAAACAAACCTATTTTTGAAGTAGATAAGTACTGTAAAGGTATTACACAAGTCCAGACACAGAGAGATTAAATACCAGCAAATCAGTCTCACAACAGATGACTGGCAGTGCCAGAAACAGGATCCAGAATGCCCAACGCCAAGCCTTTTGCTCTCAACTTAAGTCAAGACAAAAGATTTTGAAATAAAAAGGGACTAAAATCTGCCAGATTTTAAGCCTTTTATAATTATCACACAATGTGCATGAGCAGGTTCAGCAAAGGCACCTCCTACGAGATGCTTGCTGTGCTTACCACACTGTTACCTTAAAGAAAGTCAAACCTGCTAAGCATTTTTAAGGCATGTATTTTATCTTCTTTATTGGTGTGTACTAAAAAGGGAATTCTTAGTATCTAGGTATGTTTTTGGATGCTGCAAATATTGAAACAGTAAGTCAGTTAAGGGCAGCTGATTTCTTTTGAGACATGTAGCCAGAAATCCCTTCCTTAATCCTCTCCAAAATTAGTATCTAACTGCTTTTAACAATTTTTGCATTGCGCAATATGAGATATACAAAACACGTAGCTGGCAACTCTAAACTGACTTGCAGAAGTATATTAAATGGAATGGGGTTTTTTTTCAATTTTTTTTCAGGTTTAGGAAGAAGTATAAGGGTTTAACTCTGGATTCATCTACCCCTTAATATCATATCTTCTCTTTTAAGAAATATCTAGGAAACCACCAGAAAGAGCCCAGCAGGTGTGGTGAATTCTTGTCACTGCTTGTTCACATAGCCTCATATCACATACTTCAGAACCGCACATAACCTGGTAGGATTCACTGAATTTTAAGAAGCACATCCTCAAAGCCAAAAGAGGTAATATATTATCTGCTCACATGCATTTATTTGAAAATAAACACATAAAAGTCATCAAGTGTCAATGTTATTTTGATATAATGCCTCAAATTTTCATCTTCCTATTTCGTAGGGTATTCACCAGCCTTCAGGGAGACTGAATTACCAGCTATACTGGGGAGCTGTCAAATCTTGAATTTTCTGATGTCTGCATTTCAAGTTTGATCTGTAACACTTATGTTCTGCTAAATCATTTCAAGTTTGATCCATCACAATTATGTTTGGCTAAATATGAAAGCTCTGAATTCAGAGAGAACAGTACAATGAGAAATACAAAATATATTCATAAGCAAGATATCCAGAATGTTCGTACACAGGATTCAAAATGAGCTCAAATCTGAAGATGACCCTGCTGAAATTCTTCCATAATGCACACATATGGATAACATTAAATAATAACTAAGTAAACTTTCTAAAAGATATGCTCTACTGAGCCAAAGCTATTGAGTTTGAGATGGGAATTATGCATATGCAAACTGTGTTATGCAGGCCAAAGTAGATTAATACAACTGTCCTTAAACTGACATTTAAAATCTAGGAAACTAAGGATCAGACGCAGAACAGAATGGCAGCTCTTTCTAGCCAACTAGGAGAAAGAGAGCTTTGCCACTGAGCAGCCAACGTGCCTGAGACCTCTACTACCATGTCAAATCGTAACCCACAAACTGTCACTCAAGCAGTTCTTACAAGCAGGTCAGAGAACTGCACAGAGCAATAGGAAGATTAAGCTGTACAGACAAAAAGGTGGTTTATTTAAATATCCTCTTATACAGAGACCCAGCAGAGAGTTATTAGAGAAACTAGCACTATTACCAGTGCTGTCCAAGAAGTTTTGTAACTTACAAAACCATTATCATCTGTATGGGAATAACTGACAGCTAAAACATTCGAGGAATTCTGAAACCCCAGAAACAATCGTATGAAGATATAAGCCCTCCTCCACACATTCCAGCTAGAATCAAATTCTTCACATCTCAGATACTGTCTGCAAATGTGCAAGCCCATTATCTTCATAATTATACAAACGAATTTGACTGACCACTGAATGAAATCAGTAATTCACGTGTTTAACTTATAAATGTTACAATATTTTCTTCTGTCCCCACGCTATTTGGTTAAAAGTGGGTTCAGCACTGTCAAAAAAGACACTGAAAAAACTTGGTCTCCTACAACATTAGCAGCATGAGGCCTAAAACCAATTGTCAATTTGATTTGACCTTACCTTTCTTCATTTTTAATGGAAGTAGGCAAAAGTGAATATAATTAATCAGTTTTATTTCAAAGTTATTTTTAATTTATTCTTGTGACTTGAAAACAAGCCAAAATTCATCCCCAGCTCACACCAAGGTTATGTTTGAGTTATACATGGTGTTTTTCATATGCAGAAGTGTGAAACATTGTTATTAAGTAATTAAAACTTAAAGCTCAGTATATGGCTTAACAATATAGAAAAGCTGCCTTCATTACAGCAGAGGTATAGAATAATCCAAGATATAGTTATTTTTGACTCTTGGAAAGTGTCCAGTGTTGTGGATGGGGGATGGGTAAGAGAGGTATTAGGTCACCTAATCCATGCCCCAGTGAACACTGCTAAGGTTGGTTTTCCTCACTGAATCTCTTCTGGCAGAAAATCCTAACATTCATACGGATTTCATTCTTACTTCTGCTAAAACAGGTTACCAGCACTAGAGATATAAAATCCATATATTAATTTATCAATTAATTGTTGGCACATCCATTATCCAGGTATATTGGTAAGTCAGTAACATATTACTATCACTTTCCATTTTGTTGGTATCATTTAAGATGTCTGAACTCTCTCCAATACTTTGATCAACTCTATCCTATGTTGCCTGGCATGGTTTTCATTTCCTGAAAGAAGCTGAGTGTGGGAAGGCTGGAGAGCACTGAAGGATAATTTGACTAAAGATAACATTACTCTGCAGGCATAAATTTTGTCCTGGCAGCTGTTAAAGGTATATTCCCTCAAAGAACCACCTGGGATGAGTCCCACCCAGAGACTGGGAGGGGAAAAAAGGGAATGAGAGAAAGGCCACTCTGTATTTTAAAATCATGAAGACCTTGGTTCATGGGGTTTTCTCCCTTAAGTGGAATTTTTTCTTTGTTTCTTTAAGTTCCTTTGGAATTAACATTTAAGAGTGATTGTCCAAGAGTAATCCAAAGGGTAAGTCACCCTTTTAAGTTGCTGGAAAGAAACCTCCTCTATCTTCTCTACTACACCAGAGAGTCATTCATTGTGGCATAGATTTTTAAGCTCATGTTCAGCAGCCCTCTGGAACCTTTTATTTCACCAAGAGGTATCAGACATACGATTCACAGAATCACAGAATCACAGAATGGTTGAGGTTGGAAGGGACCTCTGGAGATCACCTAGTCCAACCCCCCTGCTCAAGCAGGGTCACCTAGAGCACGTTGCACAGGATCATGTCCAGGTGGCTTTTGAATATCTCCAGAGAAGGAGACTCCACAACCTCTCTGGGCAACCTGTTCCAGTGCTCTGTCACCCTCACAGTGACAAAGTTTTTCCTCATATTCAGATGGAACTTCCTGTGTTTCAGTTTGTGCCCATTGCCTTGTGTCCTGTCACTGGGCACCACTGAAAAGAGTCTGGTCCCATCCTCTCGACACCCTCCCTTTAGATACTTGAACACGTTGATAAGATCCCCTCTCAGCCTTCTCTTCTCCAGGCTAAACAGGCCCAGCTCTCTCAGTCTTTCCTCATAAGAGAGATGCTCCAGTCCCCTCATCATCTTTGTAGCCCTTTGCTGGACTTGCTCCAGTAGTGCCACATCCCTCTTGTACTGGGGAGCCCAGAACTGGACACAGTACTCTAGATGTGGCCTCACCAGGTCTGAGGAGAGGGGGAGAATCACCTCCCTTGACCTGCTGGCAACACTCTTCCTGATGCACCCCAGGATACCATTGGCCTTCTTGGCCACAAGGGCACATTGCTGCCTCATGCTTAACTTGGTGTCCACCAGCACTCCCAGGTCCTTCTCCGCAGAGCTGCTTTCCAGCAGGTCAACCCCCAACCTGTACTGGTGCATGGGGTTATTCCTCCCCAGGTGCAGGACCCTGCACTTGCCTTTGCTGAACCTCATGAGGTTCCACCTCTCCAGCCTGCCCAGGTCTCTCTGAATGGCAGCACAGCCCTCTGGGGTATCAGCCACTCCTCCCAGCTTTGTATCGTCGGCAAACTTGCTGAGGGTGCACTCTGTCCCTTCATCCAGGTCATTGATGAAGAAGCTGAACAAGACTGGACCCAGTCCTGACCCCTGGGGGACACCGCTAGCTAGACTCTGCGCTGCTGATTCCTCCTGTGCAAGTAACACATTCTAGCAAAAAGCTGAACCAAGGTCATTTCCATCCAAAAATRCTACAGGAATCTATTAATACATATAATGCTTACTTTTTATAGAAATCAGTACTTCCAATTCCACCTCTGATTTTGGAAATTGTTTTGATCACTGAAGAACAAACAATCAGCAACAGAAATTTTATCATACATAAGAAAATAGTCTGGAACATCAGGTGATCTCTGCTTCCTGTCCAAATTATTATCAGATGCAAAATACAGCCTTCAAATTCAGTAATAAGTCATGATTGTATGGATATCTTCTTTCAACTACTGAGCTAACCATTGTCTCCTCCATTGCAATTTATCCATAATTAATGGATCTCAGAATTTATTTGGACACTAGCTGTGTCATTCCTTGATTTCTATCATTTGTTTCAAATTATTAAGTGCTGCAAATGAAACAGGCTGAAAGCTGAGGTTGGCAGTTACAGGAAAATATATGGGGGTACACTTGTCCTAAGGGAAAGCTCTATATGCTCCAAGCAGCATAGACACCTGGCTCCCTCTTTCTGTTGCAGATCCTCCCTATTATCTCCATTTATCCCACATATTCTTGTATAATTTGTAAAGCAAATGAATATTCAAACCCAGCCAGAGCTTCACACCTTAGTGGGAATTTTTCTGAAACTAAGAAAGTTCCATTACATAAGTATATAGCTAGGTATATCCAAAATCTACCACAGTTCTAAAAACAAAGCTTCCAAAAGACACGTTACTGATTAAAGATGACTTACACATCAATTTTGATGTTTTAAATCAGCAAGTTACCCAAGCCTGAAAGCATTTGAAACACCTTGGGTAAAAAAAAATCCTATTTTTAAACAGTTCTACCCCCAAGCTGTCAGATAAACTTCTATAACAGCAGAAAGGACAGTTGCAAAATTTTCCAAAAAAAGAAAACACAGAATTCTGGGATGACAGCAAACATAAGAAATGTCAGACTAAACATACATTTCTGAGAGAAGATGTAAGCAACTAAACTGAGCATAGAAGTGCCATCTCATCCTTAAAGAGCATCTGCCCTGTTTTGTTTGGAAGGTCAAAGCTCTACGTCACCAGGATCAGCTCAGCAACCACTACTCCACCTTTCTCCATAAATATACTTCATAGAAGCAGGAGAAAATGTTAGATCTTGATTTTATGGTTTCCATTCCTACTCTTCAGATCATTTCTGCTTGTTTTTTTAAAGTTTGTTTTTCTCCCCTTGTTTCCGTGACATATTTTAAGATACATTACAAACTACGCATCTTAGTATTTTATGTTCCTGTCCACAAGCAGGTGGTAAAACTATCACTGGCTTGTTTTAATTGGTGTACACATACATAGACATTTACTCAGAAAACCCATGATCTCACTTTATCATTTTAAAAATAACTTATGTCTTCTCATCACTGTTACAGGATATTAGAGGAAAAGAACTGTATGCAACAGTTATTTTGCTTTCTCCCATATCTGATGAGGCAGCTTAGTATGTCTAAAATTTGAAACAGCTTGTCCATGCTAGGACTTCTACACTATCCTAGTAATGTGTGTAGCAAAGAAAATGGTTTATGCAAATGTCCCTCTTGGAAAAAACAAAATCTATCTAATGAAGCAAGTTGCTTTGGGATTCATGGCACACAGCAACTTAAGGACAGTTCTGAAAGCTCAAATCTTAGAATGAAGCTTCCAAACCTCTGTTAAGGGCAATTCAGCCCACCTTCAGTGGAAGTCATCTGGTTTTCAAAGACACAAAAATCCACAATTTCCACAGATTTAGTACATCAAAGACATCTTTCCCTTACAGGTTTAAAGTGATTTACAAACTTAAATATGACATCTTGCTTTTTAAAATTGTCCTTAAGAAAATACTATTTGTATAGTGAAGTTTGGTCCTTCAGATTCAGTTCTGGGATGAATAATTAGAAGGTAGTTAGCATCTGCATAAGATTTCCTGTGGATCATTTCTTTGGCAACTAAAAGTGAGAACAATAACTGCAAAAAAGTATGTGATACCTCACTTTCTTTATCTGTGAGATGAAGATAATATCTAATCTGTTTAATACAAGCTGCAAGGTCTAAGTAATGTTGAATACCATCAAAAGTGACAGATACACCTGAAGGACAGATCTGTGAGTCGAGATTCCAGGACAGGGTATTCTGAAAAATCAATGTGTTCTCTTTACAGAACCGTAGGCAAAGAAGCATGTACACTCAGTAAGAACACTGTCAGGCCCAAACCTTGAAAGTTTAAAAAGAATGGTATTTGAGATATTTTAAAGTAGATATCTTAGGATGGAACAGGAGGGAGGAGGAAGGGTAGCAGTGACTAAAGGAGCACTTGAAAAAGATTCAGTTTTGTTTCATGAACAAAACTAGGGGAGCTTTAACAAAACATGACTGTTGAGTGGCTGGGTCATGGAAGGAGTTCCCTGCTAACAGCCCTCTTGTGTCTAGTGGGGTAAGATACAGAGCTCAACTCCTCACGTACACTTTAGTAAGAGCACACCAGAAGTCATTAGACTAGACAAGAAGCATAAGCACAGAAACGGAGAGTGTGAGAGATCTGTGTAGGCTTCACAGAGAGAGATGAGAGTCCCTGGGAGTTCTCCCATTACATGATATTTGTTTTCTACAATTTCTAGCTAAAAACAGCATCTCCTACACTGCTACAGTAAATCTGATTTCACTGTAATAGGTTCAGAAAATAACCCCTCTGCCCACCCTTTTTAAAAAATTCCTAAAGCAAATATTTGATTCTGGAGAGCAGATAAGTACTTGTAAAGTTAACAGGTTTCCTGATGCAGAACAGTGGAGGCTGTTCCAGTGGTGCATCAAAATGACATTTCCAGTTCATGCAGGAGCACATAAAGTTTTACACTGAACAGTGATGGCTCCTTTTCAGAACTGAAGGCCCATTTTAGCTTCAAAATCAGGACTACTGACAGCAGTAAAGAAAAATAAAGGGCAATTTAAAAGGCATAAAGTGATTACTTTCCTCCAAAGAGGGGGATCCTATATAAAGCAGAATTGGTTTCCTCTTGCAATTCTGTGATTTACTATTTAAACGTAACTAATCTGGCTGAATCAACCCAAAAGACAAGATACATCATTCACGATTAGAGTCTCAAAAGTCATCTGCTATTATAAGCTTTTAGTTGTCAACAGTGCAGTACGAAGCATGTGAGAAGCAGGCGAGAGAAGGCATGGATGGAATGTTGCTTTAATGTAGACTAATCCGATGCATCTTTGAGAATGACAAAATGCAGCTCAACACCCTGACCCAGCTTCATGTGTTGGTGAGTCTTGAGGAAAGGAGGGCATGTCCTCACGTGCCATTCTCACAAGAGGAGAGCGCCATGCGGCTAGAACGTAAGACAGGATTTGGCTACAGGGCTCCAAATTTAGTTACACGCCTTACCCTCACACCTAAACATACCAGTGTCGTAGTTGCTGCTATACAAACAATAGAAAAAAAATCCTACCAGAAAGCTTACCTGTCACAATAGATGTGAAGGTTATGCTTCCCTGTCCCTGAACGTTGACTTACGCTTGTTCCTGTTCTTCCTCTCCCCTCACAAATTTGTTTCACTGCCTTGTTTACGGAGTGCCACAGGGAACTTCGGCCTTTAGCAAGGCACAAATCAACCTCTCAAATCAACAAAAGTCAGCAAAGACACAACTCTGACAGTACATCTGTCCAAAGCAGATTTTGCCAAAGCAGCCAAATGTTTGGTATCGGGGTCCTTAACAGCTTTTCTACAGAAATGTGTAATGCCATCCGCCTCTGTGCAGTACATCCTGCACACTGAGCAAACCACAACATCGCAGAAAAAAAAAAAAAAAAAAAAAAGAGATGCAGAAGTAGCCTGAAAAGTTACCAGATCTATCACTTGCCATAGCGGAGCTGCCCCCTCCAGAAGTCTCTGTAGTACTTTGCACTTACACATGGCACGTGCCACGGAGCTCCCCAAAACTTCTTCTGAAAGAATATTTTAACTTGCTAGATCTATTCAGTTCACTCTCCCCCAAAACTTATCCCCCGCACCGTTCCTGACCTGGAGCTAGTGGAGGTTTTTGAAAAGGGGGATGACAAAGAAAAACTCAGAAACCTGAAGATTGTTTGGAATTTATTCCCTTGAACGTTTCAAAACATTTGAACAAATAGTGTATTGATTTCACAGCAACAGGAAAACCAAGTATTACATAATTTAAAGAGACACACACCCAAAACAAAAACAGCTTAAAAACAACTGCATAAATCAAAATCTTTGAAGAGACTATATAATGGAGACATGAAGCGTTTCTGAGCACTAATCATCTTACTTGAACATTAATTGTCACCGAGCTTTTTTTATGCAAACGCCCTCCTTTTCTCTCAGGGAAACTTAAATTCCCCCAAATGGTCATTTCTCAGATTTTGCTTTTCGAAAATACAGATGTTTTAATGCTCCCAGACAATTAAAAAAATCCAACTCTTTTATACAAACTTAGTATTATTTTTCTAAGACACAAAAACATCTAGTGCAGCTCTTGAAAGTGCCCAGAAAAATTCATATCACCCTTCAGAATATACACATACAAACAACAAACAAATATTTCAGTGGAACAAGTCTACAGGTCTGAAAGCTAGAGAAAAAGATGGAATTGGGAGCCCTGCAACTCCCAGAGAAAGGTGTTCTTAGCAGGATCCAGTTAGGAGCACAGCTATAGACTCCGCTATTGTATATATCCTTCCTCAGTCCCCAAAGCTTTTATGGTTTTTCAGTGCAGCTCTATTGGGTCAGCTGCATTCCCACACATTAGAGCAAATAACCACTCAGTCATGCCTTTGCCTTTCCAAATTTTCTGGTCTTCAACGTGCTGCTCTTTTAGCATTCTCCCTTCTTCCACCCCAAAGCTACCCAAATCCTGATAAGAACACTGACAAGGAACACGATGGACTGGGAACAGTCAAGCACATATCCTATGAGAGTTTCCTGGCTCGTTATTGAGTGATGATTCACTGGGCACCGAGACTTGGTTCTAATCGTGCAATCCACGCACTTTCCTCAGCTTCCAAAAATACAGGGCCTGGCTCTTGAGTTTATATCTTAAATTTTCCAGCACAAAGAAATAAATTTTGCATTACATCTCTCTGGAGCTGCATGAAACCCCATAAAAGGGTTCAGTATAATGTGTATGTCTGCAGAAGACACCACCACTGTTCCTCCAAACAGAAAAGACAACCTTCAAGGCACAGCAGTAGAGGAACTACCTTTCCTCCCAATATGGTATTGCATCCTGAAATATGGATTTCTGTATAAATGCGTGGGTAAGCAATTTTCATGTTTGGTAGTTTAAAATGAAGGCACCACATACAGAGCACTGTCACAAAATTGGAGCTTGCTCTATCTTCTGTAATTTAATGCTTAAAACACACCAAATTAAAACAAGAACAAAAAACAAATGTGAACAAACATGAAAAGAAGTGACTGAGTGGCAGATTCCATGAAGATATGTTTGTCTGCATGAGCAAACAGTATTGCTTCTAGCTGAATCATGTTCACAAGTAAGGCATGCACAATGTATGCAGAATTGTAAAAGGGCGAAGTTTATGAGCAAGAAGCCTATTTATATATAGAAATATATAAACTTTATTTGCACTGCATAACACAGAAGTAGAACTGTGTGCAAATAATAATGCATGTATTCAGAAAGATTCATGAAAACTGTACACACAGTAAGATCCTTCTGAAAATGTGGYTCGCAAAATTTAACTTTATGGGCATGCAATGTAGAGGAACAGTCACCTTTTCCTAACCCTAAAAGTCAGCAAAAGAACTTCCTCTCTGTAAAGACAACCTTTGCTTGCTATACAGCACACTACATATTAAGAGTCTACCACAAACAGTTTTGCTCAGAGCATTGCTCACTGAAAGCACTTAAGGCACATCCATAGGAGGATTTTAAACTTTTCATATTGCACACCTATTGCATATACACTATATATTTTTGTGATTTTATAGCAGGATATCTAATGCCTCTTTTGCATTGCATTTTTCAATTTTGCATACTATGGCTTACATTCGGTTTCTTAAATCTTTCACTGTAACTACTAGCTTTCACAAGTAAATATTGCAAAAATCTCATGACTTGCCTTTTACTGTTGTACGTTTTAAAGTACGAGTTTCCCTAGCAGGTCCTTCCTTTCTGAACTCCCTACTGTCAGCAGGGAGGGAAATGTATTGCTGCGAGAACATAAGCCTGGAATGGGAAACATCTTACAACAAAACATCACTGCCCAAACTCACCCCAAGAAGCATTATCATAAACCTGATATGGATAAAGACTGTTCCAAGTCCATCTGTCAAAAAAGAGCTCAAAGTTCAGAAATATGTTCTTACAGACCTTTAGAACAAACAGAAAAACAGCATTTGCATTAAAAGCACATTCAAACCATATAAAATACTGTAAATAATATTCAAAAAATCCAAGACAGTGGTTACAGATTATCAAAGAGAGAGACACTTGAAAAGCAAGATTTTTTTCCCTTGGCAATAGCAGCAATTTTGGCACAAAGGCAAGTGCGAAAGAGAGAGAAACAGACAGACAGACAAGTACAGAGAAGGGTTACAGAATCTACCACAAGCATGCCACAGTTCAGTAGGACCAAAAGCATAGTAACAGCATTCCCCAGCTTCCCTTCCCAGGAGAGAATGGCATCGCTCAAAAGCTTATTACTACTTCCCCAGCTGAATGGTTGATCTGTTCTGCAAAAGCCAGTTTGAATAAAACCTGCCTTTAAACATCCCTTGTAACCATCACAGAAGATGCCATACAGGCTCCTTGGAAAACCAGACAAAACCTTCACATAATGGTGATTCCAGCTGATTGCTAAAAAATCTCAACTTGCATATCACAGATTGTGCCCTACAACTACAGCGATTACATTACAAGGGATAGACAAAACACATTTAACACCAACCAAGACTGTGGCTACACACTGAGGGACTGACCTGTTAAGCAAAGTTAACACATGCCAATCAGGTTAGTAACATCCCACAAGAAAGTGCTTGTTGTGACCCATCTTACCTCAGCTGACCACACCTGCTGAATGTTATTTTGGGTTTGCATATAGTTTAAGCTCTAAACTGGCTACAAAAGATGTTAAACTGAGTGGCAGAGAGAAAGAGGTACCGACTGTAAGGGGAGAACCCATGCAATTTACATTCACTTGGTATTGCATGTGCCTTTCACAAATCCTCAAATGCCCACTGAACAAGCACTTTGCTAACTCAGGACTGAATTTAACTCAGAGGGTATAAAACTTAAGAACAGCGGGGGGGGTTTGTCTTGTATATTCCCTCTGATTGACGTTCCTGTTGTACAACTTTCTTCTGCCTTCTAAGCTATCTTTTACATCTCCATGAAATACCAAACCTGTGCATTTTACACTTTTCTTCTACTTTCCTTTTAGAGGCAGCTTACACTCCACATCTAGGCTAAATCAACATTTACCTCGCTACTGAAATTGATTCAGACTTCAGGGTCTGAAACTGGTAGAGCTGAATTTCATGGCACTTGCCTCAAAGGAAGTTAAACAGTTTCAGACAGACAACTGGTATTTGGTGAGTCCATCAGATGGGTGAAGTGGAGGCTTGGAAATAGGGCTCTGCCTCTATCTCCAATTCAAGCAGGTTTGTGCTTAAGATATTGGTCTACTCTACAGTGCAAGCAGAATGTCTAGAGTCTCTAACACATACAATTTAATAAATTGAAAGAAGGTATACACAAAGATTATTCAGAGTCAGTAGTTACATAGACATGTAATCTTATAGCCTTCCTTTCGTTATTCAGGAATAACATCCTATTATTCCACTGTAATATCAAGCACAGTAATTCAAAAGTTAACTTTTTTCTTTTTTCTGTCCCCCCYCCCCCCCCCCCAAAAAAAATACAGAACTGTAAACACATCACAGATGACCTGACCTACTCAGCAAGAACAGGAACTAAAGATAGGTGGCTACAGGGCACGACTGT
The DNA here is from genome assembly GCF_003343035.1 of Apteryx rowi. Classification (NCBI taxonomy): domain Eukaryota; kingdom Metazoa; phylum Chordata; class Aves; order Apterygiformes; family Apterygidae; genus Apteryx; species Apteryx rowi. The sequence goes on along the minus strand of NW_020449530.1, from coordinate 1,575,923 downwards.
TAAGCTGGCTAACAGAGAACTGACCCGCAGTTAATGAAACTGCAGGTTGCTTTTCAAGTGCATTGCATTTAGCCAGTACTTCCTCTCATTTCTTAATTGATTCCCAGGAGTTTTAAGATATACTTAGAACCTACTTCACAAAGAATATGACATCTCAGCTACAATTAGCATTTTACAAATGTCATTTTTCACTATGTTTTTTTTTCCCCTCCATTCTGCCATATGGAAATCTCACACAAACAAGAGCAAACTATCTAAGTAACTATGCTTCAAGAATCAACTGCACACAGTAAAATAAATTTCTGTCTGATTACATTCAGTTACAATCTTAGAAACACTTGTAAGAATAATATACAAAGTCAAATAAAAGCATGATTTTTATCTGCCTGTATGCTGGTAAGGTTTTTTCTCAACTAGCACTGTGAGGACACTCTTTTCTCAAAGCGTTGCTATCCAGTATGTTCTCTCTCCTAAAAGCAACTGATTTATTTTTTCCACAGCATTCCAGACAGATACTAGAAATCAAATCTCTTCCTTTTTCCAACATCACTAAATGAAAATTTAGGGGCCAGGCCAATGAGCATTTGTAGCACAGACATGTCTCCCATGTTAGAAGGAATTAGAATTTTAAGTTAAAAGCCAAATATACTTCACAGTAAGACACACATTCACCACCCAATTCCCAAAGCCATGGCCAGGAGCAGCACAAATTCTGGCAGTGAGGGGAGAGCACCAGGACCTGCCAGCACCATGAAATTCAAGGAGTTTAAGGAATCCGATCCCATTAGATGTCAGAGACACCCAGAATTCTACAGGAGACACAACCCAGAGGTAACAGGATCTTTCCCATTCCAGTACCAGATTAATGAAGAAAAGCTCAGGAGAATGAGAAACAACACCCAGAACTCAGGTGAACACAGAAATTCAGTTTGTGAGTTATTCCAGTTCATCAGAAAGACTTTTAACTTCACTAACACTGCAGTGCAGACATTACAGACTAAGTGTCTTTAACTGGGCCCACTCAGAGGAGACCCTTACCAGAGTATCTGTGTTTTCCTGAAATTATTTCAGATAATGTCCCTGAAAGGACTGAGAACATCTAGGCCCCAAAGCCACAGTGCAAAATAATATATTGAGACTTTCACAAAACACCCAAAATTCACACAGCACCCAAAAATCACAGGAGTTACACAGCTTACAAAGTTGGGTCACATTAATTCTTACTGGTCAGAAGGCTGCCCACAGAATTCCCCTAGGATCTGCACAAGAACTTCTGACTGGACATAGAGAAAGGGAACCCCAAAAGCTATCAGCTGACACATGAAAAAAGAGTCCAAAGGGTTCTGGGCTATATGGTGCCCAGTCGAGGAAACTGTGCTTTGCAGGCGCTGGCTTGCCACCCTAACTCTGTCAAAGAGGCCGAGAGAGTACTGCACCACCCTGCCAAAGAAGGAAGCAGAGCTACCTGGGGTCCTCTCTGCTGAGGCGGAGATGGAATTTGCTCCTCCATTCCCATCACTTGCCATGGCGTCCTGCAGAGGTCCTTTGGTATCCTATAAAAGTGGGGCAAAAAATTAAATTCAGATTAAAACTGAAAATGACTCAAAAATACTCTTTTTTTTCCTTCATGTGAGGCAATAAGTGCTGAACACATTGAACTAGGAATATATCCCTCTGACAATTAAGACAGCCCTTAATCATTGCATAGGCACAGTCTGAACCAAACATGTTCCATCTTAATTTATGGATTGACTAAAGCTCTGACAAACAATCTGGATATCCAAGAAAGTCAAAGCAGTGAGATCCCTGAAGTCTCTCCATCTGGGAGATAAAACAAGTTCCACTTTCGGTCTTTATTTTTTGCAGAAAGTGTGGCAACAATACTGGGACGGAACCCGTACCCTTCCAAACAGAGTACAGCTTTAGCTTGTAGTGATAAAATCAGAGAAAAGGGCAGAAAGACAATCATGACCACAAAAGAAAATACAATCTAAGCAGGAAGGACAGCTGCATGCAAGCTTAACAGAACTTGAATGCAAAGAGACTATGTAGTTTGCTCAGACAGGGTACGCAAAAATGCTGAAAATGGGGATGAGGAGAGAAATTATGTCTAATATGTCTTGGACTGTAAAGGCAAAAGCAGGGAGACCTTTCTGTATTACACAGTATGTCTTGGTCCTATGTTTAAAGCACAAATGCTCCTATAATGATAATAAAGGAAAATCATATCCTCTTTTTCCATATAGTTTTCCACTAATACACAGCTAACCTTCAGAAAAGAAAGCAGGTCTTCTTTATGGCCTCTGCAAGTGAGTTGGAACTGCATGTCCCAAAAGAAATGAAAACCATTTGCTTCATCTTAAGGAAAACCATTAAAGAAACAAAGCAAAACCGAAACTGTTAACACAATGCCTTTAGTCTTTGCATGGACTCAGTAAGTATTTTAGTTTAACAAGAAAGCAAATCAAAATCCTATTCTGAAGAGTGCAATATATTATTTTATAGCAACAACCAGGAAAAGAAAAGTAGTAATTATAGGGGCAGCTCTTAAATAAAATTTACAAAACATCAAGCCCTCATGACAAACAAAAACAATTTGATGAATTTTGATTTTTTCTGCTTTCTGAACCCCCCCCCAGCATATTCCATTTTTAATGTTAAGAATCAAAATGTACTAACTTGACATGTTAGATGAAAACAGTTACCTTTCCTGACAGAGGAGCCACTGCTGGTCTCTTCCTCTGAGCATAACCAGAGAGTCGGTAACAGTAGTGAGGCTTACAGTAGAATTTACCTGCAGATGAAACAATAAAGAAGGTTAACAACAAGAACACAGTAGTTTAACAAAATATAAACGTTCATCTCAGTGCAGCTTATTTTCTGCCATTCCCTTTGCTCTGTCTGGTTTATTCACTACGCACGGAGACAAACACTCTAAAGTTTAACTCCAGCCCTCCTCTCTTCCCCTCCAGCCAAGCTCCTTTCCATTGGGTGCCTGACAGCCATTTAGCCTAATGTCCTATCAAACACCAAAGCAAAGCTGTGAAGCTTGTGTGGTATCACATGCTAACAATGCGGCAGTGTGTGAGGAACAAAGAAATCATCACATGAAAAGCTGGCAGAAGCACTTTTGGAAAAAGCAAGAATGAATGCAACCAGCAGAGGAAAGTGGGAATGGACAATGTTAACTCCCAAAGAACCATCTCAAAATGCACAGTGGCTACTTGTGAAAAGGACAATCAACCAAAGATTCATTTTCACAATTAAGAGCTTTTGTGATGCTACTAATTTAGTATCACCCCAGAAGTTTAAATGGGCTTTCACCAGTATGTGAACACTGTAAGGAGGCCAGAACAACACTAGTGATTCCCTAACACAAACAATAATAATAGCAGCAAATTGATGGCACAGTGTTATCGTCCAGTGTACCTCTATATATCACCATGCTCAGTATGCAGCCTCCCGTACTGCTATCCTAGTCCTACGACCTTGCTAATGCTTTTTGAACCTATACTCTGATCTTTGCTTCTTCCCCCACTTTCTCTAGACTTGTACAAGCAGAGTAGTCTCTAATGCCTCCGTTTATGAAGGGAAAGTGCCAAACACTCTCTTTTGAGATATCTCTGCTTAAATAAACATTTCTTAATATTGACTCTTTCCAAATACTATTCTCTCAAATTGTCTGTTTCAGGGAAAATTTCTGAAAAGAGCAACAACCAAAAAGCTCTTATATAAAAATTCTCAGACTTTCAACACCTAAAACCAGGCATTGACTGTACAATGCTGACTCATCAGTCAACACAGCTAGATGAATAGTAACAATGTCTGTATAGCTTTGTTATTTTTCTGTCAAAGAAAACCCAGAATGAAATATAAGCTAAATTTTCAGCAGCAGCGATTAGACTAGAGAGGAGAGCACATATTACTGTTAGGACATGTCTGCTTCATATATACATGAAACTATTAGGCACGTGAGAATCAATGCTATGGGTGTGCTGAGACTCCAAGTTTTGTATTGCTTCATTCAGAATGTAACTGTGTACATAAGCTTGCTGGCAGGGGGAATCACTAAAGCTGGTAGCAAAAAGTATTTCTGCCCATACAGCTGACAGAAGAGCTCAGTTTGTTACTGCTAAACATATAATCAGATACTCAACTACTTCTGAATGTCCAAAATAACAACAGTGCCCCAAAAATGCTTTTTCCCAGATTTGATTACTAATGAAGCTGTTACTACTCCTTTTATATGTTGATTTCCAAATTACCATTGACCCCCTTAAACTCACAAGCCACCTTTGCTGACCTTCTGGCCAAGTAATAACGGGCTTTCTATTCCTTACTGAGAGACTGGTTTGATGATTTTAAGATTCCTCAACTCTTTTTGTGACCAAACAAGTCCATTACTCATGATTGCTATACAGTTCATCATCAATATGTGCATTATTTTAGTTCTTTTTTGCCCATTACACCTCAATTACGTTTCTATGGTCATTATCCTATCCAGTGTTTTCAAAGAGATTCTTCATAGCTACATACAGTAGATATCTATCAATTTTATAACACTTTAATCTGCAGCAGAATATTCTGGAGTTTCATCCTGTGTCGTGTCAGTTTGTAAATTTTACTTCATTTTTACCTCAATAAGTGGGGAAAAGTATTGATTTTCTACCACTTTTCTGATATTTTGTCTTCTTAAATAGACCCAATATTCCATCATATCTGGTGTAGAATCCTTTCCATCTAACCTCTCACTAGTTTTACATCATTTTTTACCTGTTTTCCTATGGAGATAGGAGTAAAGATAAATGGCAGCTGTGAGGGAAGGTAAAGGCATACCTGTTGATATACATAAAGGTTTATCTGAGATACTTTCTCCTTTATTCTTTCTTCAAAAAATGTGAAATTTCCAGCCACTGTTCAAAGAATGCAAAATGCTGCTACTCTTTAAAGAAGATTACTCTTTAACGGAGGTGTAATTTTAAATTATATTTCTTTCAATATACACACTTTGCACTGTTAATGATGGATAGAGTTTCATCTCCTGCCATATTGTTCAGTTTCTCAGATTTGTTAGGTATATCTGAAGCTCCCTTTAATCATGCTAGACTCTGTAAACTGAGCCATCAGCACATTCTGCAATCATATTCCCTCCTCTTCAGTCTAACAGATATAGAAAACAAGAGTTACTACTGAATCTTCAGAAACTACTTCAACAAAACTTTCTCCGTATATATAACATTCACTTACCTCTACTCAACTTCCAGGCTCCGCTATTCACTATATAGACAGAACTTAGTCTGTAATGAGCCATTATCATAGCCCCTGATTATAAAGCTCCTATTCTATTAAGTCAAAAATAAATGTACAGAGTTGGACTGTTGTGATCTCTTCAAGGGAAAAAAAAAGCTGTTTGCATGTCTCCAACATGTTATATTCTTTTAAATGTTTTTAAACACTGTACTAAAGAGTTTTCTCATTTAACAATACTGAAGTAAGAGTAACATATCTAGCCTTCAAAATCAGCCTCCAAACCCTTTTAAAGCCCCCAAATACTATTTGTTTCTTTGCCCTCCAGGAGCTATAGCTCCATTATTTTGCTACTAGCATGACCTGGCTACAGGAGAACAGATCCATACAGTTTCAACATTTGGAGAGATGGTGTCTTTGAAATAGAAGTTATTCCCTTTCCCAGCTCACCAAATAATTTGTAAATAAAGAAAGAGCTGAAATCTCTAAACAGACTTCCAGGACTGTTAAGACAATTCTGACATAAAGGCAATTTCTCTTACCATCTTCAATATCATAGGCGTAAGATGACAAGCGCAGAGTGGTGGCACAGTATTCACACTTGAAGCAACTGCGGTGGAAGAACTTGCCTTCAGCACTCAGCCTTTCCATCACGTAGACTCGCTTGTGGCAGAAGTAACAGACATCGCTGCCTCCCACGTTTTGGGGGAACTCCTTTTTAAGTGAGCCCTAGACAGAAACAGGCACAAATAGATTTGTGTGTGTCCAGTCTCACCAAGATTGCATGGTCCCATTTTCTCTTCATCTGTGTGGATACTGGAACATCTGGATGCTGCAGTTCCTTTGACAAAATTCACAGCTTTAGCCAGGACACCAAAAACTAACCTTAATGYCCAGGGAACAAGGTCCTAGGATGCCATGCCTATATATGTCAGGAGCAAATTACAGCTCTGGATAGAAGAGTGGACACAAGTACTATTAATGCTATCCTTGAAATAAATGGCCCAAAGGAGGCATACATTGGAAAGGCAAAACCAATAGAAATCCCTCAAACAACAATTCTTAGACCTACATTATCAAAAAAGGGTATCTCCTCTAGAAAACAATAATGCAATACTAGCCCCAGTGGATCAAACACATCTTCATGAATATGACAAGCAGTTTCTCAAAGGTGTATGCACAATCCTTGGATGTTGACATTAGATTCAAACATTTTGCAAGGAAAATGAGGACGAGAGTGAGAACAGAAGGAGAAAGGGAAATGAAGTCTTTTACAAAGCTACTACAGATRCCATCAGCTGTAGTTAACAACTGGACACTCACAATACATCAGCTCTACAGTACATCTAATCACAAACACACATCATCTTCTGTACATCATCTTACCAGTTCCTTCTTGTCTAGAAGGGTTTTGGGTTGCTCTTTCCTTTGAAGCTGATTGGCTATCTGCTCAGCCAATGAGCTCACTCCGCCTGTGTACATCTTTATATACTTCTACCAGATGGATGGAATAAAACAATAGGGAAGTGAGAAAAGGGAAAAAAAATCAAATTAAAAAAAATGACAAAAATGGTAAAAGGTTAGGTGGTGAAAAAGTGCAGAGAGGTCAAACCATGCCAAGACAGTGGACAATATGAAGTGAGAAGCAGTAACAGCAAAGCTAGCGTCATCAGTAATCACCAGTCCAGTACCAACTGTAATAAAAAAAAAGGTCTGCATCTAGCATTCTGTAAGTACTCTGGAAATACATGATGATGAAGAAAACAGAGGGGTTTTCTTTTGCTTGTGGGTATTTTTACACCTGGAAACCTGAACACTTCTCAAAGACCAGACCAAATACAGGTTAAGACTTTAAGTTCCAGGTGAAAGACATATCATACAGCCTAATTTCAAGTGCTGATCACAACAGTATATGTAGGTGCTTCGCAAATGGAAAGAATTCATTTGCAGGGCATTTGCAGAACAGAAAGGAATCCTCAACTCAGGAACTCAGTGATTCAAAAATATGATTTCTTCCAGTGCTAAAAGAACATAGGGCATTCAATTTACAGGGAAAAGATGCAAGATCCTCATCCAGTGCATTAGAGCCACACCTGCATGCATCTGGAACATACACTTGTTCAGCTTTGCATATGGCTTTATACCTAGGCTTTTCTTCCTCATGGATAGTGCCAAGCTCCATAACTTTGGATAGCTAAAAACCTTCCAATATTCCAAGAAATCTAGGCAGATTGGCTGTTACCTTATATTATACAAAATGAGTGTTTCAAAGCCATGTTCAGTCAGTACAAGAGCAGAGGAAGTGCTTTTCACAGGAAATACTTATCACACTTGGCAGTAATTACATAGTTAAGAAAACTATGTGGATACAGCTATGCTAGCTCAATCATACTGCAAACACCATGTATTTGTCTCAGTAGAGCAGCAGGCAGCACACCAAGCAATGTTCCTTCTTCAGACTAAGAAACATTATGAATGTTTCTAGCTGGAGTCTTCTCAGCAGATGAGGATCAGAGACACACTCCAGCTTCTGGCAAGTGTAAAATTCCTAGGATAACACTGCTCTGAAGGAAAGGACTAAAGTCATATCTCAGAAACCCCTTTACCCATATAGCAGAATTTGTTTGAAGCAAAACAGTTATTTTCTACAACTAATCACACAATGTAATTTCATGAACGTGATTATTAGCCTTTTAGCAATGTTTAAGATCTTCACATGTTTGCAGACACGAGAGCAGCAGGAAGCACTAAAAAAGCTGAAATCCACCACTAAATGGATAATTCTTTTGGGAAAAAGATCTTGAAAACAGAGCACTTGGGCATCGCTTATCACTGCTGTTAGTGAAGTCCTAATTCCTTAAGTTCTGTGCCACTGCAGTGACTAGGGTTTAATTTCTGCCCAGAAATAACTTATACCCACTGCTCTTCCAGGCATGTCCACTGCCTCCACCCCAAAATGCAGAGCACTCACTGTATTTGCATATGCAAGAAATAACACGTAATTTGTCTTTTGTAATTTTCAAGGTTTCTTATTCTTCCTTAGCTAGCATGTGTGTATGTGCATACACATGTCCAGAGTTGGACCTCACTGTCATATATCACATCTTGTCCTGCAGAGCATTGGTGACAACTTCTTGACACAGGTGGTGGAGGAGCCAACAAGGAGAGGTGTGCTGCTGGACCTCRTACTAACAAACAAAGAAGGACTGGTGGAAGATGTGAAGGTTGGGGGCTGCCTTGGCTGCAGTGACCATGAGATGGTGGAGTTCAGGATCCTGCGAGGAGGAGGCAGGGCACTAAGTAGGATCGCAACCCTGGACTTCAGGAGAGCAAACTTTGGCCTCTTCAGGGACCTACTTGGAGGAATCCCATGGGTTAGGACCCTAGAAGGAAGGGGTGTTCAAGAGAGCTGGTTAATATTCAAACATCACTTCCTCCAGGCTCAAGAGCGGTGCATCCGTATGAGTAGGAAGTCAAGCAAAGGAGGCAGGAGACCTGCATGGATGAGCAAGGAGCTCCTGGCAAAACTCAACCAGAAGAAGGAAGTATACAGAAAGTGGAAAGGGGGACAGGCCACTTGGGAGGAATATAGGAACGTTGTCAGAGTATGCAGGGATGCGGCGAGGAAGGCTAAGGCCCGTTTGGAATTAAATCTGGCGAGAGATGTCAAGGACAGCAAGAAGGGCTTCTTCAAATACATCAGCAGCAAGAGGAAGACTAGGGAAAATGTGGGCCCTTTGCTGAATGGGGTGGGTGCCCTGGTGACGAAGGATGCAGAGAAGGCAGAGTTACTGAATGCCTTCTTTGCTTCAGTCCTTCCTGCTCAGGCCAGCCCTCAGGAACCCCAGACCCTGGAGGCAAGAGAGAAAGTCTGGAGAGAGGAAGACTTTCCCTTGGTGGAGGAGGAGTGGGTTAGAGATCATTTAAGCAAACTTGACACCCACAAATCCATGGGCCCCGATGGGATGCACCCACGAGTGCTGAGGGAGCTGGCGGACGTTATTGCTAAGCCACTCTCCATCATCTTTGAAAGGTCATGGAGGACAGGAGAGGTGCCTGAGGACTGGAAGAAAGCCAATGTCACCCCAGTCTTCAAAAAGGGCAAGAAGGAGGACCCAGGGAACTACAGGCCAGTCAGCCTCACCTCCATCCCTGGAAAGGTGATGGAGCAGCTCATCCTGGAAGCCATCTCCAAGCATGTGGAGGAAAAGAAGGTGATCAGGAGTAGTCAGCATGGCTTCACCAAGGGGAAATCATGCCTAACCAATCTGATAGCCTTCTATGATGGAATGACTGGCTGGGTAGATGAGGGGAGAGCAGTGGATGTTGTCTACCTTGACTTCAGTAAGGCCTTTGACACTATCTCCCAGAACATCCTCATAGACAAGCTCAGGAAGTGTGGGTTAGATGAGTGGACAGTGAGGTGGATTGAGAACTGGCTGAATGGCAGAGCTCAGAGGGTTGTGATCAGCGACGCAGAGTCTAGTTGGAGGCCTGTAGCTAGTGGTGTCCCCCAGGGGTCAGTACTGGGTCCAGTCTTGCTCAACTTCTTCATCAATGACCTGGATGAAGGGACAGAGTGCACCCTCAGCAAGTTTGCTGATGATACAAAACTGGGAGGAGTGGCCGATACACCAGAGGGCTGTGCTGCCATTCAGAGAGACCTGGACAGGCTGGAGAGGTGGAACCTCATGAGGTTCAGCAAAGGCAAGTGCAGGGTCCTGCACCTRGGGAGAAATAACCCCATGCACCAGTACAGGTTGGGGGTTGACCTGCTGGAAAGCAGCTCTGTGGAGAAGGACCTGGGAGTGCTGGTGGACACCAAGTTAAGCATGAGGCAGCATTGTGTCCTTGTGGCCAAGAAAGCCAATGGTATCCTGGGGTGCATCAGGAAGAGTGTTGCCAGCAGGTCGAGGGAGGTGATTCTCTCCCTCTCCTCAGACCTGGTGAGGCCACATCTGGAGTACTGTGTCCAGTTCTGGGCTCCCCAGTACAAGAGGGATGTGGCACTACTGGAGCAAGTCCAGCAAAGGGCTACAAAGATGATGAGGGAACTGGAGCATCTCTCTTATGAGGAAAGACTGAGAGAGCTGGGCCTGTTTAGCCTGGAGAAGAGAAGGCTGAGAGGAGATCTTATCAACGTGTACAAGTATCTGAAGGGAGGGTGTCAAGAGGATGGGACCAGACTCTTTTCAGTGGTGCTGAGCGACAGGATGCGAGGCAACGGGCACAAACTGAAACACAGACAGTTCCATCTGAACATGAGGAAAAACTTTTTCACTGTGAGGGTGACAGAGCACTGGCACAGGTTGCCCWGAGAGGTGGTAGAGTCTCCTTCTCTGGAGATATTCAAAAGCCACCTGGACATGATCCTGTGCAACGTGCTCTAGGTGACCCTGCTTGAGCAGGGGGGTTGGACTAGGTGATCTCCAGAGGTCCCTTCCAACCTCAACCATTCTGTGATTCTGTGATTCTGTGAAATACTATATTTTAAATGGAATCCACTGGAAATTTTTACTTTTCTTCCTTTCATCCACTGTTGATCTAAAATGACAACCAAAATCATCTGGCCGAGAGTTTTCCATTTTCCTCTAGAAGACCAAAAACGTTTGAGGCAGTTCAAGCTTTCTTAAATGATAAATCAAGCATTTCCTTTGGAAGCAGGTGCTTTTAATACAATCTTTCTTTTAGTTGAAACCACGTTTCTACTGAATAAGTTTTGATATGAAACGTCCAGCCAACCTTAACTGCAGATGTTTCAGGATCTTTAAATTTCTACCAGCACATATGAAGTTCTGTACTTGAAAAGGGATTATGCCAATCTTAACTCACAATACCCTGAGCTATTTGGTGTGCAGAAGGAAGTTGCTGGATCCTTAATGCTTGGTTCTTGGTTTTGTGTCCTCTCCCCTCATACATCACATCTGGCTTAAAACTGGATTTTAAGTGAAGCATTTTATCTTTCCTCACTTGGGCAAAGGCCTTCAAGATACACAATGTTCTGCAACATTTTGAAGAGTGGGCAAAGAACCTATTTCAGACTTAGGTCAGATCAAGTTCCTGTTGTTTGTTGTATGTATGGCAACTGCAACTAGTTCATATTCCTAGTGATTTTTTAGAAAGCCAAAGTACTTTTTGTTCATTTCATACTCTCCTTTAAGTATATACGCACAAACACATTCTGTAGTYTGACTCAACATCTCAACAAAAGTGGCAAGCAAAACAAAAAASCTTTACATCCAAGCCAGAAGACTATCAGCACTGAAAAGAACTGATTTGAGCATGAGATTTACCAGAAGCTTTTTCATTTACATCAAACCTTAAATGTGTTCAGTTTCAAACTGCTTTATAGCTGAGAATAACCTAGCTATGCCACAGGTTGCCTCTGGTTTCTCACTTGTGCATGAAGATGCACAGACATTGCATTCTGCAGGTGAAGCGCTGCAAGACTAGCCATCTCTTGTGGTATATCCTTGGCTGGTGGGACTGGGGTGGAGCAAGCAGACACAGCAGAGTGCACCTTGCAATGCTCAGGCTAATGCTACCTGTCGAAGGGAGTCAGATGAGGGTGAAGAAGGGCGATTAGAAGAACGGAGGCTAAGGGAGAGCTCCCACTGGTCAACAAAGAATCGTCGAGACGGTTCAGTCTCGGGCTAAAAAATAAAATAAAAATCAAGACAATCATACAAGGCTATGGAGGATAAAACAGGAGAAAATAAAAACAAAAACCCAGGCCCTTCTGCCCACCATCAAAAGCTTTCATAAAGACTCCTGTAGGAAAATTTGGAAAAAAATGCCCATCACACCTTCTTTCTTTCCCTAGTGAGGCAGAAAGTAATAATTGTTTATTTTGTACACAGATATTCTGTACTTAAGACCATCAACATTTACTCAAGTTGCTTTTTTGAAAATTTTTCTTACTTTGCTAAGCTTTCTTTCTCTCATTGCTCTATTTTTTCTAACAAGAAATTTCCTTTCCTTAAATCCCACATCATAATCTATCGTCTGCACTGTTCCAACATGTTTCCTCTTTCTCCTTTCTGCCCTACCCCCTTATCCTTTTTTTCCTACTTTGTGTTCTCTGTCTCCCCTGTAGTTTCTCTCTCCTCCTTAATTTTGTATCTGTATAGAAATAAAACAGTCTCAAAAATCATTTCTTTTTTTTGCAATGTAATGCTGTTAATCTTTTCTACCTTCACAAGAAGCTCTAAAATGCTAGAAAGCAACACAAAAAGTAGGAGGAAAATGTCTATGCCTAGATGTTAACTTCTTTGTCATCCTTTCAATTGAGTAGTGAAATGCACAGCTTTCGACTGAGTAGTGAAATGCACAATGCCAGTTGTGTCATCCATTAACAAATAGAGACTAATACATTTAAACTACTCTTCTTACCCAGTCTTTCATGGCTTCTTTTACATTTCCAACATCCTATTTCAAACCCAGGCAGATGTTCACTCTTCCTTCCTGGAGAATAGCTTCACTGATTTTAATGATCAGCAAAGACTGTGTCCCCAAAGAACAGCAATTCAGAAATGACCTACAGCGCATAAATTTCTTTCTGACGTGGCTTGGTAAAGTTATGTCCACCAGCAAAAACTCTGGGACTGTTTATATTCGAGTTTGAGAAGACAGATCAATTTTGGATGGTTAACTCAAAACAATAAAATCTGGAAAAAAAAATATGTAGATGGTGTTTTCCAAAAGCACTCTCCTATTTGCCAAATGCTGCTGAAGATCTCAACTGAAAACATAAATAGGGTGAGAAAATAGAAACTAAAGAATTCACTGTTCAAACTGGCATGGTCCCATATGTCAGAGAAGACATATAGGAGAGAAAATTAAGCACAAGAACAAAACAAAAGTTTCCACTGGAAGCAAAGAAAACCTGCACAAGCTGCCAACTTTCCTGTTGGAAGCAAGAATACAGGAAGTATGGAAACAAAACCAGTACTTCAGAGCCAGGAGTGCTTGGAAAGTGCAGATGTCCTCGCTTCCAGAAGCAAGTAGAACTCGTGAGCAACTGACTGGTAAAGACAGCTGTGAGATGGTTTGATCTGGAGTCCAGCTAGTTTTCAGTATGCACTCTGAAGCTTGGAGAGTGTTTTTTACCTTCTTGTTGAAGTTTTTTTGAAACAGAAATGCTGCCATTTGTCAAGTAAGAAAAAAGTTAGGAACTGGCAAGTAGGACAGAAAACTACACAAAATAGACTTGACTGTCTTTTTAACCCTATGACTGTGTATAGCAATGGTCACTGTATTTGGGGGAATTTTTCTATCCCTCTGACCCCAGATGTCACCAGTACCCAGAATTACAAACTGACACAGAACACCCAATAGACAGGGCTGTAGTCACCTGATGCCTCACAGTAGGCCTGGGCTCCAGGAGGGCAGCCAGCTGACATGCCCTTTGTTCAACATTCTCGGGCACTTGGTCATCAGAAAAAAAACGAGGAGATCTCTGCGAGATAAGGAATGAGGAAGGAAGTGAACAAATAGGCAAAAATGCCCCAAAAGGAACAGACATTAAACTGAAAGCAAGGCCAAAGCCAGAAAAGAAAGTATGAAATTCACATGCAGAAAAGAAAAGCTCCCAACTGAAGACTGTTTTTACTTCCAATGTGTATTGGATTGCTGTTCTAATGAAGTCCTAAATCTAGGCCTTCAAGGCCAAGAAGAAACAGCTGAATTAAACATTATTCACAACTATCCCCACCTAGCACTGCTGCAGCCAAAACCAAACAAGCACATAGCCTCTCTCTGGCATTACCATCCAGAAAAAAAAAAAGCATTTCTAATCAAAAGATGTAGTTTTATCACACACAAAAGGAGGTCCGTCCTTGGTACCCATTTCACCACAGTTCTTGTTGTCAAGGATTTCCTTTACATATCTAGATCTGGACATACCTGTGTTTCTCAGACTTTGTGCACAGAAACACTCATTTCTATGGTAATGTAGTTCAATTCTCATAAAGAATGAATTAGTCTCCTTTATGATGCTGGGATATAGAAAGTTGAATGTTGGGATACAAAAAGTGAATGTGGTACTTACCAAAGACAGGATGTTTAACAAGACTGGCTGGCTGAAGCAAAGCACAAGACAATCAAGCCATCACAGAAGTTGCCAGTCTTACTTTTGAAACTTTCACTGTCCTACTTGTTCATACTGCACTGTCATGTCAACAGACCCCAGGCACAATATTTGATACCTCTGCTATTCTAGTCGTTCATATCAATCTTGCTAACCTGTTGTATGGTGCACTTTAATGACATGGAAAAAAGAGCTGGCTTGTGTCCTGCTGTTGGAGGGACAGGACTATCATTCATGTCACACAGCTTTCAGCTAACATGTTTGCAGAGATCAAAAATAATAAACCAGGAACTACAAATATGCACTCATGAAGAAACTTCAAGCTTCATCTGCCAAGAATGATTAGGTGCTGCTAAGTACTGCTTGCTGACTGTTCTACAAAAACAGAACACAAAACTAGGTTCCCGTCTAATTAATGAGAAGTGCTTTTCTCATTCAGATATATTAATAATACTGCTTATTTTCATCTGCTCTCAGTTCCACCTACTCCTTCCTTATAGATCATTTTCACTAAAACTAGAGCCTATTATAAGGCTGTGGGATTTTGTGTCACTGCAGACACATGCTTATTCATCTTCTACTGCCTGTCAGAAAACAATCGGCCCACAACAGTCTTTTGTGTAGGACACATTTTGAAAGTTACAACAGTTTTATAGCTGGCTACCATTTATGACTTAATTCATTAAATGCCTTAGTGGAACGTCAATTAATTTGTCAATATGAATCCAAACCAACCAATTGTTTTAAGAGCCTATCTTTCCTTTTCCCATGCGTCTGTGTAATACTGAACAGACAAGACTGTTGAATATTTCATTGTTAAGGCAGCGTTGAAATCTCTATACTAAATAATGCCTCATCGTTTTTTCCTTTTGCTCTGGCCTGTAGGAGGCAGGATGGAATGCCAGTTGTTTAACGATCCAGAAAGCAAGCAGTGAAAACAATGCAACCATGTTCACAGGAATTAGCACAAAACTTAACTCTTCTTGTCCTGCTATAGCCACAGCATACTCCAGTAAAGAGGTGTAAGAGAAAAAGAAGAACGGGAAGAGCTTAAGTGCTAAATCTGTGGCAAAATAAACACATTTAGCAAACTGTTGATGAAGGCTTGTTAGGCATATGTTGGCATCACACAGAAATAATCACTCCTAACTGACTCTCAGCAGTCGCAGCGTGTTAACAGCAGCATTAGGATAAGTGTGTTCCCGCTACCCAGTACATTTGCCCTTTGTATTGCACACATCCATCACTGCATTGTGCCATCAGCATCCATGCCATTTGTTCATGCTCTTTACCCTTTCCTGTCTGGGACTCTGCTCCCCAGGAGAGTCAGCACCACCTTCCCTGTTTCTCTGCAAGCAACAAATTATGAACTTAATAACAAGCACAGACCACATTCCTAGTCAAAATACACTTCATCTGAATTTTCTTACAATGCAGGCAGAAAAGAGGCCATAATGACAACATAATAGCTTATTAAGAAGAGTATTCTAAAAGTGGCTCCTGTAGGGATAATTTAAAAATCAATCCATATATATCCATATCAGGTCAGTTAACCACTATACATTACCACAATGTAATGAGATTAGTATGATAAAGATGATAAAACACTCAATGCAACTCACACTGTGATATTAGATCAAAGGAAGGAAATGGAAAATTTAAAAGAAGTGGCAGAATGAATGCATTAGAAGCACAGAGGTATAGTTTTTTAAAAGACATCAGTGTAACAAGGACATAGATCCACCTGACTTGCTACGAGGCCTGGGCCAAGACAATTTCAGAAGAAGAAATCATTCAAAAGGAAAAAAAGGTCTCCAAAGGCAGACCCCTCAATAGGTTCTAGCAGACTGTTTCTGTAGCACAGGAAGTAAAAAAGCCTTCACAGTTAAAGGAAGAAGCTGACTTTTTAATTTACTTGAGAACACAAGGTGGAAAACAATTAAAGGACACTTGGACCAAGCAATAGTCAGCTTTCATGACTGAACTATGCAAGCAAGAGACACAAGACAAACAAAATATTTGGAGAAGCTAGGGAGGGAAATACAAAAAACTAAAGGGTCTTTAGTGACAGCAAGACAATTTTTCCATACAGAAAATGACTCTGTGGATTAAACCTCAGCATTTAACTGCCATAGTTTCTCTGTCAATAAACTGAGGGAAAACCTTAAATCTCTCATAAAAATTATCTGCTAACATCTTCAAAGGACCTTGACAAGAGGAAGGATGTTAGCTATCACAATGTCACAGTGATAATAGACTCAATTCAGTCTAAATGAATGTTGCTAACAAAAAGGACTGTCCCCATCCCATCTACCTAGAGATGCATTCCTGTATCTTTCCTTTGCATCATGCTGTCCACATGGGTACCAGGAAACTAACCACTTTTTTGTTAGGACAGTTTTCAATCAGATTAGTAAACTGACTTGACTTATCTTGCAGCTGCACAACCTGACACAAGAGAGGCAGTGGAGAATGCATGGTCTGGGGACGGACTAAGTTAGACTACATTAAATGTAACATATAACTGCACTCTGAGAAATCAGAGCAATAAGGCAAGTCAGACTTTATGCCCCAAAATGACCCTTTCCTAGTTTGCTAAAAGGTGACATGCCTTTACACAGTTTACAGGCATGCAAGAGTTCAGTGAAGAAATGTTTTCCACCTGTGGGGAAATTTATTTGTACAATTCCTATTTAAAGCTATGGGAGGTCCATGGAACTGCAGCTGCCTTTTTATCACCTCAGGATTAGTTTAAGATTGATCAGGAAGGAGTGGAATTTATTACTGCAGGAAAAGGGAATAATAAAAAAAAGAAATAGATACCACTCAAAGAAGTACAATGACCATGTACAACGAGACACAAATGTTAAAAGATTTCAGGTAATATTTAACTAGAAGGACAACAAATACCTGCTCACACACATCTGGATGCACATTTATATACTGTGTTCAGAACAGCTCTTCCTACTCCAAATTAAAACTCAGAGGCACTGAACACTAACTCCTGTGAGACAAAGGGCTGTGTGTGGGGGAAACACAAGGACCAAACTGGACATGTCCGTGCCAATTCAAGAGTCCCAAAAAGCACTTCATACAAGTAATCCTGAAAGAGTTTCATGGATACAAGGGCAAATTCTCAATCACACTTGTTTAAAGGAAGAGTGGAGAAAAGTTGCGCTTTCTATCCCTGTACTACTCCAAACAGACTAACCTTGCTTGTCCGAAAAAGTTTTCTGACACTGGAAGATATATATGCAATACAGGATCAAGTTCTAACGCTTAGACAGAGGCACACCTGTTGAATTTCTACGGTGCATATACACACTTTAAGGGAAGACTTGGCCCTTGTATTTCACCTCTGTCCTGCTGCTACTCAAAACTGAAAAAGGCTACTGCAATTACAAATGACCCATAGTAAAATCTCAGAATCTACACTGCATCAGATAATCATCATAATCATATTTCTGCTGATCTAATGCCAACCTATGTTTTTAATCTAAGAGATCCAAGAACCCATTGCCATCTGAATAAAGAAAGTTGAAAATGCATTTGCAAATGGGATATCTGGTAACTGATCTAGTCACTTGTACAAACAGTAATGAAGAGAGAGGGATAGAGCATGCAGAGGAAATCACCTGCTGTCTGAGACACGGTGGAGAGGAAGGTGGAGTGGAAGAAGAGAGCATGATCACTTTTTTGGGGCAGGTCCGAGAACGTTCCTTATTCCTCAGCTTTTTTTAAAACAGAGAAAGAAAAAAATCATAAAAAGGATAGAAAAGCTAAGGCAACATTACAATTGGCTTTGGTGAGACAGGCCACAATCCCAGAAGTGCATCAACTGACTCAAAATCATATGCTTAGTGAAATGTACAACCTGCAACTCTCCATAGCACAGCTGGTCTGCTCTCTTTACTTCATGAAAAACTACTTACTGTTGTGCCCTGTAATGTTTAAAAATATCCATCCTTTTGGCCTAATTACTCTTGCTTGGAGTTCATTAGCAAAAAACTCAAGTCACAGCATTCTGTTCTCAGCTTCGGCTCCTTCCTCTCTACCTTACAGAGATTAAACTATCTAAGACAAATTAAACTGTATGGTGTCATTCTACTAGAAAAGAAACACAGCCATTTTATAGCTGAAATGTAGCCATAGCTAATAATCTGAATACCGCACAATATACATATGTCCTGGTTTGTATGCCAGAGCACATGCCTTTCTAATTCTATAAATCCTAACTATGTACAGTCTTTTTTCCACCACTTCTCCATTTTTCACGTATCTTTTGCCTGTTTTTGCCTTTTCTTTTGAATCCTCTCCCCCGCATATCTGGAAATAGTTGCACTGCAAAAAGAAACACTTGAGTATCTAAAGCCACTGTTAGACAACCTCTGAAGAAACAGCATGAAGTTTGAAGATATTACAGATGTTCATCACTGACCTTACCACTGAGCTGGCACAAACATCTGTTTGACTGTTCTCTTCCCCTTCAGCACAAAAATCAACTCTCCTAATTTAAACAGATACTACAAGCAGTTTAAACTAAGCCATATGACTTTGCACTGAAGTAGATGAGGAGCACTTATATGCTGTTTCAAAAGGCTCAGCTGTCAAGATATTCATCTCTAACAGAAGGGCAATAACATCTTCAACCACTGCAGCTGTTAATGCACTTTCATCTGACCACGGCCTAGTTTGTATTTCAGATTTCAACATTTTCACAAACTTGCATATTTTTCCATGGCAGATAGCAGAACACTGTATAATGAAGTGGAGTAGGCATATGTTCAGCCCTCCAGTAGGATGCATTTCTGAGTATGCAAAGACAAAGATGGCTATAGGAAAGAGGAGAGAAAGATGTATCAACAGATTTAAATATGAAATTAAGTATGAAAAACAACATTAATGGAAATCAAAGTTGTTTTAAGTTCTCTTCCATTGAGATTTCAGATTTCAGCTCCTGCTGACTGTGGTCATCTCAGTTAGTCATTACATATCTTCAAAAACAAGAATTCCAACAGAACTACTGAAAAAAGTTTTTACTGTTGCACCTTTACCACCCTTCAAGGGACCATCTCAGAAGAACGAGCATCAAAACTCCAGAAGCAGAAAAAATTTGCACAGAAAGACATGCAATCTCCATCTTACAAGCATCTTTGTAAACGTAAGTGAGGAAAGCTTCTTTATTATGCACATACCTTGCTGCTGTTAGGAGACTATGAAACCACAGCAAAAAAAAATGCTGAAGGCTTTTATGCTGAGTCTGGAAATCCAGGACAAAATTCAGTTTAATAGACTAGTCTCTTATACCATACCCAAGCAGTCAGATCCTCTTCTAGACAGACCACATGGCTTTCCAATGTTTCATGATGCCTGATGAGATGCTCTTTCCCAAAATAAGCCCAAATGGCTTGGAAAACAATGGAACACACAATGGGAGTTGTTTTTATACAACTAAGAGTTCATTGGAGGAGATTAACCACTCTTCAAAAAACAGTCCAGCTTTTTTAGGCAATAGTGCCATCACATAAGAAATTATAAATATTTTAATTGTGAATATGCACATAACATCATCTTCATATGTTACTAGCTGCTGCTGAGGTGCTCTAGTAGCGTGAACCCATTTTTGACAACACAGATCAGCATTCTCAAGGTGTAGCTCAACAAACCAAATTTTCCAACACAATTACTAAGGAAAACTATGAATGTGGAGAGCAGCAGATGGGCAAGGCTTTAATCCTGCTGGATCCTTTCAAGGTATTTCCTTTACAAGAGAGAGAGCATAAAGGTCATGTGATAAAAACAAAAATTGCTTCAGAACAGTTTTGCCAGGATTTCTCCCTTTCTCAGAGTTCTGTTATATCAGCCTGTCCCTACCCTACCTCTATAACAGCTCCAGAGATATTTTGCATCACAAACTGAAACTGCTGGCCTGCTATCTCTGCTAACTACAAGGCAAAACAAGAACCTGGCCTTAAACTGATAATCAAGTATAACTAAGGAAGTCCACCTGACAGACACTGGCAGGTCATAGCCCGAGGCAGATGTAGTTTTTCCATCAACAATCCAGACCACTTCTGTGCAACTGTCTGGTTTCTCCCCCACAATTAGTCTTGCTGCTTTTGCAGTATATTTTCCTCTGCCATGCAGCTTCCAAGATGCAGGACCAAACCTGTCAATCGTAAGGCCTGAAATTGCCTTCCTCCCCCAAACCCTCCAGTCCACTCTGCCTACTGGAAAGAACATCAGGCACCATCTGGTTTCCCTCAAGAACAGGTTACCACTTTATCCAGTTAGGAATTGCTTTGCTCCTCTTCAAAGGACTCTTCACAGTAGGAGGCATTTGCTATGTGAAGAGATGCAGGAGAACTCTGTCCCATAGCTTCGTGAACAGCTCTTTGTAGCTAACATAAAGTCCTCCTAAAGAGTTTATCAGGAGCAATATTACTCCTTTACATCATCTCCAGTAACATGTACCGGTACCCAGCACCAACTTCACTGTAGAATCTGTGGCCCAGGAAATAGCTTTGTAGCTGGAGTGCCTGGTGTCACTGTAGAGAGCCACTGCAGTACTGCAGTAAGGTGCAGTCTCACAGCTATCAGATTCTGCTGTGCCTCAGCAACCAGAACTAGGACTCTCAGGAGCCAGCTGAAGCACTGCTTCAGCAACAACTTCCCGCAGGACAGATATCTGTTCAAACTTGGCAAAGCTGGCTCCTTGGCTTAGTAGCTGGCTTTCTGCCTCAGCTGATCTCTGAATAAATGCTCCTATATACTCTTATGGCTTTTGAAATAAGACAACTGATATCCCTTATTTCCCGAGGCAAGTCCTCAGGAACCTTTGGAATAGAGACCATATCAATCTTCTCTTTGATCCTGCTGTATCCTGCAGATTTTGCATTCTTGAAACCCATTTTTATTCTTCTCCATTTCAACTGTCAGATGAAAAGCACAACAAAATCCAGCACAAAAGCTGCACCCCAGAACCCACTGTCTTCTGTTGATACAGTAAAGCTTATCAAGGAAAAGACATATCATAGATGACATGACATCTTTAACCTCATTGGTTGGGAAAATTGCTTGTATATTTTCTGTTTGGTTTTTTTTCCTAATAGAAAAATCTAGAAATACCTCAGACAATAAAACATTTATACTAAGTTGCATCTATAAGCAAGATTTCTGTTCAAACATCCACTGAAACCCTGGGAAGTTGAAACTCGTGTAAGAGGACAGGAAACTTTGACTGTTAAGTCTTCTTGAAACATTAAACCATGCATCATTGCCTGAAGAAGATTCTGGTTTTATTCATTATTAATTAAATGATTTAAAACAACGGTCTCATGCAAAGGTGCTGGAAAACAATGGTTTAAAAATAGGATAGCGATAGCTGGTATTGAGTGCAGACACTGCATCATATTCATAATCAATTTGTTTACCTGTTTCCACTGGGGCACAGAAGCAAGACGGCCCTGCTCTCGTCTGCTGGATGGTTGGTTGTGAACACGTTCTTGATAAGGCAAAACAGGCTGCTGCATGCAGGTTGTAGGGATAGCAGGGTGAGACCAGGGAGGAAAGACAAAATAGCAAAGGAAACTCAAAGAAAGTCAAAGGAATGGGAGACAGAATCAGACAGACACACAATTAAGAGAAAAAAAATTGGATGGGGAGAATTAGCAAGTAAAACATAAAAAGGGAAAAGACATTAAAAAAAAAGGGAAAATTTGGAAATTTCTTTTATTTTCATTGTTTCTTCAGTTCAGCCTGGTTATTCCAGCCAGTATGCACTGACTGAGGAAACACGTGACTGGCAAAGAGCAAGATAAATGCCGTCCTTTTGAGCTTCTATTATACTACTGACACTGGTGTGCAGCTTTCAAGTAGCTAGGTCAGATCCCAGCCACAATCTAGCCATGGCAGCACAGAGCTTGGCACAAGCTGTGAAGCAGCAGGGCAAGAACCCAGGCACTTAAGCCATACTGAGCCTTAAACTGCTGACACCGCACTGCTAGCAGCATCTTGGAGTGACTCAATCTAACTTCAAAGAAGACTTCCTTGCAGTTGCAGTAGTTCAGATACCATCCTGAATAACCAGTAGTCATCAGAAAGCCTCACTTGGAATGATACAAACATCTTGATTGCAAAGAAACTCCCAGGCATTTATCTGCAGTGCTCACAGATGCATAAAAATACTGAGACCCAGTTCACAAGAATGAACAACTGGCATGAAAAACTTCAAATCAGAACTTAAATGATAGTTCTTAAACATTAGAAATGGGATGTTCCTGGAAAGCTTTTCAATGGCAGTAGTAGTTACAAAAGAAATCTAATTGTTTTTAAGATGTTTCTGAAAGAGATTACAAAACACAGTACCAGTACTAACAGTGAACTAGACTTCAAACAGGAAGTTCTTCCCCATCTCACATCCCTAAATCAAGAAATTTTCCTCTTTTGCATAAGCTTCAATCTTACTTAGAAGAGCCATTAGCATCCAGTCTTGAGGAGTGTTATTATTAGTGTCTCGTTGCTCTACAAAATAGGGGGTTCTACTACCCATCTCCTACCTGTCTCCGTAAGCTTGAGGACTGCACTGGTGCATTCTCCTCAAACTTGGCCAGTAGCTGGGTTGCCATGGACTTCACTTTGTTCTGATTCCCAATGGCAGCATCAATTCTCCTCTCCGTCAGGGCGCTGACCAGTGCGGGCCTTTCTTCTCTGTAGCTTCGAGGGATGTCCTCCTAACAATCAAGAGAATGAAAACTTAACAGATCCATCCAGACCACCTTTTATCTCTCCTCCCTTTGGCTGTAAAAGGTTAACACTGAAGAAAACGAAACCATTAGCTTGCATTTCAAAGCTCACATTTTAATTTTTTTTGGCAGGTCACCGAGTTCTGATAAACTTTAATTATCTTTCCAATCTTACTTGATACATTTATGTACCAAAGAGACCACATTTGAAACACTCCCATGAATATATCGCCATAAAGCAAAAAGCTATTTTCAAACTCTCACTGACAATTCAAAGTTCTAAATTTTAGCGCACTTGTAGCTATTTGGCTATATAAACTTGAACTGGAGGAGTGCCTTGTGGAGCATACTGGATACGTATGCCTTTTGAAATGAAGAAGTTTTAACATGAATGAAATTTCTGACTCCATTGCATCACTTTACTAAATTAGCATTTTATTCTTGGTGTCCTCATCAAGTCAAAGTAACTTGCAATCAAGACAAAATATAAGGGAACTGCAACATTTAATTTCTAACATACTATTCTTTCATAAGAACCAGTAAAATATTTGTACTATATGTATGACAAAGCATAATCTCTTAAGAAGAACTGACTTKTATCTAAAAAATTTCATATAAATCCTGTCCGGATATAGAAAACACAAGGCTTGAAGTTGGAACAAGGAACCTAACAAATACATATTTTTCTCCATAACACTTCTCCACTCTAATACTTACATCCTCAGACTGGCTCGTTTTCCTCCTCTTTCCTGCACCATCCAGTTCCTTTTCCTTTTTGTCCTGAAAATAGAAGGAAGAGAAAAAAAAAAACAAAGATAAGGATTCTCATACCTTTCTGGCCTGAGACAAATGCCATCAGTATGTTTAAATTAGCTTTACAACACAACTGATTAATTCTCTGGGCTCATTGTTTAAAAAAAGTGGGGGGGGGGAGGGGGGGGGGGGGGGTGGCTCTGATGCTTCTTAGGGGATTTCTTGCCTTCACATTGGAAATTCTACCTGACATTCTTCAAAGCTTTCAATGAACTGGGAACTGAGTACCAGTTATGTTCTAATACAAAACATATCCCCAAATTCTAGCACAAGACTAGGATTTTAAGACTGAAGTAAATCATTAATTGAGAGCACATATTACCTAGGTAATTCTGCAATTATAATGGTTATGCATTGTCCTATGCCAATAACTGATGAACACATGGTCTTTTGTTGATACACAGCAGATAGGCACTCATACATCCATTTTTATTAACACCTATGTGGACAGCAGCCTAGCAGACAAAAGTGTTATCAGGACTGTGGTATGGTCACCTTTGGAGTGCGTTTCCGAGAGATGCTTTGTCCCAGTTTGCTGAGAAAAGAGATGGGAGATTTGGTACTGGCAATCAGGGCAGCTTTTTCTTCTGCATTCAGGTCCAGACTGTCTGTTAGCAAAAACAAGTGGGACAAGGGAATGCCARGATTTTATTTCTGTGGTGCCATTATTAAACACACAACCAAAAGACTCACTAATTTTTTAACATATCACTCTTATTATTAAACTCTCTGCACAAAATAATTATAGAGACTCCAAAATGAGTAGGTTTCTTTGCAACCCCACTCTCTTCATTTTGCCAAAATCAGTTCTCCGTCGGGCCTTATAACTACCCAGAAAAAATATTGTGTTTGTTTACTCTATTTACTTCCGTATTTGCAGACCATCAGGACCAATATTAATAAGAAGAAACCAGAGCTTTGGAAATAACACCTGATATACGCTATATTTTAAAAAGGCTATTAAACACACAATTTTCACCAGAGTGATAGACTTGAAATAGATGCATCTTAAGGCATATATTAAGATCATCAGTAACAGAGAAAAAGCTGAAATAGCATTATTAAGATGGCAATATTCACTTATGCTAGGCATTTACATCTTTCAGTACTACTTAAGGATCTTTCAGTCCTGCCTTCCATTGGCCTGGAGTTACTCTCATCATCCAAGCATGGTAAACAATAGATATAAAACTTGGCCAGTGCCTTGAAATTAACTACTAAACAACTGCTAGCAAGGCATCTCATGACCAGAGACAGATGAACCTCTAATAATAGCAAGAGAGCACAAAAGTTGTCTAGAAGTTCTGAAGTGAATTTAGATTTTTTGAGGACATTATTTTGCACTCATTAACTCCTCTTTTTGCTTCTGATGCTGCTAACATGGTCTCCTGTCAGCACAAACAAGAGGGCAACTTTCTGTAGTGTAGAATTAGTGAATGACAACTATAAGCTCATGTGGGAGAAGCACAAAGATAACTGGAGTGCCCAAAAATCATTCTGCAGCTGTCTTCAAATCTGACAGACCTGCCCCAAGCTCCTTACCATTAGAGGGGATGGTGTCTTTGAACATCTCATAGAACTGCGTGAGGTACATCACCATCGAGAGTTTATCTGGCTCTCCAACAGATGCCATTTCCTTTCCAGTCATAATGGGAGATATTCCAAACTCTTTTTCAGAGATGTCAAAGGCCAGCTGGTTATTTTTCTCCACATTGTGCTCATCCAAAGAATCAAAGTCTCTGCAAAGGGCAGGAAGAGGGCATGCACTGAATCAAGTATAAAAAGTCTTTTGAAAGAACTCAGAGATAAATCTCCAGTTTCTATTCTGAAACTCCAGGGTATCTTCTTCTCTCAAATTTATTAGCAAACATCTTTTTATATTGCTCTTGTCCCCATTTTTCTTGACTGATCCATATTTTAGTTCTATTGGCTTTTCCAAAACTTGTTATTCTCATTTGAACTCTCACAAGCTACATAGCTTTTAAAAAGAGTAGCTCAGGTTAACTTTAGTGCAACAGAGAAGTAATTCAGCACGAAGGAAAGGGAATAACTACACAATTATTTAGCATGCTTTACACTGGAGTATGTCTTTAATTACACTGCTAGCATTTATTTTTTCTAATGTCCCTTTGGGACATAGTCATTTCAGATTTCAATTGAAGTACCAGAGTCTTTGCTACTGGTACTTATGCCTGCCAAAGTTTTCCCATTCTAGAATCTGGGCACTCTTTTACCCAACATATAATGGAATAGGACAGCCTCTCTCATTCATCCAGTCAACACGTTAGTGCACAAACAGTAGCAATGACTCTATTCAGACTGTAGGTCACTAATTCTAGAAAAGGCAGCCCAAAAGTCTTCAGAAAAAGTTACCATCAAACTATAAAAGGCTAAGTGGAGATTTGTTTACAAGAAATTTAACTGAGGCTATCAACTAATTTCACAAAGAAAAGAGCTGTCAGATAATAGTGAACTCCAATCAGTACCAGTTTGCAGTTTAATTCCATCAAATCATGTAGAAGACAAAATGACAACACATTTATTTTGATATTCATCAAGCCTTTATGACCTTCCACCCTGCTGGTGAATCACTGTACATTAGCTTCTATCAAGTTTAATTGTATTCATTTCAATCCACTTCTTCAAAAGTCACAAAAGCATTGCCTAAGTCTCCATATTAGTAGTTCCAAATACGACTAACATTCTTGTCCTTCCCAGTTCTTCAAAACAGTCCGTTACTTACATTAGGTCTGGACGGTATCTGTGGATAATGGCACATAAAGCTAGGCCACTTTTCCATGACATTGTGAGATCTGTCACATTTACACCAGCATATCCATCAGTCTGCCTCTGGCACCAACTGAGCAATTTACTGGAGCGAGCTACAGACTCTGTAAGAAATCATGGTTTTTTAAGTGGAAATGCACAAAATCTCTTTCATGAATTCTAACAATGTCATAAAAAGTATGTATCAACAAACAAAACTTGCTGGAAGGGTCTTTGTGTAAAGAAGTAGCTCCCTCAACAAGGGATAATTTAGGATAGATTAAAAAAAAAAAAAAAGACTATCACATCTATTTTACATCCAAGAAAGGACTTTTCATTTGCTAAAAAGTAATTATCCAAGTTGTAACTTGCCAGGCATTTCACCCCAAATGTCACAAAAAAACCCCAGGCATTATAAAACAGCCAAAAAGGCTTGTTTTAAATAAGATCAAAAGGACATACAGTAGCATGACGCTCTCTAACACCCAGATATACTATTTCTAATGGAAGAACTATAAATGTACTTCTGCAAATTCTTAACTTCTTTTGAAAGCTTTCCAGTTAAGTACTGACCTGTTTTGACCTTGCCTCACTGCAAGAGCTGACGAGATTACAGCCCAAAGGCACATGGTTGTAGGCCAAAGAACAAATCAGAAGACTACGAAACTATACAACAGTGAAAGGGAGGTTCAGCAGCAAAACTCCATTCTGAGAGTCACCAAAGACTATCTGGACATCCAAAGGCAAGGTATGCAAAAGAAAAAGTTCAACATACCCCTCATGGTACAGGACTAGTAGACAGATGTTTAAATACTTAACCACAAGATGTCTAACTTGCAGAATGATGCAAGTAAAGCAATGTTTCATTTCGTTAAGCTAAGAGATGAAATTTAGTAAAGGGTAAACATAAACATGAGAGACTGCACAAGGTGAAATACCTTCTCTTATTTTTATAAGAATTGTGAGTTTGCTGCTGGAATGAATTCAGGCTAAGCTTCCACACTCAATGTAATGACATTGTTAATGGATAAAGGAAGTGAGAAATACTTGTATAAGCAAATATGCTTAGAAATATAACAGCATTATACAGCTAGGGAAATTAGGCAAACAAAATGCCTTTACATGTTAATTAAAACTTGAAAAATTGGAAAAATTAGACAAAGAACTGCTAGATATTTTTTCTAAACCAAAAGAGACGGGTTAAACAAGACTCCAGAGCCCCATTGCTCTGTGTGTCCTGCACTGATTTAGCTCCAGAGTACCAAAAGGAATGAAACAATAACCAGGCCTACCATTCCGAGTCAGCTTTGGTGTCCTGGAGTTCACAAAGTTTTCTATTTCCAAGTGAATGTCTTTCAAGTCTCCTGTATTATACAAGTGGCGCACCTAAAATAATGCAAAAGATTAAAAATGACCAACATGTGACGCACCCAAGATCCATACAGAATGAATAGGAAGACATGAAGGAGCAGTTCCAAGGATGAATGAAGGAAGACGAGTACGCTCACATAGCAGAAAGCTCTAGCCCAAGAACTCCAGAACAATGAGGAACAGCTCGTCAGTGCTGAACAGTCGAGCTGGCTTCTGCTGGTCAGTGGATAACAAATTGCAGTGACAGACAGCTACAGTACATTACTACAAAGAAAATACACACACACAAATATGTGTATTTCAAATATCATTATAACATGGTTAAAACTGTCAAAATCAAAAACACAACTGATAAAAAAGCACATTTTTAAGACTTCTAAAAAAGCCTACATTAAGAGGAATTTGGTAGAGTACAGAGGTCTATTCTTGATGGATATGTCAGCATTTCACTGCTTCCAAGTTAAACTGCCACAGCCAAGTCAGCACCAAAACATTAGCGTAGTTTCATCTAAGGAAAGACCATGCAGATTACAAGCATTTAGAAGCACTATTCATCCAATTACCTGCTGTGGCCGCAAAAAGTTGACGTTGATATTGGGATACCGGGTGGCAGGATCAATGCTATAATGGCTGAAGTTTTTACTCACATTCTCAGGGGTTGTCTGAGGCAGTAGCCTATAAATGCTTTCCCTTGGGAAAATAAAAAATAAAAGTGATTTTTTCAAGAAATGCATCACTACTAATACCACTAAGTCAGTCCTGGTGAGACAGAACATTCAGATCTGAAAACTAGCCACTTCAGGTATTGAATAGCTACGGTTCAGTTTAAGCATATTAAAATCTGCAATTCAATACAACTCTGGAAATCAAAAGGAGGGAAGAAAACAATACATTGAAGCACGACTACAGGGTTCCCCAGTACAAGAAAGACATTCACATACTGGGCGATTTGGGAAGAGGGCCATGTAGCAGCTGGAGCACTTGCCCTGTGAGGTTGAGGTAACTGGGTTTGTTCAGCCTGGAGAAGAAAAGGCCAAAGGGAGATCTTATTGCTGTCTGCAAGTATCTAATGGAAAGGTGTCAAGAAGATGGAGCCAGACTTTTCTTGGAGATGCACAGTAATGGGATGAGAGGCAACAGAGACAGGTTGGAACCCAGCAGATCCAATTAGATACAGGAAAAAAAAATTTCATCATGAGAGTGGTCAAACACTGGAAAAGGTATCCAGAAAGGCTGTGGAATCTCCATCCTGGGAGAGAGTCAAAACTTGACCGCACACAGCCCTGAGCAACCTGATCTAGCTGGATCCAGTCTTAAGCAGGATGTTGGATTAGGTGGCTTTCAGAAGTCCCTTCAACCTAAATTGTTCTATAAATCTATGATATATCAACAGGATACCCACTTCTGGAATATTTTCAGGTTTATTTACCCCAAACCTAACACACCAGAAATAAACAGTCCACAGACAGACAGCATAAATTAATATTAGATAAAATGGTAAAGTTATATGAACAGTTGAAACTTTTCAGAGAAGAGACATGCATGGTGAAATACAAATGATGAATGGTATGATCAAAATAAATCAATCATAATGTCCCTATTTAATTTCTCACACTGATAGCAAGAGGACCTGTGGAAACAACTAACACAAAATACAACTTATGCCAAAAGATTATAGCCTTCAAAATTAATTAGACTTTTATATGGGTAATGAGAACCCCAACATTACTTCAGTTAAGATAAAAATATTAACACAAGCCTTTGTGAAAGGGGATATAAGACAAACTCTATTTGGCAGAGAAAAGGAAAAGAATGGCCTGATTTCTTGTTCCTGACCAACACAATCATGTGAAACACTGCACTGAACAGAATTCAGGCAGCTAAGAGGCAGATAAGTTCCATAGTTGGAGGTCCCTTCCAACCTATATGATTCTGTGATTCCTGCTTTTAAATTACACATTAGTAGTTCTCAAATTAGAAAATGAGAAGTGAAGTTTTATTTAGTAGTTATATAAAAATTAAAACATAATTACTAATATAAATGTGACACAACAGAATTACTGACACACAATAGACTAAAACATAACTGTTTCCAAACTGTAAATAAATTCTGGTTTAATTTACAAATTCTGCTACTCTGTAAAGAGTACATGACTAACTAACAAGTCTGTTGAGAGTTCCCCCAATACAAAAATAATATACATACAGACCCCCTGAAATACATGCGACAAGTTGAAATATTCAGTTCCCCCAGTAATGGGAACTGAATGGATTTGACCAGGCTGTATTCCCTTTATCAGGTTTTGCAGCTTGACCTATAAGAAATTTTAAGTTTTGAATCATTCAGATGCCTATTAAGTAAGTCAAACTTTTATTCATCTAACTTTATGGTCTTTTGTATTAAATCTGTGATCTTTAAATTAGAAAAATCTTTATACTGAAAAATATAGATAACTTTCGATGTTTATTTTGCAGTCACAAAAAATCTATTAATAAGATTTCTTGAAAATTCAATCAGTCATGAAAAAATTAATAAATTGATTAATTTCAAGCAAGTGTGTGAAGCTAACTGCAATTTTTTTTTCAATATTTTTTAAGTATCCACTGTGCCATTTAGAAAATTTTAAAAATTAAACTATGGTTCGTGATAGTCAGAAGCTGCAGTTGTTTAAGTTTTTAAAAGAGGTTCTATTAAAGGTTGATTTTATTTACACCATCTTTTACTGACGTGAGTTCTGATCTACAAGAGATCACCCTTAGCCACCAAAACAACTCTCAACCAAAGATGACAAAAACATCAAGAACTCGATACTCCAAAGAAACAAAAAGCCCAAGATATTGTTTGATTTGTATGAAAAAAAACGATGAATTTAGATAGAGCACATGAAATAAAAACAGATCATAGTTTCATTAAAAGAAAATGGTCAAAGAGATTTCTAAGATAGCAAGGGATGGCAAGAGTTTTTGTCACCATACAATACTTTGAAAGCACCTACATCTTCATCTGGTTCACTATTGTAAGGCTGGTGGCAGTAAGTCAGGCTCACTTTCTCCTCATAATACCAATAAGCACCAAGAAAACACTCTTCTAATCTGCTTTTTAACTAGGAGAGAGAACAGCTGCAACATTTCTTATTCCTCTCTAAATATACTTCAATTTATCAGCTCCTTAGGAAATTTTTTCTTTAATGAAACTACACGCATAAGCGTCCTCTAAAAACATTAGTAAGAATCAGTATCTCCCATTTTGTCTGCATATTTGTACTAGAAGGAACTGGAATTGATGACATGTTGGAGGATTTAGATTAGAACTGAAAACTGTATTCATTTGCTCTATTACCTCTCTGCAAGAACTTCCAAAGGACTAGCTCCGAGCGACCAACTTCGTACCATCCAAGCAGAGTCCATTGCAGCCAGAAACCCCCTGGCTATTCCAGTTCCCATTGGCCAAAAAGGCTAATATTACATGTTACAGAAAAAGCAGAGAAAGGAGAAGTGTCAGTTGGGGAAGGAAAATTTTAAATCAGTATCAAGAATATATTCAGAGGGTAATCTGCTGGGAAACTATAGCTCAGTAATTAGCTTAAAGCTCTACTCCCACTGGGCTAGATGAAGCCGTATGTATGGTGACTTGGCCATGAGCTCCCCCAAAGCCAACGTTCCTTTATTTCCAACAATTCATAGCCTGGAGTGTCTTAACAGCTTCTTTTCAAGACTGTACTTTTTAACAAACTATAAAATGCTAATTATTAACAGAACTACAGTAGGTTCCATAGAAAGTCTAACTGTCCCAATAAGGAACAGATGGAAGAGACATAACTTCAGAAACTCTCTGACACATTTTCTTTAGCGCTAAATATTCTGTTTTTGCAACACTCCTACCCTTCCTCCAAACCTCCCACATTATTATATAATAAACAGCAGCTTTCCTCATAATAACTATTTCATAGGCCAAAGGGAAAGCAGCACACATTTTAGTGATGGGCGCAATGGCTTGTGCTTGTGCTTCAATTCATTGTGTACACATGATAAGTTTAAAACACAAACCTCTAAGAGACTGTCCCCAACCAACGCCACAAGTAACTGGTGGCCATTCTGCTCTCGCACCAGTGCTGCATTCTCTGATGCATACATACACGTGAAGTCAAACATAGCCACATCTGGCTGACCATAGTGATTGATGGCAAAGTCCAGTGATGGCAGCTGCTGATTAGTGGAGAAGTCAGCTGCTTCTCTGGCGTAGTTTAGCAAGGCCTCCTGGTCTACATTCTCCCGTGAGAGTAATAACTCTGTGTCAGCGTAATCCTGCCGAAGAGAGACCAGTAAAAGTGAAATAGCCATATTCGCAAGGGTATTTTAAGATTGGTATATACAGTTGCTGCTACTGACATTCCTGCAAGTCCACAGATACAGGTTTGCCTCTAAATTCTTTAATTTATATCTATGTCTAAGCTTCCAAGAGAAAATTTTTAAATCTTTTCTGGCAAACAATCAGCTCTACTTGCACTTCTGAAAGTGAAAGGGCAAAGAAACTTTCAAACATTTTTTTCACATTCTGTTTTCCAATAAAACATGGAAGACCTTATTTATTCCTTTGTGACCAAACTAGTTTTAAATCAATTTCTGTCAGAATAAGATATGGGTAAATTCCCAAGATTTTCTTCACTCCCTGCTTTTTCATTTCCATAAAATGAGGGAGACTCAACAAAGTAGTCAAAGATTCTGGAAGTGTAATTTATCTCAACATGAATGAAACCCCCAAATCTACACAGGGATACAAATTTGGATACGGTAAATCTGAGAACACTTTTCTGATGGCTCAAAATACTTCAGAAGGGCATTAATCACACATACCTGTGTTCTAAAATAAGCCTGTATAAAAATGTATGGTATGAAACAATAGTGTATTCCCTTCTTTCAGCATGCCAAAAACAAATCGTGCCAAAATTTTAGTTTATAGAGAATACAGAAAAAGTTAATACCCACATGCCGTATCACTCCTTTATCCAGCAAGCTCTGCTTTTTGGCAGTCATGACAAAGTAGTGTGTATCGTCTTTGTAGTAGACAATGTTCTCTAAGTCAATACCTTGTGAGAGAACAAAAGACATGGTAATGAAGGAACAAGTTACACGTTTTGTGCAACACATGAGCTCTATCAGAAGAAAGTAAATTGAAACTACATGGTTAGAAAGCCTTAAGGAGAATGCCAAGCAGCTTCCTCCCATGCTTTTGGTGAGTTTAAAAAATGAATCTTCAACAAGACCATAAACAGCACACTTTACCTCTTTAGCTACCTCTTTTTAAAAATATATTTATCATCACTCTAAGGTTTGCAGTCAGATCTGCAGTGCAGAAAGCTGAACTCAGGATTCAGACTTTTCTTAAGAAGGGCTCAGCTTTCCTGAAAAACTTCAAGAAAATAAATTCTCCATTTTTGTACAACAAAGACACACATCTGCTTTATACAGCTGTATAAAAAAGCTATAAAAGTGAGGGAAATCAAACTTGGAAGAGAGAGAGCAATGACTGACTTCCTAGCTCAAGATGATCATTTATTGATTAAACGTGTGATACTTGAATTACAGAAAGTTATAATAATAAAGATAAATAGTTTTCACTGGAAATCTGTCTATTGCTGACAAACCTGTGGCTTCTCGCAGATCCTGGAAGAACTTCTGATTGAATATGAAGGCCACACCGCTGATCTCTTCTACTTTGGCTTCAGCTGTAGTGTTGCGATTGATGAAGTTTGCTGTGATAGCAATTGCTAGTTTGCCACGGAACTCTTTTCGGCGAAACCCTATGGGAAAGATAAACTAATAATGTTGACAAAAAGAGCATAACTTCATAGAAGACTCAGCATGCCAYAGATAGGTGTCCTCATAACACAAAGCAGAGAATGAATCCGAAGTACTACAAACTCCTCCACAGAAAAAGCAACAAAAACTCCTCTTGCAATTTGCTTCATCAGGAAAATAAAATGGTTAGGGAAAAAGCTCCCCTCTCTTTTTTACCAAAGACTGTAACTTGCATCAAAAATGTTAAGACAGAATCCTCTGCTACACCAGAAGAGCATTCAAAACTTCAGCTCTAACTCTCAGCAGCAAGAGCTGCAACACTACTCAACTAAAAAAAAAAGTGGAAAAATTATCCAGGTCAAACCACCTAATTCCTTCACTAGTGTGTAGTGAGACAAAAAAAGACAACTCATGTACTGTCCATGATACAACTGGATTTCTAATTTTAATCTCCCTATCACTAGTCAAATGTCTTTCCAGATTTTGGGTTGGATGTTGAGGGCCATTTTTGTTTATATCTACTCTAACTTAAGAGTAAGTTCTATTCAAAGTGAATAAATATAGAATCTTTTACATTATGGATGCACCAAAAGCCATTACCTTCTAAGGTGTTCCTCCTGCCATCCCCTCCAATGATTACTTCAAATTCATACTCAGATACTGGATGTGTTTTTGGGTGGACCAATGCACGCCAACCTATCCCTGTGAATAAACTCCAGGTTAATGACAACATAAGCAGTGCACCTAATACAACAAATATATAAAAATTATGTAAAAACACTTCTTACTACCCATAAGCCATTTTTCACATGGTCAACAAAGATACAGTGCAGGAAAGCCATACTGTTGACCTGGGTATCGTTGACCTGCATAGACTCTCTCTTTACAAGTGAATCACAGAAGCACTATGTCAGGCAATGACAGCCCCAACAAATCCACCCTGATTAGTACCTTTAAGGGTGACTACAACCTTCTACAGCTTCTTCTACTTTTCAGTTAATGCTATGCCAAAAAACAAGTAAGACACTATCTTCTACAGTGATCAGACAAGAGATTTCACAAAGATACAAAAAGTGTAACAGAGATCACTACAAGCTTCATGTTTTGTAACAGAAAAATTGATTTGTCTAACATATGGGCAAAGTCAAAGACCATGCTGGCACATGATTTGTTTGCTCAGTAAAAGACTGTCAACAATATTTATAAAAAACATGTAGGTAACTGATGTAAATATCCTCAGTGAATGAAAAAAAAGGAGTTGGCTGTAAAAAGACATCTTCTAAGTGTAATAAGCTTAAATATTTTAGGAATGATTATGATTGGCTGCGTCTTGAATTATTTCTGCTTAGTACCTCAGGTGTTTTTTGTTTTATATAGCAACTAACTTGGATTCTTCACTAGAAAGAATAAAATCAACTATAAATTCCAGCAAAAGTGAATTAACTCTCATTAACAGAGTATAAGGAAAGGACTTAGTGTTATAAGCAGGGCTGAAGAGCTGTAGTCTGTGTATCCTACCATAACCTCCCCTTTCTCGACTACCCATTTCAATTCTACTTGCTTTCATTCTCCTGATCCTCAGGAGGGTAAACAAGCCCCTGAAATTCCACATTGACATGGATCTCGATTCCCAAGATCAAGGCAACCTTCAAAAGGATAAGCTGGAGCTGACGGATACCTGCAAGAAAGCAGGTGATAAAGAAATGTAAGAAAAAGAAAAGAGCACAGGCATACACATGTGTCCCTGTATAGTTTGACATTACTGATAAATTGATTTAAAGGCCAACTGCTGCTTGCTTCTTCCCACTGTGTTTCCTAGCACTTCCATTGAGGCAGCACTGGTGTGTAACATCATGGCATGCCAGAAAACTTCTGTATAGCAGAAACTCCAACCCTTCCCAAAGAAAGTAAATAATTTTTTAATGTTTCAGTCCCCAAATCAGGAACAAGGGAAACAACCAGAACATGCATTGCAGGGGATGTAGGGAAGAGAGCACAAGCAAGACTGCACTTTTATCACAGGTAGCAACTAGTCATTTGATCAACCTAGTTATACTACTGAACTGCACCTTTATCCTAAGACCTTTAGGTTAGTGAGAGCATAGTAAGATTCTTACCATCTTTTTCCTCTAACGTTAGTGTAAGTAGTGGGTACAGAAATGACAATGTGAAAACACTACTAATCTGAAGGAAGACACCCTACTATCATATTCCAGATACTGAAATGAAAAAATGCTCCACCTAAATATTAAAATTCAGCTGTGCTGAAATACAAAAGAAGATGGCATTTATAAAGTACTGGAAGAATAAAAATAATGAGAAATTGGAAGAAAAGAAGCAATCTGCAAGACTGAAGTTCCAAAGATCCTTCAGTTGAACCCTTCACTTCCAAAAAAAGAGCAGTTTTTGTTTGGACAAGAGGCTAAATTTTATCTACTGTCTTTCTGTCACTTTATTTTCCCCACTTATCCCAAGTGGTCAACACAGATTGGTGGGCAAAACAATCTGGCTGTGGCATCCCCAGTAAATTACTGAAGAAAGAAAAACTGGAAAAAGATAACTCCTGTCCAACTGAAGCTGTCATTCAGTTTTAAACTGGTTTATCAGAATTTGAGAATTACCAAATTACTCTCAATTTTGGTATGTAAACCTCTAATCCAACCAAAGGCTATTCAGAGGCTGGCAGTTTTCCTGAAAATATCTTCAGTACTCTTTCAAAAATACAGATTTTAATAGTGAACAATGCCAAAATTGTTCCCCCCTTTTTTTCAGATCATCATTCAAAAGAATGTTCAAAAGCATTTAGCAATTTTTTTTTTTTACAACTTGCTTACAATGTTCAAGAGAAACAGAATAATGTGGCAGCTGCAAGGATTTAACAACAAAAATAGGAAAATTATCCATCCAAAAAAAGCTTTGAACCTTAAGTGTACTTTTCAGTGTAAGAAAAAGATAAGCCTCTGAAAGTAGTAGGTGTCTGTTAATCTCAAGGCGCGATGTATTTCTCCCATATCTAGGGCTAGCCCAGATTGTGCTATGCAAAGGTAATGCTGAATTGCACCAAAAGGAGGTCAGAGCAGTAACTGGTGTAGGCTGAATTCTAATGAGTTAGCCCATGCACCTCCTGCCTTCCCCGGGAAAACAAGTGCTGCTGTGGCTAGCAGCGGCTGTACTTACTGATATGGTCTATGGATCCCGCACAGAATTTGCCATAGAACTTTTTGGCGCCAAGACCCCGCAAGTCGTGTATGGTGAACGGCCACAAGTGCAGAACATTATTGCGGGAAAAGGCATCCCTCTTTTCTATGACCACCACCTTCGCTCCTAGGAATGATAGGTCGATGGCTGTACGAAGGCCACAGGGTCCAGCCCCAATTATCAGACACTGCAAAACAACCGGTACAGAGTAACTTTACAGTCCTAGGAGGAAAAAGGTATTCTCACCACAGCTTCAAAGCATCCCACGGCTCTTAGGGGTAAGTGCTCTTTGTTTGCAACATAAGGTGAAATTTCAGTTCAGTCTTTCTATTGTTACCTGCCATGCTCTGCCACTGATATGTTAAAGCAGTAAGTGAAACCTGAAAATAAAGCATATCACACAGCAGTGAAAGTCTGGAGAAGCAGCAAGTCACCTTCCTGTTTTCAGCCTTCATTTTAAGAAGAGCTGCCAAGATGTACTCTATAAGCTATGTAAGTACCTGGAAAGCATCAGCATTTCTGAAGGCTCAACGCTTCCTCCTCCTCCTCCCCCGTTCCATCCATGTGTTTCCGTTCTTAAAGCAGGTGATCTAGCCTTTTTCTCTCATTTTCCAAAACCTGAGCTGCCCTTCCTTGAGAAAATTTTGAGCAACACTAAAAACTCTTCATGATCGCTGAGTAGCATAGTAACGGCTAGCACTCTAAGGCTGAGAAATACCTGAGGTGCTGATGTTTTTATAAACATTGTCATTTGGAATAGCATAGATAACGGTCAAGTCAGAGCACATAAACTCATACCTATGCTGCCACCTCTACTATTGCAACAAGGGAAACTTCAGAAAATTAAATATAATGTAAATACAAATTTTGTGTAACTGACTAGACAATTTTTATCAAAATACATTTTATTTGAGCTAACTTTTGTCACATGGTCTTTCATCTTGCCATGCCTTTTTCCACTCTACTCACAAACACTATTGGAGGCCAAAAAACAACTAGAGAATGTAAAATACTTGCATATCTACGGCTAGTATTTTTTTTTGAGAAACAAAAGATACAGCAAGATGATTTATTTTAAGATTAAAAAAACAAGACAGTCTATTGACACTTCTTACTCACAGAACCTGAGGTCCACATAGCTGGCATGTGTATGTGTATCCACGCAAATACAGTGAACAGTCCATTTTGTCATATCATTTTTGTACTTTGATTTCTACTGAGTATAAACCAGTCCCACACAACAAAGACCTTGCTACAGTGGTGACTGCTGSTGCCATGTGAGTATTTTTCAGATATATACATAGCTTAGAGCTGGACCACAAAGCTATTTGAGAAATTCAGCAGTATGCTAAAAATTAATCGGAACCTAAGCTTCCAGTCAAACAGCCTATCCTGAAATAAAAGATTTTTGTTCTTTCATAGTCCCCATATGTCCATTTTTACTGCTCACCACATTTTAGCTAGTTATTCATGGGGGCATGTATTCTGCAAACTATATGAAACCACAAATAAAAAGCCAGAATGATAAAGTTGGAAATAAAACAGTTCAGGTTACAGTAATGAAGAGGTAACAACTGACATGCAAATACAAAGTAAGATAAAATGTCACATAAACATGAGGGCAGAGATCCAAGTGTAGAGGAAGGGGAAGTGAAGGATAACAACACTGTTTATTCAGTAGTTCTGGGAACCTGAAGGCACACAGAAAAAGGGCAAGCCCAACAACGGAGCTATTTGCAATTCAGTTCCTAAAGAGACTTGTACATTGAATAAACGTCCAACCTGCAACTTGTTGAAAGTAGTAACAGATCAGGATCTAATATGTTCTTCCAATTCATTATTGTTTTCTTTGCAGATAAGCATAACTCTGAAGTACCATTTATTCTTTCTTTTTTTAACCTTGTAACAGAATTAGCTGTATGTATCATGTTTAACTGCAACTTTCAAAGAGACCAGATTCAATAAGCAACAAGTCCACATTGATAAGGGAGACTCATTCTTTGAATACTTTCCCCATGTAAAGTAGTTACAACGGAGTGCACAAGAACAAATGAATTATATTAAAACCAGACTTTTCAAATGCAGGTCCACAGAATCTAATTGTAAATTGATTACCAGTAATTTTGTCACGGAAACGTAAAAACTTATCTTTTTATAACATTTTTTTCCACATATGAGGATGTGATTAACAACGTCTAGGCTATGTTTAGGACTCTAGACATTCTGGATGTAAAATACATGATACCCACTGAAGTAATTCATGGCCAAGCTTGCCTTTTTTCACCACCACAAAATTATTAGATTATGTTGTTGTAAAACACAGCAAGTATTAAGCACAATTAAAAGAGGAAAAAAGGATTCTGTCCCCTTTTCCCTTCTAATGCTTTTCCAGTTTCAGGAAATAAAGACAGTGACTGTTGTTCCTTGTTCTGTCTTCCCATGATGACTCAAAACAACTACTGCAACCCTGTCCACTAGAGCAACCTCACCACTCAGAAACACTTACTGCTGAAAACTTTTCAGATAGGCTATATTAAGTTTTCAGTATCAATATGGTAATGGTAAAGTAACATTAAATGCAAACTGAAATGCTGCATTGTCTCTATAGCCAATGAAGAAGGGTAAGTTCTCAAATGGAGAATTATCTCCCTGTTTCCCTTCGAGGTGCCTAGGCTGAATGTATACAGGGGACAGTGTAAACAATTTTTGTAACTGTTTACATCTGAACAAACCATCACATGCAATTCTTGCTTTCATGACCTATAACCTCGATTAGCTGTACTCTGGTTAACCTGGGCACTGGCTATGTGATACACTAACCGCAGAACTCTGCTCTTGGCACATAATCCCTGCACAGTTTTTGAGCTGGCATGCAAGAGCTGAACTCCAGAGGATGACATCTTCTCTCTGCTGTCACAGGAAAAATTATTATTATTTGTTAGCCTCTGTTCTATATCTCTTCGAGTATATTGAAATTTCCTGAAAATTGATATATGTTCAACCATATAGAAGCTGAGCTTACTACAGAAATGAGAGCTATCTGCTATGGTAACATGGGTAAAATCTTAATCTTAATTTTAAATTCTACTATCTTCAGATCCCCACTTAAGTTTCTGTTTTATTTTTAATTAGTGATTTGCAAATGCCATTAAAAATTAGGAATATAAAACAAGGTGAAATAACAAAAATCAAATCAGATATGACTCAGTGCTCAAAAGATCTCTACTTTGAATAGTTATGATTATTTCTCAGCAATTATATATAAGTACTTAGTAGGAGATGCTATTAGGATATGAAACAAGTAATTACCAGAAATATGCAAGAAAATTTTTTAAAAGAACACATACAGATATCATTTCTTTACATAAAAAAATTCAACAAAGTTTACATTTAAAAGCATACAAAAATGATTTATAACCACAGGTATATTCATTACCATGTACTAACAAAAAGTAAATATTTAACTAAATTTCACTTCCTTTCATCTATATAATTTCACTACTCAAAATTACTCGA
Organism: Apteryx rowi; assembly: GCF_003343035.1. Lineage (NCBI taxonomy): Eukaryota > Metazoa > Chordata > Aves > Apterygiformes > Apterygidae > Apteryx > Apteryx rowi. The sequence goes on along the minus strand of NW_020449530.1, from coordinate 1,535,381 downwards.
ATCCCAAATCCATTTTTCTATGAGTTTTGGCATTTTTCCACCTTAAATTTGTTCATCATCCACTCTTACCACTTGTGTCTCTATATAGTATCTCTCCAACAGCATCTTAGAAACGCTGGCAAATTACTCTACGGCTGGCCTCCACTCTCCTCCTCCTTTCCTTCACTCTGTCTCTTTTTTTCCCTTGTCACACACACAGGAGAGCGTTACGGCGTAAGCCCCCTGCTCCATCCAGACACCCATTCAGCCCGCTCATACCATGCCCACCCGCTCTGGTCCTCTTGCTCCACAGCACTGCCAGTCAGTTCTAAGGTCTCTCTCATCACTAAATGAGGGCGACTCACGATCGAATGAAGCGCTCTGTTTATCTCATCGCTATTTCATCTCCAAGTCACCAAGTGCCACTTCTGCAATCACTCTCCTGATCCCATTTCTCCTGTCCCATCCTACTCTCCAGCTTGGCTTTGATCCAGGAAATACACTAAACTTTTGGAGTACATAAAATCTCTAGCAAACTCTTCCTAGTCAAACATCATTCCCAGTATTCTTTCCTCTACTGCTTCTACCTACTTTTCAACTAAAGTTGAAAAGACAGTTTTAAGACAGTTGACTACACTGTAGCTCTTCCAAGTGTGTCCTTTCTGATTTCTTTTATTAAGACTTAGTATGTCTCCAGTTATTCTTTCAGTGCACCATCTGAAGGACTTCCTTAGTTTCCCCCACTTCTCTCACCTCCGACTGTCCACAGGGGTTCCTTGGGGGTTTGTCTTTGTCTCCTCCTCCTCTCTTCCTCTACAATTCACTTTTGCGTAATCTCATTCACAGAGAACTAGTTCAATCAACTTGTCAGTGCTGAAGGTTCACAGAACTTTCTCCAATTCAGACTTGACTTCTTTTTGTCCAAGCTAAAATCTCCACTTTTCTGACATCTCCTCATGGTTGTCTAGTTGTCACTTCAAGCCCAACATGATAAAATGGAGCTCTAGCTTCCTTCTAAGCACACCTCACCAGTTCCCTTCTAGATCATGTCAACATCAGTTTTCTGAATGTCATTCATAACTGGATGTCAACCTCCACTGAGATATCTTTTTTTGTAAGATCTCATAATCAAGCAATGTCTAAGTCATGCAGTTATTCTTCCGTTAAATTTCTTGTTCATAGTGCATCTCTATTACTGAAGCAACCTCTTCTCCTGTGTTAACAAATGCAGTATTGCCCACTAAGATATATTCAGAACACAGACACAAAATTACTCTTTTGGTCTATTACTTCATGTAAGTCCAAATATATTTACACTCTTCCACAGGTTCTTCATTCTCTTTCTCATAATAACATAAGCCACTTCATTCCACAGTCTTTCATACAGTTTCACTTCTATCCATCATGTTTCATCTGAAAGAGAGCAACTCCTGACTCCAATTAATACAGGGTACATTCGTTTTCAGAAAAATAATTTCATATTTTTCCCCATGATGTCTATAGTAACCTTAGAAGTTTTACTCTTAAATATAAACAAAAATGACTATACTAATCTTCCTACAAGCCCTTCCTTTGTCATGCTGCCTGTAAAAAATAAATCTTAACACTGCTTGGACTTCTGGGGTGTTGAAGCTACTGTCCACCACAACAGCCAACACTGCCTACTTGTTTCATTGTTTTCCAAGCTAATCTACACTTACCTTCTACATTATGTATCAGTTGTAAACTTTTTGAGGAAAGGATTATTTTTCACAAGAGCTGGGACAACCGGCCCTTGGTCATTAGAACTTTTTCACAGTGTTATTGTAATACTTATAAATGCCACCATCCATATGAAAATGGCAATTGGAAAGTGAACTAGAATAAACAATGAAGAAACTAATGTAACTTTCTAATATCCAGTTGGGAATTTAACTCCAGTCCATAGATCTGAGATGACTGACAATATCCTAAACAGAATATATCTTCCCCTCAGTTCTCTGCCAGAGGAATTAATCAAGATATTTCCTTCCCCAGAAAGGCGAATATACAACAGAAAGAAAAGCGTCCATTGTCCTCAATAAAGGAGGAAATAATCCTGTTCTAATTTCATCATATTCCTATCTCCCTTTTTTAAAAAAGGCAAAGTGTATGATTACTTGCTAAAATAATTTATTACACGCACATTTTCATGAATGATACAAAGAATCACCTTTCAGTAATAACAAAATAAATAATTAAGCTCATACTGTACTGTCAACAAGGATGCAGCACATAAATACCAGCTCTCAACAATTAGGTTAAATTATTTTTTTCAGGTGAAGGCAGCAATTCCTTACTATAAATATCACACATACCAATCTTTTAAAATGAATCGATAAAAGTTTCCACAGCATTTTTGCTTTTTCCTTTTCTTTCTTTAAACATGAAATGTAAGTGATTACTTTCTAAGTGTTAAATATAATATTCTGGCAAATTTGCAGGGAAGTTTTACTTTTCTTGAGAGAGTCACGAAAATTTTCAAACTGAAAGGGATGTATTTTGAAAATTTCCAATAAAATATTTTGTATCTAGACTCCAACAGAAGATTTCATTTCCCAGATATTATGCATTTAAAAAAAAACAACATAAAATATGCTTACCGAGATTAAAGGTTTACAAATGAAGATTTCCTACCTCAACTTCACCTATAGTATTGATGCCACAAAAACATAAAACAGAGATACTTGCAAACTGATTCTCCTGAAGAAACTATAGCTATCCTGGTCATTCTCAAGGATTTCAATTTAGTTTCCCCTATTGAGGCGGATAATCAAATTTGGTAGAAAGCTAATGGAATTGTTGATTGAGAGGTAAATGCTAACAAATTATGACCATATTATAAATAGTATAAGTAAGAACTTTCCTAAATCTTCCCTGGACTTACAGTGATACCATGCAAAAATCTCCCTACATCCAACCTTTTTCTTATGTATTTCAGAGACAAACTGGGTAAAAGAGTTGTCTTGACTCCCATGAATAAATCTCTACGGAGGATCACTTTCCTTACCTTTGTGTTGGTGCACGCTTTCCCCTTCTTGTAGTCTTTATGGCTGCCCCTCTTATCCAATTTGGCCCACAAGGCTTTGGCCTTCCAGTAATTTAGTTTGGACTTGAGTTTGTGATAGAAAGAACGATAGTCCTTGGGTTTTAGTTCTAGGTAATCACAGAGCTCTTGGAAAGCCTTGAGAGTCCCCTTGCAGGTTGAAGCCTGGACAAATCTGTCAAAGAGAACATGAGCCTGGTTCACCTTCTCATTCTTACTTTCTTCCATGCTTCACACTTAGCAGCTACCCCGGGGGGCAGCTGTTCTCTTCCAGTCTGCCAGACTTCCTGATGTTGCACTGCTGAGCCACTTTCACCTCTGGCTTACAAGCATTATTAACCTATAAAATAAAAAGGACAAAATACAATTGAGCTTGATCTTTGTTTTTCTTTCCAAAATTATGGCTGTGCCTACTGAACTGAAAGTGCAAACTCTCAGTAACTAGTAAAGCATCGGTCCTAAATGAGCCAACTAAACAATACACCAAAGATTCCTGTCCAGCTGCACTGAACTATGGCATTTCAAAGCTAATTGAGCCTCACTTCAAACAGTGAAGCACCTCATCTCTATAAAATAGCAAAATACTTTATCTGACCCGTTCTCTAGAAAGTTTTTTCAAAATTTTTGTTTCACATGAAGAGCAGAGAAGTTTCAAGTAAACTGGCTGGTGTTACATGATGTTTGGAAGCAGGAGGAAGTTTTAAAACAAAAGGTATACATACTATTATTAATATAACAGTCACTGTGACGACAAGACTGTTGTGTTAACACCACAGCAGTGGTAACGTGTCAGTCTTAAAAATACTACTACTACAAAGTACTTTAGGAGCTAGTATTCCACCAGTAAAACAAGTCTGGGTTCATTCAAAAGTGACATGTATCTTTGCCCATGATAAGTAGAGAAGAGGAAAGAGGATGGCATATCACAGGTTGATATTTCTGTTTGAGAGTCCTTGCAAAGACTACTTTTGCACAGCGACTTAATAAAAGCAATGATGGCTACTGCACTCCTGGAAAGAAGTTAGATCTGCTAATAGCAATCAAATGCTTAAGAAAAGATATCAAGACTGAAAAAATGTCTGAGAGATATGTGTTGCACCAAGCAGTATAAACTTTTGTCTCACCTAGTTTCTATGTGCATATTCCCATCCTAATAAGTGGCATAACAGTGAAATCTGGCTGATGTACTATTCTCATGGAATTCTCATACTATTTCCTCTAGTTCCATGGTTTTCAACTTCTTTTGATTTGTAGGACCCCTCCAGCTCCCAAATTTTTATCTTCAGATTGGAGGGCAGCATATATTCAAAGCATGCTTTTAGATTTAAACAGATGTTGAAACTACAGGACTGAAAACACTTCTGAGGTGCTTTTTGTGTTTGTTTTTTTTGCAAGGGCATTAAGGTAAAAAAGGAAATATGCGGAGTCGGATAAAACCTTTTAGATTCCCACCAGCTCTTTTCCGGCTTCCAGCAGACAGGAAGCCAAGTCAAACATTACAGCTCATGTCTCTTCCCCTCCAGTATGTCAGCACGGCAGCAGTTTGTTTGGGCACTCCTGCATTCCACTCTAACATGATATTTATTAGTTATATTTTAAAGTGGCAAAGGAGACCTTGATACCCCTACATACAGTCCCAAACTGTTTATTATTAAAAATAAAAATAAAAAATTCTCCTATGAAAGCCAGAGTATAACAATGGGCTATACTGGAGAAGGTAATTCTGACTTTAATAGGACAACTGACTTAGAGGACTCAACACAAATTAAGCAGTATTTATGACTGGCTGACAGTGATATCGTCCATATCATCACTGCTCACTAAGCAGTGTAGAACTAACTACTTCCCTTATTTTTATTATTAATTTCACTGTTGTGAAGCTGGAAACGTGCTCCAGGCTTGCACCTCTGAGTAACCACTAAACATCTCCAGAGGTCTAAGGCACTGTGCTTTTAGCCTGTGACCTCTCTTCCATTCTCAAGAGCAATGTTATACAGAACTCCCACAAATCACTTCTGTTGAAGGGTGCATCTGTGTAACAGAGATGCAATAAAATATGTAAAGTCTAACTCCCCATGCCCTAGTAATCAGCACAATACTGCAAGTTGAATACTATTTTGTGTTGTTTCCCGTCACTCACAGTCTACCACCCAAACACTCACTTTACACCAGCACTTCAGATGACTGACAAAACATTTCCTAAGAGTAAGTAATAAAAGCTACATGACCTAAATTCAGTGGGGTGGCAATTTAAGTCTGTTAGTCCACAGTCCATTACTAATTTATCCAGATGCAAGGACAACACAGGATTCATTTCTTATTCTTGCTTCTCTTCTACTCTTTCATCAGACAAAAGGACAAAGCAGCATGTTTCTGCACTGCTAAGACAGCACCTGAAGGTAAAATGCAATCTACTTTCCCTCTAGGAATTTAATGCTTTGCATTCAAGATTTGTCAAGCCAGGTGACAAACTCGCAAAAGCAGGTCATTTTACACAGCTCAACCAGAGTGGCATATTAATTTTGAAGTTCTGCTGCATCCCATTTTGCAAAAGGCTATTAAGTCAGTTATGCCCACAGGTCAAATACAGCTGCTGCTTCTGTACAGAAGCTTCAATCACTGCAATTAGTCACTCCCCAAAACTCTGCATTCCTGATGTAAACACCCAAAGCCCTTGGAACCAGAGAGCAACACGTCAGAAATCATGGAAATTATAGGAGGCAAAGCAAGGGCAGGTAAGAATATTTGCCAGGTTTCCAGGGTATTTGTATGCATTGTTGGCTACTCTGCAAGTCTGCAGTATCCTGCATGTTTTGTCTCGAGGCAGCTGATTGCTGACTCAGAAGCTCTGCACATTCCTTGGCAAAAGTGTTGGGAGAGAAAGACAAAGCCTGTGAAAAAAAGCATGCAAGAACAGTGTTCATGTTGCTATTTACAACAATAGCAAGAGGTTGTCACTGACTCATGACTACAAGCACACTCAGGATCTCCAGCTCACGCTCAGGATCTCCAGGACAAAAGAAATCAAGGAAAAACAGAGAAAGAGACAATGAATAATTCCAGGTGGCATTTCCTTCCCCTTCGCACAGTCACCAAAGATGTCTTGCTTTCAGGCCTTGTGTGAATATTTTACCAACCGTGAATATGGGAAAGTAAGTTCAATGCCTGGAAAACTCATCCCTGCTGCTGCCCAGTGCAAGAGATTGGAAGAGGTTTTGCAAAAGATGCATATAATGAATTTAATTGTGCAAATTCAAATTCCTGCAGAACGCCTTGCGAAGATAGGCCTCCCACATTCCAGGCAAATACATCCCCATTACTACATTATAGGATTCAACTCCCCTACATTTTCCACCCTGATTTTGTTAAGAGAGTCTCATTTAACTTGTGACTTGAGCCTGGAAAAATAAAATATTTTAGTTCGGGAATACAGTTTGCCAGCATTTTTCTCCATTTTTGTTCTGGCTGAAGCTATTGACTTAATTCCATCCAAATTCAAAAATTGTTTCATCTAGCTCAAAACAGCACTTCGAGTGAATAAAACATTTGCCAAAATAACTGTCCAGCTCCGTTTAGAATGCTGAGTTTCTCTGATCACAGTATAAACACTTTTTATATTTTGGCTATTTCACAGCTAGACAAACACCTCAGATCCACCCTTGTCAAGACAGACAAATTTATTAGAATTTAGAGATCAACAAACTTGCAGTACTACATGGAATCTAAAAAGCGAGTTTTCCATCCACTGTAAAACTAGTGAATGCTCCAGTAACCCCAGTTCCCATTGATTTCATCCTTTCCATAGTATTTCCAATTCCCTGGCAACGTCCCCTATGCTCTCACTTCCCTCATTTGGGTCCCTAATTTCTGCCTAAGAAAAACTCAGTAACATGCTCTGGAAAACTTAGTCTACTGTAATAGCTAGACAGCCAGTGCATACTGGCAACTTGGCTAGCAAAAGCCTAAGAACAGATTATTGTTAAGCCTATGCTGGAGACAGCGGGGACACCTATTTTCGTCTCTCTTCTCTAGCCAGTCAACAGTTTTCTTGACACTTGTAGGAAATCAATTATCTTCAAGACTTTAATTCACTGTCAAATCTGGATGAAATTGTTCAAAAGTTATTAAGGGTGAAACGGAAAAGCAGATGGACAAGCAGCTCAATCCCATAAGCCTTCCTTCTTTAGGAAACCACACTAAAAAAAGGCTTTATTCCAACAAATGAAAAAGCTCTGTTTTCATTTCCAGGATCTGATTTATTTTACTTTTAGCTAAAACTAAAGAAATGGCCCTTGGTACAACATGTTCATCACATCCTAAGTCATCACACATACCAAAAGTACAGGTTTAGGGCAGCTATAAGGCTGTAGAACACATGGCAAAAGGAGGACAGTTTCTACAAGAAAAGCTAAAAACAAAATCTGCTATTATTTTAGTCTTATACTATGCAGACAAGCAATAGGAAAGCAGAAGGACCAAGGGTGTGGTTGCCATTGTTTGCAGCTTCCCTTTTACACCAGATGGAAAAAAGGAATATCAGCATTGTACACAGTATGTTTTAACACGGTATTCAGATCTGCTCTGGTTCATAAAACTGAGCACTCAAGCAAATACACTGGCAAATAGATGTCTGTGTTTTAATACACTCATCAAACCTGACGTGCAGGGCAGAAATGGGGAGGGTAAATCCTTTTGGTCTCCATCTATTTCCTTTCTAATCCCCAAGCTGCGACAGAAGTAGGAGAGAGAGAGACCAAATATGAACCAAGTTGCAAATACAGAACCCATTCTTCCTAAAGAGAAGATCAAAGCATATATACAAACAGCTCACGCACAACTCTCACTTCAAGAAAACTCAGTCCAGTTAGGATTTTAAAAGAAATGCAGATTATATCCAAGAATATAGAAACACATGAACATAGAGGCAACTACAGGTAGTAGTCTGGTTCTCAAAATTATACTAAGGTACTGAATAGAAATGTTTACATTGTTCATTACTAACCATTTCTTAAGTGACAGAAAATGAGTACTGAAAACATCAGACCTACATGTTAAAACTTATCTACATGAATTCAACTAACATATTATTTTGCTGTTCCATTATACATTATCCTTTGATCACAACAGGTGTCCTTATGTTGAAAGATCACCTAGGTAAAGAAGGAGCCTCTTTCTTCATCTTGATCAAAATTAACGTCCCAAAATGTTCTACCCAGACTTTTTTCCTTCTGGTCTTTGGGAAAAAGCCGCTCAGCTTAGTCACTCTAAAATTTATATGCCTCTGGCTATTTTAGCCAGTTTCCTTCAGTCATAAAGGTTGCTTAACCAGAGATTCCCAACCAAATGAAAGAGGGGGAAAAAAAAAATAGAAACCATGGAGGAGGAAGAGGTAGCTGCCCACTTGCCCTCCCCTTATAAGATGACAAGGAAATAGTAGGCCACAGCTGTCATATTATAAAGCAAGCCTCAAGTATAACCAGCTTAAATGACTCAACCTATCTGTGACAGTCACATACTAGGGAAATCCCTCACAGCAGGAATCTTTACATGGAGCCACTCTAACTGGTACAGTGATCCCTTCTCACCTAGGACCAACTGTGTGTTTGGGAAGCCAGGAATATTTTTTTTAAGTCTTGGAACTGCCACTGTGCTTTAAAGAACTACATGGTACTCTACACGCATAGCAAACATTTTATTTCTCAAAGAAGAAAATGTGCCTTCACGCTGAGAATACATAGTACAACTTCCCACAAGAAGCAAGACTGCCAAGACAAACTTTTATTTTGGGGTGTGGCCATTAGCACAGCAAGATGAAGCCCTGTGAGCAACACTTCCTTTTACAAGCATCCCAAAACCAAAGACAGATGACAGCAAAAGTTGCATTTGTTATCTGGGTGGTGAAATCCATGCATCTCCCACAAATTCTCTTAAGATTCTTCCTGGTACAGACGTAAACTCTACCATGAGAGAACACTAAAGATAGGCAGCTACACAGCATTTTTCACCCAAAGCATTCAGAACACTTTACAAAAAAGGATAAGTATCCACAACCCTGTTTCCCAAATTTTATGGCAAGATGGTGCTCTACTAAAGCCTGCTCTTCTGGGAGAGAGGTTAATTCTCAGAGCCTCAGCTCCAGGACTCTAGAATTCATCTTTCTTTACAAGATTCATTCTTGGTGCACCCATTGCAACGCAATGGTGGATTTTGCTTCCATTTCCTCCCAGATTGTATCACCCTAAATACTGGAAGCTGCTTCCCCTGCCCAGGAACTTACCCCTATCTCCAACTTGCCACCCCTTATTCCTGAACAACTGCCACAGAACCTTTATGTAACAACATTTCACTAAGTCCAGTTTCAATGCAGGGAGCCCTCACCCTAAAAGCATTTCCCATAAACACCATATCCCACACCTCTAGGCAATCAGACAGTGGTATCTTCTGGTGAGTGGTACATATCCCACTTCTAAGCTAAGTCCACAATCACTTCACATCCTACTAGGCTGAGACACATGGAGGCTTCTCACTCCACCACTTAAAAGGGTAAGAAGGTCAAATGTCATTTCTTCATTTGAAGTGCTTTGAAGCTGTTCATGATGTTATATTTCAACAGGGAAATCCATCCTAAAGTTAGATCTTATCCAATGTTACAAGCTGGACTTCTCTAGATTTCCTCAAATGCTACCTGAGGACAGCTCCTGTATAAGAAAGACCTCTAAGAAACGACTGGAATGACACTTTCACAGAACTTTACTTCCATGACTTCAAAAGGGGGGAAAAAAACAAATCAATCTTCTTAGCATAGCAAGTCATACCAGCTTTTGACATCATACAGGATACAGATTGATTTTATCTTTTTGAGCAAACATGCTATGCCACAGCAAAAGGAGATTTTCAGAAAAGCATTACTGAACATTAAAGAAGAACAAGAACTTTGTTCTGACCCCCCCTAAAGAGTTGTAATAGAACAGAGATTGGTGGCAACAAACAGACTAGAACGACCTCTGCAGCCTGGTGATCCAAGTCTTCTGAGGTCTTCAAGTTCTGTCAGCACTCTGATCCCCCCAAGCTATTCCAGGATACAGTGAGGAAACAGACAGAGCCCAGAATTACATTTTTTAAAATATATAAGAAACTTCATAAAAGAAATGAACTATCTAATGAAACCCACATGAAAACATTTTTTTAATTTATATAAGAAAGTGAAGCGTCAGAACTTTGCATCAAAATACAGACTACAACGATCACAAAAGATAATGTAGGAAAGCTAATCGACAGGGACAAAAAGAATGACACAATCATATGATCTGCAAGTGACAAAAAGAGAAAAAAAATACTGCTCTTTAAAGAGCGCATAAAACGCTTTCATGAAATTTAGTAACTGAAAAGGTTTAGCATCTTGTATAATAGCTGCTCGCACTACAGAAAGTTTTTGACTTCTATTATGCACTTATCTCCGGCTATGTACTTCAGTTCTTTATACCACCTAATTCTACCTTATACAGGTCAGCAAAGATTACTAATTGCACGCTGTCCAGACTAGGCTGAAGTTATCAAAGCCACCTTCATTTGGGTCATCAAGAGAGACATCAGAGCATCTCAGGAGCAAACTCAAAAACTTGGTCATTCGTGTCAGTATTTATCCTAATCAAGGCAGGTGGCTGCCTGAACTTTTAACTTCAAGGTTCATTCCCCAGTGGTTTGGTAAATACCAGACTCTCACAAACCAAAAAAAAAACCCCACAGTATTTCCAGTTACAGACATTAAAAATGTACACAGAAGAGCAAGTTTTATTTGTGCTGCTTCCAACTTTCAGCTGTTAAGGGTGTGTAAAAGAGGCAGGCACTTTCTGGAAAGGAAGCAGTGGAAGAAAAGGTAGCCAGAAAACAGGATTAAAAGATTGATAATTCCATTCCCCCTCTCTCATATGCTGCAACTAGCCAAGGTGTCACAAATTGAATATATCACACAGGTCAGTACAAATAGATTATTTAAGGGATGTATCTCCTGTTTCAGGAAGATTGAATACAGAAAGCAGAAGGACTTAAAAATTCGGGATTTTTTTTTCCTAATACAGATCTTGCAAGATTATTTTGGGAGCCAAGAAACCAAAGTAAACAGACATTTGAATTTAAGAGCCATAAAAATTTCTTCAACCCACAAAACACTTCACTTAGAGGCTGTTGAATTTGGAAAAACAAAACAATCCCAAACTTTATTCTAGGAAAAGTCCAGGAAGGGCTGGGACCATGCAACAACTTGTGGGTGCAAGCCTAGCCTTTATAATTGCCAGCTAAAATATACATGCAGAGCATGGAAAACGTACCTCAGAAATTGGACCTTAAACCAGACCTCCAGGACTTTAGAACTAAATACAAATCTTCCTATAAAAATTAAGGCTTATATCAGCAGTAAACCACAAAAAAGTGAGTGCTTCCCTGCCTCCCCCTGCACATTTCCTAGTTCTTGATGGGAAAGTTCCAGCCAAGGACAGCATCTCAAGGACTCATCGGCAACTAGGTCAGGACCAGCACCTTACTCCCTACCTGCCACACACGTTCACTACTCACTTACTGTCAATACATCCAGCACTCTATATCTCAACCATCATATGTGTCCACCTACCACTGCTCCCAACCCAATGCCCAGCCAACAAACCCAAACTCTATCAGCAGGCCAGTTCTCTCATGTTTCATTGCTGCCAGAAGAAATCCCACAGTGTGTTTACAATCACTGACTTGTGTACCCCACTCATGTAGCCCAAATCACTGTACCTACTTCTCCTCTCCCCTTAAAGCTGTGCATTAAATGGGTACTGTGTAGTCTCACTACATATCTAAGAACAAAAATGGCCATGGCAAGGAACTCAATTTAGGGTATGTGTGGCAGGCCATTTCTTGATGTTCTGCAGGCCACCACAGGCTTGTATTGTTCTTGCATGTTGGTCACTAGGTTAGACCATAATACCTTTAATTAAGCAATTTAATTCCATTTTGTAAAGGGCAGAGAACTGCACACATCAGTGAGAACACTACTGACTGAACAGAGCTTGAACAGAACACACAAAAGGATATGAAGGGAACAGGAAGAGACTGGTCTCCAGCATGCTTTGAATTTTCTTTGTCTGAATGACTAGCAGATTCAATACAGAGATACACCTCATTGTCAGGATAGGACTTATTTGTCTAGACGCTTAAGGCACAAGCATCTCAATAACAGAGAAGATATTGAACACGTTCAATGGACACAACAATACATCCCAATTCATTAGATCAAAAGAGAAAAAAAAACATACAGAAAAAAACTCATAATTTTTATGTTACAACTTAGATCCTTTTATTGAGCTCTCTTCCACAGGTGCCACAAATCTTTTCTTTTCTAAAACCTGCCACAGGCTGATTTCCTGTAGATATGTTTTCACCATCAGAAGAAAGAATCTCTATCCTACCCTTTCCTCAAAGCATTCTCTTACTGTACTTACATCCTAGAGTTCTTAATCTGACAGTATATTAAACTTAACTTAGTATTAACACTTGAAAAATCTGCTCATGTAAATCCTTCCTCTTCCAAAGATAAGAATACCCACCGTTTGCACTCTGGTACTCTCATCCTTAATAAAAATAATAATAAAAAAAGCAAAACAAAACCCAACCCTTAGCAACTAATAAATTTCACTAAGAGACCGTCAAGTAACAACTGATCAAATCTAGCAACTTAATGAAAATTCACCTCTCTTACACAATCCTGTAAGTCTGATATTACCCACCATTCTTTTTTCTCATAGGTAAAAGGAAGGCTACAGGAATCACAAGAGACAGGAAGACAGTCTAAGCAAATAACCTGTTTAAGCATTTTAGCTAAACTGTTACAAATGGTAGAGAAAAGATTAGACAGAATTGTGAAATTACAACTTCTCATGCTGTAAAACATAACAAAACTTCCCCCAGAAAAACAGCTTGCATGGATACAGAAAAGGTAATCCAGATTACCAGGCAGAGTTCAGAGTATAGCAAAAGGAAAACTTGTAACACGGAACTTTCTACTCTGGACATAAGTAAATACCATTTGCACATACTGTTACAAAGCTTAAAAATAGTAACCAGGCAGTATGTTCCCTACTTGGCTGGACATTTGACTCTCAGTAAATGCTGAAACAGTTTCAATTGGCCAGACAGTGATCCCCCTCAAGCCACTGAACACACATGAGATGCCTCACTCAGCAGAGAAGATGCCAAGCTCAGTGCCTAGAGCAAATGAAAATCTGTTAGGAAATCAGTTACAGAGGAAAGAGGTGGGGGTGGGTTTGTGATTTGCTCTCCTCTCCCTGAAGCTTTGGCAAGCACAGCTTCTGAAGTAAGATGGCAGTCATCATTTCCAGAGGCAGACATTACTAGTCTGTTCAAATACAGCTGCACTGGTGGGGACATGAAAAGACTTGGTACGAATTAGTCAGAGATTTAATCCAAACTAAGTGTAAGGATGTCATTCAGCAGAATTTGCTCCTACGAGTGAGCACACATAAAAGCTTCTCCTTGCCTTTCACCATCAAGGACCTATCTAGTCCTTTCAATTCAATCCTCCTCTGGACAAAAGCCAAAGAAAAAAACATTCTCCTACAAGGATATCTTGGGGTCTTAGGCAGATACCCTTAGCTAAACTTCCCAGCTATCTTGCACAGAAAGTGCTCTATAAGAGTGCCTGTCCACACTTTCTACTTAATGCAGGTCTGGGAGCTCCCATCAAGGGACCTACAATAACCTCGTGTGTGAGATGTCCACATATGCCTCTTTAATATCCCACCATTAATGCTCTCAGTGGTCACAGAGAACTACCATACTGTGAAACAACTTCTGTTCAGTGTGGTCCGACAGCCCATCACATGCTGCTCTGCCACTGTGCTGTTCGCAGGCTTGAATTTGTCGTATGGCGCATTCCAGGATTTCCCCTGGCAGATGATTCAGTTCTGGACCTTGGGCTCAAACTGAATAGCTTCCTTGATTCCTCATTTCATATCATCCATCTAATATTTGAGTGCTAGCCAAACCAATCTTTTTTCAAAATGTTTTTAATGCAGCAAGGAGTGAAAATGAGCAAGAGAGACTAAAGGTAACTGTTGTGATCTTCTCAGTGACAAACAGGCTGCTGCTAGTTCATCTGCAGGCAGGTAATAACTTCAGAATTGGACTGAGAAAGTCTCTTTAAGTAGAAAAATACTGAAATTAAGTGATGCTTTCTTTAGCTTCATCCAGTTGCCGTTTTCAAACTCAACCAACTAGCATGGTTTAGCAGAACAGCACAGCTCTGTAAACTTGGGATGACCAGCAGCAGCAGCAAAACTTCAGCATGCCAGGAGACGCTTGCCTGGAACGCTACACAGTGCTCCTGTGCAGCAGACCACCATGTAAACGGGAAGCTCCTCTCCCAAGAGGACAACCTGCAACCTTCAACATCCAGACACCACTCATCCTCCACAGTTGCTCACTGGTATTAGCCAATTTAATATTCATATATTTACCATTAGTTTACACTAATAGGAGCATATGCTGCCATTAAGAATGCTTGTTTTTCCCCAATCTGATGACTGAGTAATACAAAGAATTAGTTTCTGATTATACCGGAAGCCACCAATGGAAGCCATATGCCTATTCTCTTCCCTTCCCTACCCTTCCAAATGCACGGGCCTCAGAAATTATCATAAGAAATACTGTTTTCTCCATAGAAGGGAGAGATCTAGCTAACTGTAATGAAAGATTGCCTAGGAACTACATTTCACAGGGTAGACTAGAAAGTTCTTTGACACTGGGATCTTCGAATCCTGTTTAGCCTCAGTGAAAAAACAACGTTCTTTTTCTTGTCATTTTTATAATGCTGCTACTTCTCTTTCTTCTGAAAGCAATATGGCTTATTCCCCTTCTCTGGCTGATACCACTGACTGGACATGTGCCTTCTACTGTAACTACTGAACTTTATTTTGTAACTATGTGGGATAATTCTGAAACACTCATTTGGAAGACTGAAAGGCAGACACAGAAGGATCTGAGGCTGACAGAAACAGATGATTTCTGGAGCCATATCATACTGTAATAACTGAGATTAGTAATGCTTTTTGTTCTATCCCAGTTACCACCTCAAAAGTTTCTTCCCAAATCCAGTCGTTTTGAGAGTGAAGAGCTCTCTTAATTTCCAAACCAAGGTTATACCTCTGTGTTCTTGTGATGATACTGATCTACCCATTAGCTTTCCCTCCCTTCCTACAAATACTTATAGACAGCAGCCACACCCCCTCTTGATCTGCATTGTACCTAGGCTCTTCGAGTCTAAGATAAGCAAACTGCTTTCCTAGTCCTCCCAGGCAGGACTGTATGGTTGTTCAGTTTGTTTTGGTGGAGGGAAAGGACGTAATTTTATGAAAAACTAGAGATGTACACTGTATTTGTCCAGATAAGGTCTCAAAAGTGTTCTATAATGGAATGAATACCTTCTCCTGATAACTCTGGGCTTGCTTTTGCTACAGCTACAACCCTGTTCTAGTATATATCTCTATGTATTAATTTGTCATGGGGATGGATATTTCTCCCTCCTCAGTCATTTCCAAGTGATTGGATCCCAGATTGTATTGAATTTACAGTATGAAATTTAATGCTGTTTGTATTGCATAAGTTCTAGTTATTCCTATAGACTGTATATACAGAGAGATCAAATTAGTCTCAACATACTAGCATCACACCTCTCATCCTTAAAGAACATGTACAGTAACAGTTCCCCTCAACCAGTCTTTCCCTTTCAAATATTATTTGCTATTTGCTATTCCCAAAGGAGATCCTCTGATAAGGTGCAGTACTCATGAAATCCTAGCCTCACTCATTTCACCAACTGAAGGGCATCAAGAATAAGAAGTCTTCTATGTACAGGGACTTGTGTATTTCAGATGATGCAAGCATGCTGCACTCAGAGTTACGAGTGGATTTGTCAGCAATGAGAAGTGTTCTGTGTTCACACCTGAGCAAAATTTTTGTGGGATGCAGTACAGGCTTCAGAATATTGTGCTTCCTCGCAGAGAATTAAAATACCATACAAGAAAAACTCACTGGCCTCAAGCTTTAGAGCAATAAAAGTAGGATGAAACAGTGCCAAGGCTCTTCGCAGTACAACTGATCAAACTGTGAGAGAAACAAGTATGATCTTTGGATGTAGAAGATTCTCCAGGAAAGAGTGCAATATTAATGCCACCAGTCAGATTGATAAAACTTCACCTAGAAGCATACACAGTTCTGTCTTCAATGTGGGCAGGTGAGGTCTGTTAAGCCAGTCAAACTAATAAAGAACTTATGTTCAGCTCTTCCCATTTCCCATACTTCCTGACCCATTTCTGGCAGCAGAAGTAAGAATACATGTTTGGTTTTAGACTACAACTCAATGTTTTATAGACCAGAGAAATGAGGTTCTAGAGCAACCCCCGAGAGAAAGATCCAAGGCAAAAAAAAAAAAAAAAAAAAAAAAAAAAAAAAGGAGGCTTACTTTATTAGTAGCATATAGTTTCCCAAGTCTGAAAAGAAACAGACCACATCCTAGGATTTGCCTTCAAACCAGTCCATTGGTTTAATATTACTATACATATATGGACATGACAACATATGCACAACTGATGTTTCAAGCCAGAATCAAGTGACCATAACCATGAATGCAAACATGTTTTACATATACTAAACTGAAAGGAGTAACAAAAAAAAAGCTTTATTGAAGGTTCATAATGCTGTGTTAGTTTATCAGCTTTCAAGGCCTGTACTGCCATAAAGATTAATTTTCTCTGTCAAAGTAGCTGATATTGTAGCCATTTCTGTAATTGTTCATCCTCCTACTGATGCTTGTGCTGTGCAGGGTAGGCAGAAGTGGGAGAGAGGAGAACATAGCAATTTGAAACTCCATTTCCTTGCCAGCACAGATGAAATATCACTACTTCTTCTGTTCTAAAGAATACCAGCCTTGAAAGTTGAAGAAGGTAATGGACTTCCAGAATTTTGCCTATGTGAGCAGGGCTGAAAGAAACAGAGGTGGTTGTTTGGAAAGAAGGGAAAGAGGTTCATAAAATTCCAGAAGAGGTGTGCTTTTGGTAGCTTACCAGGGTGCAGAAGCAACACATTAATAACTGCTGGTACATTTCTACATGTTGTTCTTCCTGAAAGGCATGGAGATGCTATGCAAAAACATGCTACAGGCAACTTACGCCACATCTGTGTTTGTCCCTGAAGCCAATAAAGGAATGTAAGATGACTACAAGCTATACAGGTATAATCAGTTCACCAAATTAAATCAGGGAATCTAAGGGTAAGTATTGTTCTAATGTACCAGGCATGTAGTACATCGCCCAGGAGTCCCATAATCCCCAAAGCAGAAAAATTCTTTAACATATCTTCAAATTGCTCTTAAAAATGCCTAGAATACACTAAACAAATGTAGTTCATAACTCGGGACTGCTCTGAACTGATCTTGAGTGAGCCTGGTTTCCCCTTTTCTATACAAGCTGTGTAACACCATGCTATGTAATGCTATGTGACTTCATTTTCATTAGTCTCCTGGCTAACCCATCACATTTGACAGTAATACAGCCATTAAGCAGACCAGCAGGGTCTCAAGTTCAACAGCAAGCTCAGTGTTCATACATGTCTTTCCCTATTACTCTAGATCCGTTGGCACTTCTATAAACAGCCATAGCTTGAGACATGCTAGTATCCTAGAGAAACAGAGAACAAACCAGCAGCAAATTTATAGTATCTAGTTGTAAGAAATTTGAAACTGTGTCTTTGACAGTGCAACAAAATACTGTTCACTAGACACAAGAACTAGTCCCTTCTTCAATTTGGGTTGCCAACTATTAAAAGTGGTTCTGGCTGTCTCTCTGCCCATTATATTTCCTGCCTTTGGAGAAAACAGTCTGCCAGTGTGTAGTATGGAGGACCTCATAGCAGTAACTCCCTCTTTGTATAGTCTGAGAGATGTAACTCCAAAGTCACACTGCATTTAGTATTTCAGCAGCTAACAGGCCACACTGGAGGG
The DNA here is from genome assembly GCF_003343035.1 of Apteryx rowi. NCBI lineage: Eukaryota > Metazoa > Chordata > Aves > Apterygiformes > Apterygidae > Apteryx > Apteryx rowi. Next base: position 1,517,283 of record NW_020449530.1, on the reverse strand, counting down.
AGTCCTAGTGGCATCCATACATTTCTCCATTGTATATACCACAGCACTCACTGTCTCTGAATGTCAGTATCTAAGCATTAGTCTCCCAATAGCTGTGTTCCAGGGGACAAAGCAGTCCACTTTTAGCAAAGGGCTATTTAATGGTTATACCTCACGTTGCATTAGCATAAGCATAGGTAAGTCATTTAATAGCAAGGTAACTATTCAAAATGGCCAATATGATAGGTACATGGCTATTAAAAGCTGTTTTCCCAGGAAGCATTCAAAGCAGTATAGGGAACCTGTGAGAGGAGTTGACTACAGTATACAACAGCTACTTGCAGCAAGGCAGACGTGGATGCAACAAGCCCATTCCATTATCTAAGGTGGGTTTGTTTTTCACTTAACTAAAACATCATATACTGACCTGTGCCCACAACCATTTCAAATCCTTCCTCAGGTCAGCCCATCCCAAGTTCTGGGTGTAAATAAACCTCCACGGACATAGCAAACTTCAAGGAGAGATGACTGCATGAAGTGAACAAGATCCAGCTTTTCTTACAGCCAAAAGCAAAGATGCTATCTGGCTAGAGTTTTCAGGCAGGATGGACTCACTCTATCAAATGTCTCTTCTACAAAAAGAATTTAGCATAGAGAAACTTCCAGCATGCATTAATTTTGCTCATCTTTTGGCTTCATCCTTTGAATACAAGAAGTTAAATTCCATTCATGGAAAAACAGCACATGTGCACGAAAAGAAAAACTAGTCTTTCCCAATTAGGCTACACTCAGCAACATGAGTCAGTACTAAGCTGGCCCTGGCAGTATTAAACTGGCAACCTGCCATGCCATTAGCCTTCCCCCTGACCAGWGCATTTGGCTGCAGAAAAAATAAGGATCATTTCTTGGGGAAAGCATCCATGTTTCCTTTCTCCTCTTGATTTGGGAAATTGATTAGGCTGTCAATTAGGAAAGTGCACCAGTCCGCCCTGTTTAAAACAGCTATCTGATGAGTGGGACAAATTAAAAATTTAAGAGTCACAGAATCACAGAACAGTTGAGATTGGAAGGGGCCTTGAAATCATCTAGTCTAACCGCCCCTGCTCAAAGCGGGGTCAGCTAGAGCAGGTCACTCAGCACTGTGTCCAATCGGGTTTTGAATATCTCCAAGGTTGGAGTCACAAGGGACACTTTAAACCTAGTAACATAATACCCCTCACAGTAGACAGACCTGCATATTTAACCTCCATGCAGATTAATTTTGATGCAATAACACAGCAGTACTAGAGAGGATAGATGCTCAAGTACCAGCACGCATCACCCTAAAAGGTAAAGTCAAGAGAGCCAAGAGCAGCAGGTCACTTTTTTTCCTATATTCATGAAATCCACAAGCTCTTCAGATTTCTTCCTTACCTTGAAACAAAAATGTTTATTTCCAGGCCTTTTAGAACATTAAACAAAAGAAAGCTTAACTCATGAAGATAACACACAAAACTACTGCCTAGTAGATGGGATTTGTAGCTGTGAATCCCATTTCACATTCTACTTTCTAAATAAATGCAAGGACTAGCCCAAAGGTTCAACTAAACTGCCTCCCCTTCTCTCTCCTCTCCTCCCCCCCCAAAAAAAACAAAAAACAAACAAACAAAAAAAACCCTTACTGCTCACATTCAGTGACAACTGAACTTGTAGTAAACAAACTCTGGCAGAATCAGAAAATAACACTGAAGAGAACCTCAAGAAATCACAGAATTGATTACATTGCCTGAGATGTTGACATGAGACATCTGAGTTTCTTAGGCATTGCAGTATGGAAGAGACACCTAATGACATCAAAAAGGATATTCACACCTGTCAACAGTAAAAATAAACAAATAAAAAGAAAAAAGATCCATGCTATATTTTCCAAGTGTAGAGTGAGATTCCTGGCAGTGAGGCCACAGAGAATAGCTGTTCAGTTAGGAACTAAGCCACAAAGTTTTAAATAGACTGTTCAAAGCCAGAGATTATTCTCTTATCCTGCACTGTCAGTGTTACAAGGCTGTGAGGAAATGCAAYACTGACAGGAAGGGAAAATGTTTACCTTCAAAATTAAGTTCTCCACCTTTGTCTTTACAAAGCCCCATTTTGGATGACTTGCAAATGTGTCAAGGAGACTTGAAACACTGAAGACTAGTAGAACCCATTCCTTCAAGGACGCCAGGTTCAACTTTAGTGCAATCAAGAGGCGTTAGTTCCTGCAGGGCTGACATTTTAATTTTGCTATAGGAAGAAGTCATTCATTAAAATGAAGTTCACCTCTGGGATGAGAAGTTGTTTCTAGCATCAGTTCAGGGTAGCTACCTATGAGCACTTGGAAAAACAGGTCAATTTACTCAAGGAAAAAAAAAGGCGGGGGTCACTTACAGGGGAAGGCAGATTGAGAAGTTAGCAATAGAGTAGGTTGATCCTACAAACAGCTGACTTAGAAGAAAGTCTTGTTTAGGAGAAATCTATTACACACATGCAGGTAAGGACAGCAAGTGAACAGGAGAACCTCTACCAGGTCAGCCCTTTCATCCCTCTGGCCTTTCTTCCTTTCCTCGCCCCCTTATAGGGGGCAAAGAGGCAACAGGGCTTGAGAAGATCATCAGGTCAAAGTTGGAAGTAGTTCCAGGCAGCAGTCTAAAACTGAAATTAATTACCTCTGCATCTTCAAAGGGGTAAGGCGTATGAAAGATGGAGTGAGACTGCTTCCATTAACTGGGCAGAAACTAATCAGATGCCAAGTAAATGGCAAGTCTGATCACATGGGGGAACAGCTCCTACAATGGTTATTTGAGGCAACAGATTCTGGGCAATACAGGGCATACTACTTTACACTGTTCCACACAGATCTTCCAGTACTCTGATCACAACACCAAAGCTCTCCAGTGAAAGTTTCATGTTAAAAAGAACTTTTACTTTATGCAAAACGGGGATTTTTTTGGTCTATTTAAAATCTAGCTATCTCCACCCAAATCCTCTGGCAACCAGGAAAAGCAACACTAAGCCTTCTATAGGGTACGAACCACCCAGTTTAGTCTGGACATGAGTACTAACAGCACTGAACAACTGAAACCTTTTCTAGTGTCATCACTGCACAAGATCAATCTCTCTTTTCACTGCAGCCCAGATAGGAGTGTTGGGCAAGCTCAGCTACCACATTACTGTACATTGCCATCATTGTCCAGACTCGTACATAAACTGCTAAATTTATGCTGAAGCTTGGAATAAAGTATCCAAAGCAACAATTTTTGGTCAAAACTTGTGTTATGGCGCAACAAAATAAGTGCTTAGGCTAAAGAGATCAGCTGTTGCCACGTATAACACTGTTAACCGAGATTCTTCTGCATGGGATACATAACGTAGCCACCCGCCCTTTGGAAAAAAATAAAAGCAAGTTACTAAAGGGACCTGATTTTTAAAAACAAACTTGTAGTCATTTAAAGAGAGAAATCCACACACCTACAATCCTGAAATCAAATACTTCATCTCTTCGGCTCAAGATTTGATCTGAAGTTTTTCCTTCAGTGACCTGTCTCCTCAAGGGGCAAATGAAAGGCACATTGCAAAGACGTAACAGAGCTCTGCATATTACTAAACACCTTTCTATTCCTACAATCCTTAAAATTCATCCAGGTAAAACTCCTCAAAGTCCATTTCAACCACTGCCCTTTGCATATGGCATTAAGGTTTGGGAGCAACAGAAATGCTTAATTTAAAAACTGTTTCTTTACTATTGACTATTGTTAAGTTCAGATAAATTAACAACTTCAATATTTCTTTGAGCTGTCAAGTTCATTGTTTAATGAAACAAAAGCACACTGATTTTAGCAGTAGACAGGTTTGTTTAGGTTTTATCTAACACACAAAGTATCATCCAAAGAATTAAATATATTATGACATATCTAGTAGTAGTTTATGGATCATTACAATATAATGTCCAGTTTTGAGATCAGAAGGTAATCAGTAGTTTAGTCAGCAGTTGATTTGAAGCTAGAACCTGCAAAAAACAGGAATGATGGGAAAAGCCACAAGTGTTTTTTTTTTTTTTCTTCGTTTGTTTTTTAAACATCAAGGAATGAAGCAGAAGCCCTCCTGGATAGGAGGGTAATTCCTTGCAGTATCATTTCTCCATTTCAGACTGCCAAGAATGGTACAAGGAATGGTTTCTAGGACAGGGACAGAGAAACCATCCAAAATCACCTGCTAATTTTCTAAAATTAGGGTTACTCTTCTCAGACTATTTCGGTCACCACTAATTATACTGGAATGGGTAGAGATTGCAGAGGTGAAACCATTACCAGCAACTGAGCCACACTAAACTGCATAAATATATTTTAGAAGAATCAAACGTTTTGTTCTTCCTACGTGTATAGCACTGCAAGACTAGAACGGGGTATACAGTCTACTGGAAACAAAGACATTCTAAAATGCTTAACATTCTAATTTTCAAAATTTATTCAGATCACTGAAATATACATTTTTTAAAACTCAGATTTAAAATGTAATCTACCTCATTTAGTCATGATAAAGAAAAAATGCAGTACCCGTACCCCAGACAGAAATATCAATAGACACTTCCTGCCTTTCAAAAAGGCGAAAGACAGCACGCTTGCTCATCATAACCAGTTTCTGAATTTCACAACTTTCTCCTGCAGTCCTGTGGTTTCACTGAGTTTATGAAACCATATCACTCAATCTTTTAAGGATGTAATGATACCATAGAAAGGAACACCACCACTTCTGCGGTCAGAAACTCAGCCACATAACCTTCCTGTTAACACACTTGATTAGAGGCAATAACTAACAGTAGATACATTCAGGATCTCCACGTACCCAATTCTGTACTTCGCTTACATCTAACTAGTTCGTTCGGACCATGCTACCACTGAAAGGTGTTGTCTTCTCTTTCCCCCTCACTTTAGTAATAAGTTTCAGCTGAAGACCACATCACCACTACCCTCCCCTAACCTAAGAAACAAGAACAGCCTGTTCAGTCAGATCAGAGACTTGAACCAATTCCCTACCTGGCTGCAAAACCATCAAAACAGAAACAGGCGAGGAAAGGTTTGTGACAAGACAGGACCCACCCCTTAGGAAACAGTGTGATCTTCAGGTGTTTTATGCAGATCCTCAAGAGGCACCCTACAGATATTCTTATAGCTTAGGAAAGGGGCTCTAAGAAAAGTAATAGTCTAATTAGTCTAATTTTTCAAAGCTAGTGAAAGTTGAAAAAAATAGTTAAAAAAATCAGCAAGGTCTGGTCAGAGCAAAAGGGGTTTTTTTTGTTTTTTAATGCCAGTATTTTGAGGAAAAAACAAAAACAAACCACACACACTCCGGTAGTTCCTACAACTTCAATATGATAATTTGTTGGGAAAAAAATAGTTTTATTTTGTTTTTCAGTTGCAGTGCCACTAAGTTTAACCAGAAATAGCATAAGCAAAGCTAAGGGCAACCAACCTGCTTACTGTCCAAGAAAGAATATAAATAATTTGTCTAGACCTTTCCACTGAATTTAGGCACTATGAACTCAAAGGAAATACCTCTTAAAAACTTAAAACCCATTTCATCTTGCTCATCCCATTAAGAAGGGTTCCAATTGCTCTTCTAAAAACATAATGTTTAGTTTAATGATAAAACTTGCAGTTTTATCACTCTTTTTCTTGTCACACAGAAGCTGCACACTAAGCAGAATTTTGTTCCAAGATCTTAATTTGACTTTTTAGGGCTATGGTCCTGCTGAGTGGCTCCTCCAAAAACCTGGAGGTACATCAGTTAGGCCAATCCAAATTCTATAATTTTGCTAGAAAATTAGACAAATATCCACAGTTTTATTTTTGCACATGGGCAACAAGCTTGTGGGATGTAAAATATCTGATGTTAGATGTTGAAGTGTTTACACAGAGCATTTAAGCTCCAATATTGCCCAAGCTATTCATTAATATCCTCAGAGCTCAAGAGCAGGTCGGGTGCCTGATAAAATATATTTTTAGTACTATGAGCTCACAGCTCAGCACAAACACCTGAGCCTTGCAGCAGTAAGCCAAATTCAAAGAGCCCCTACCAGAAGCGTCCCAAACCACTCCCCCGCAGGCCCTCCTACTCACAGATATAGAGCACACGACAGAAGAGACTTCTCACTCCTGTTTCTTTGGGAATCTTGATAAGGGAGAGCACAGTATCTGTGCCCACTGATGGGCATGTTTTCATGAGGATTTTCAGAAAAAGAAAGGAAAGCACAGAACAAAGAGCCAGGGCATGAAAAAGGACTTACTTTCAGTCCATCTCTGTCCAGCATGCATTATATTGGGTAAAAAGTTCCTGAAGGAATAAGATTGCTTCATCTAGGTTAAAAGCATATCATTTTATTGCAAGAACTTGTGTCACCACCTCCCATGACAGAAAGAAGAATGACTAGTAGCTATTGAAATAACAGCTGTTTAAACTGAAATTAAACTACATATTGCCAGACAAAATGCATTGCAGGGGCACCCACTATCATGCATTCAAAAGTCAGAAGACACTGATCAAAGCTGTATTACGCTACCTTCATGATCTGGTGTAACTGCATCAGTACAAACAGGTCTCCTACATCTGTCAACACTTCCATCACCCAGAAGCAGGAACCGTGCTTCAGTATGGTCTTGGTAACAACAAACAGCAGTTCTCATGCAGTTACCACAAGTTGACCACAGCCACAGTTTTGATTTTATTTTTAAGTGTTCTCTTGGCAGCCAGAAGCAGCCATACAAGAAAATAGCTGTCCTACCCACACCTAGAGCTGCCAAGCATTTATACATTTCAGCTTAAGTCAGTGAGATATGGCTACAGCCAGCACTCTTTCAAACATAACCACTGACTTTTGCGTATTGTCTTTTCCCATCCACGTCAATCTCATCAGCACACGTGCTTTTACTTTATGAGACAAAGGTTTATGAAAAGCCTTTCAACAGTAACTGGACAGCTAGGTCCCCATTCAAAAGTCTCCCAAAAGTCTTCCAAAGAGTCAATCAGGTAAAATCTATACATTTCCAATGGGAATGAATTTGTTCCAGGCTGAAAACTAATTTGTCCATGACAAATAAAGCTAATTTAGAACGCTAACATAAGAATGGTAAAGGGAAAGATTATTGTAGCTAAGATTTTCAGTGTAATCACGAATAGCCAGTATTAATCATACAGTACCTAAGGAAAGAGTAAATTAGAGTGACTTACCTTTGCTAGTTAACTGTAGATACCACACCTTATTTTTTGGTCAGACCAGAAAAAGGCTTTAGAAACTTAAAACACTCAAATTTAGACAGTCATTTCTACCTACACACTGAAAGTGTGGCAAGAATCAAACAATTCTCAAGAAAAACCTAGTCGCATTCAAGTAAATGCACAGTTTTACTTGAAAAAGCCAAAAGCACTTCTCATCAAGTATTTTTCTCTTTTTCTTCTTCTCAGTCAATGAGGTGACTAAAAGTTAGTCACTGTAATTTTTGAAGAAGAATAAGCCTGAAGCATTTCTTCAGCATTCACATTCAACACTTTAGAAAAGACAGGCACAGGACCAGTATACGCAAAATGTTTCTAGTCCCCTGCCATGGTGAGTTTTCATCAGTGCTTGACTATAATTAAGGAAACTTTTGAAAGGTCAAACTTCAGTCTCTGGATCATGGTCCATTTTAAGTGTGACCATCCAAATCTCTGATGATTCAGGACACACCTTCAGAAGCTCACATATTTTACTCACACTGGGGAGTTTCTTTCAACAAAGGAGAAAGTTGCAAGTTGCTAATATGAATCTGGGAGGTCAAAAATCTTATTACCATAAATCACTTTTTTTCAGCTTTTAAAAGTATCTGATTTATCATCTTAAGCCAGCAAGCTGCTCAAAGAGAAAAGCTTCAGAGCACGCCTATTCTCCTAGAGTATGTTTTGTTCAGGAAAATATAAACCATCTGTGATGTTCTGTCTCTCATGGGGTGAAGTTATACCACAAAGCAGCTAAAGATAGCACAGTGATTATGTGTTTGCAAGGAAGCAGCAAATTAAGCTTTGCCTAAGCAGGCAGAAAGCAACCACAGCTTGAATGACTATAGTTTCTAAGGTAGTTTTTAATAGTTCTTTCCAAAGCCAAAATGCATGGTCCTCAAGAACATGAAAATGGCTATGACTCAGACAACCCAAGTTATATCTCATTTTTCAAATCATCAGGGATTTTCATGTGGCATGACATGAATCTGAGTTACATGGGTAACAAGTGTACTCAAGATTCAGAACAGAAATTTCAGAGAAACAGGAAGACAAGTTCAGCTGGAAACAAGCCTGTGGCCAAGAAAGCACATACTGTCCTTGCTATAAAATCTAATTATTCATCTTTAAAGCAGCAAGACAAGGGGCTACTCACAAAAACAGTGCTGAACAAAGTAAACCAACAACTAGATGCAATTAGTGTTATTCTGACAGTTCAACCTCAGGTCTCTATATCCCTTCCCAGTCCCTGTATAATTCCCACTTTTTGCCAGCCTGACATCATTTTAAGGAGTGCTTCCATAGACTCCACAAAGTCTTCATTATGAGGAGCTCTATTTGATTTGATTGCAGGACAAAATTTATCTGTTCCCAAGCACGTCAGAATTCTCTTCAACCAACACTGCTGTCACTTAATGTGGTGCAATAAAGCAAGCTGCTTCAACATTTTTGCTCCCTTACTTCACCATTCCTCTAGAAAAAGAGCACGTACCCTGCTGGCTAACCTCCCACTTTTCAATTTTGCACTCCAGGGAAATCGATTCATTTGAATTATGCACACTCACGTCACTGCACACCAATCAAAACAGGACAGAGTTCAGTTCATCCATTAAACTCCGTGCTCTTTGGCAAATAATGAAAGAGTGCAGGTGTAAAACAGAAATCTATCAGCTGTGATTTTAAAGGGGGAGGGCAGATCAAGAGAAAGATCATGGCATGCGAGTTTAATAGAAGTGAGCCACTAGACTCTTAGTCCCAGTGCTGAAGTTCTCAGATTGTATATACACATTTCAGTGAAAACTGTATAGCATCTCTTATTTACTCCCCTCATCACAGCGAGGGGGGGAGGGAGRGGGTGGAGAGAACCCTAGTGATGTGACAGTTGGTTTTCTGTTCACTTACCACAGATCCCTAGAGTAGATGATTTCAAGTCAGGAGTATATGTTTCAGAGTTATACTGATTTCAGTCAAAGAAAATATCCAGAACTGTCATGAACTTTAAAAAAGGTCTTCTGACCACAATGTAGCAAGACTGGGGTGGAGAGAGAGAAGAAAAAGCAAGACTGTTTTCTGAGATATTCTAGGTCCACATTTCCAGCCAGAACAGCTTTCAGCATTGCTATCCTCCGTAAGAAACTTCAGCACCAGTTACTCTTTTTTTTCTTTTTTTAAATTCCCTTCCCTAAAGAATAACCAGGTCTGTATGAATGAAGCTGTTTAGCTTGGCTTAGGGTATGCATGCAGGGGGAAGTGGGAGAAGGGATAAGCTGGATGGGGGAGACAGCCTACAAAAAAAAAAGATTACAGTACGAACACTGTTTACAAATACTGCACCACACTAACACAATCTCCTCAACCATCCAAGCAAATTAGTAAATTAAGCCCCAAACAATGGCGGTGGAGAGAAGGGTACCACCTTATCCTCCCCTCTGAGGACGCACAGAAGGGCAACAGCATTCCATGAAGAGCTTACAGGAGGGCAACAGAAAAAGTTGCAAGTCTTCAGTTTTCCACAGGAATTAATCACTCAGCTGATAATTACATTGTAGGAAAGTTGTCCTCAACTTCACTGAAACAAAATATCATCTGTGATGAAGAATAGTATATACAAGAGCTAAAGGGGACAATGAAAAAGCTACTGGAAACAAAAAAGTTGTAACTTGGTGCACATGAAATGTTGACTGGAAGTCAAAAGGGACTCAAGGATTCCCTGGTCTGACTGTGAAAGCACAGCTCTGCTGCTGCCTAACTTACCCAGCAATGTGCTATCATTTTGGGTTTCTATCTTTATCTGGATAGTGAAAATGTAGATGAATATAGTTAGAAGCTTCTCATCACTTTACTAAATAGTTTTTCTTACTTGAAGTTCAGGAAGGCATGTATAAACACCCCGTTTATCAGCTGTACAAGCATGAGTGCTCAATGCCTGTTACTCCCTGCATGCCTACCTCATTTCTTTGAATTATCATTGACACCTGCTTAATTCTTTGACTCCAAAGTTGTTTGCAAGTACCATTTATGGTAGTTTTCCAGAAACTCATGCCCTAAGAGCCTGACAGATTGCCAGCTCACTTCATTAACAAACCTCCTGTGGTAATAACTTTCTGACAACCAAGACTGTGTTTGAACTGATGACCCTAAAGTGAAGTGCTCCACGTGTCAACTAATTAGCTATGCCAAGTCATGCTGTACCCCATGAATAGGGGGATTCTTAAAAGGGGGCCTTCTCTATAGTTGTGGCAGCTATTAACTCCCCCCCCCAAAAAAAAAGAGCAGAAGAGCCAGTAAACATGCTTTTACAATCATCTTTAAACCTCTAGAAGAGGCACTCCTTCTCCCTGCCTTTTCAACTTGAATAGCCTATAGAAAAACATGAAGAATTTTCTATTATCCAAGCACGTTTTAAAACACATTCCCTAATCCCCTTGTTGACTGGCAGCTTCTCTTAAGATTTTATCTCCTGCCTCTTAGGATTACTTACATGGTCAAACTCTGGTCTTCGCATATCTTGGAAAATGAGGAAGAGGGGAGGGAAAAAAACTCCCCAAAACAACAGCAAAAAACAAAACTAAAAACACTGAATTCACCATCAGACAGACAACAATCCTGGCCCTCATGGCTGAGCAAACTCTGAAAGGGACTAAAAACTTCTTGCCATCATACTGTAGATCACCTGCCAAATGGGGGAAGGGACGGGGAAGCCACAAAACACTCTGTCCCAGTTACCACCCTGAAATGCAAAGGAACAGACAACAGAACAGAGCAGATAGCCTCCACCCTTGCTGCAGCAATGCAGTCTGCCAACAAGTGATTTATCAAGACTCCACAGACGCGTGAACTGGAAAGCGCTCTTCTTCAGACTCTTGCCAGCTGTCTCAGCTCAGGTTAATAGTGAAACACCAATTCAGTACAGGCAAAACTTGTGACAAGCTACACTACATTAAAAACATGGCTAAAAAGGTGTTGCTCGGACACCTAATCAACTTACCACTTCTGTCAGTTGTAAGAAGGCAGAATTTTACAAGTGTCTAACTGTACGAGCTTTCATTAGTCTTTTCTTAATTTTTCTGTACAAGCACCTGTGAGACTTCTTCCTCACCATATTCAAGCACAGGGATGCATGTCTGCCTCTCTTTTCTGAAGGCAGGGTGGGGAGGGAAATTAAGGACAATCCAGAAAACCCAAGAACCAGAAAGGTTCCCCTAGCACAGGGCCAAGAGCACCCAGTTGTCAGGCACTTCGCGCCCTATTTGCTGCTTTTCAGGCTGAGCTATTTTGCCTCCGTGCCTGGTAATAGGCTGAACTCCACAAATACATACGGCAATGGCAGTCCCTTCCCCGAGAGGGCCAAATGTAACCAGACCTGCATCCATGATAGGGTCCCCAGAGATCACCTCAACATACAAAGCTCTCTTCTGCCAGCACACCATAGATGCAGGGAGATGGTAAGCCTTATGCATCATAAAAAGGAGAAGCTACACTTGGCTTCATTCTTCTGCATCAAAGCTAGTAAAATGAATAATATTGCACAAGCACCCTTAACTGTTCTGGTAAGAGACCTCCCCAAGCAGTATTCACACATGAACCTGCTCTCTCCAAAGCTGCTGTGCTACAAACCTTGAATTTGCTCTTTCCAGAGTTGATGTGTTACTAACCTTGACAAAACAAAACAAACCGAGGTAAATGAACAAGCCTTTCAAGTCCAATTTTTGAAGCTGCTTAGATGCCGAAAATGAAACTGTTTGATCAGTGTACAAATGATGCAGACAGAGCTGGCTTGGTCCTGGAAAGATTTTGAAGGGAGAAGGAAAGAAAGAACTTGCAGTATAAAGAGATTTGTTTCACTACTGCTGCCTCAAAGACCTAGAGATGAGAAGCACACATGGCTGTCTCAAAATTCATACCTTACATGCCCTTTTTACTGGTACAGGCAGAACAAAAATATTCATGTAGTTTCTCCTCTACTTTAAGAGCAATACTTTCTCTCTGTGTTGAGCTATGTAACATGTAAACACTTTACTAAGGGTCAAATTTTCAAATGTTTAACATTCAGCCAGAATTTTTTTAAATAAACTATAACATGAATCACATTAAAAAACTGTCAGTCTCCCTGAAAATAAGCAAAATATTAGCCCCTGAGATCTCACACAAGCAGTAAGTATTTTTAGACTAAACCACACTAAGAGAAGGTTATGAGGAGAGGGATGTCATTTGCAAATAAGCTCTTTGGAGGGGGAAACACCTGAAATTGGGTCTTTTGCTGTTCAAAGCTAGTTATCTGGCACTTAATAAGAAAGTTTTACACAACCTGCCTAGCCAAAGGTGTATTTCACACACAAAAAGGTGCTGGTTTCTGGAAACAAAATATTTCTGCCACACTTGAGCACCAGCTATAGGCACTGAGCAAGACACCAGAATAAAGGCCAATCACAGAAGACAGACCCTCGCCCTACCCAAGAT